>NW_028277165.1:2725000-3340833 GCF_051122295.1 Plectrocnemia conspersa
TTTAAAAACTAATAAGTCTTTTATTCATATATATATAATTTTAGTACTAACTGCTAATTTAAAATTATACACAAACATCCAGAGTTTCCACTTTAAACTTATCTCTTCAAGTGTCTGCTGTTACGATTTATCGCCGAAATTTCACGGCACGCCTGAAACGTGTCGGCGACAAGCTGATTGAGAAACACTGCATTGCACAACTTAGTTCCGAGCTAGTTAGTTACTTAGTAAACTACTTGCACCATTAAGTCAAAATTTAGATTTTGAACGCCACATACAACTTTACGGTTTGCATATACACACACATACGCAAACTTAACAGTGAATTTTATACATTACACCGTCGCGTTTTGACAAGCTTTTGAACTTACGTAACCGTATCGAATCACGTAATATGAATATATGCCTTTGGGATATAAAAATAATATAAAAGGCATACGTATGCAGAATAAGGTCGCTAATCGAGAGCCCGAGAGCCCCGACCCCGCTTTCGTTTTGTGCCTATAAAATCAAAAAAGCGCACAAAGGATCGTCGACCCACGATAAAAGAAGGCCGTATACCCCATCAGCGATAACTTATGTACACCCTTGTATGGATAGAGTAATAAAAAAACAAGACATATTGAATTTTACAACCTCCTTCGTGATTGGTTCTATATGGCATCGGTGTTTGGGAGATGCCCGTGCTGAATCCATTATTGTCATATAACGTTATTCAATAAAATATAGTTAAATGTACTTATATAATATAGCAAAATAGTATTATACCATAAAAACACAGCTGAATAAAATAGCATTTACACTTATATGTTAATTTATTTAAAATACTATAAAAAGCTCGAGATAAAGCACAATCTTTTATCTTACATTATAATATAATATTGATTAAACAATACATCTTTTTATTTTATTATAAATACATATTATTATTTTAACAATGAAAATAAAAATAATTTTATATTGAACATACTCATATAAAAATTAATATGTATTATGTTAAAATATGTTATTAAAGATTTATTATCCTTGTCTCATAAAAAGCAAAAAATCGCCACTTTAAAAGACTCTAGAATATTAAATAAAACGCTATTTTTACACGCATACAAAAAATACACATTATACGGAATCATCATCACGCATCCCACATAGTAATGAGTAGCCGTTTCGGGACTGTGATTATATTTGATAAAAAGGGCACGATATAAAAAGGGATGGGGGCGTGACTTTTGGAAGCCTAAGGCTTAATGACTTTGTTTGCTACAAAAATATTACTTTCGGCCCATATACATACACAATGTACGTGAGAATGACCGAAAGTTGAAAAAACGAGAGGTAAAAATATACGCTCAACTAGGATGGAATTCTCACGTACCTATGCTAGCTATTTAGAGTATAATCTAAAACCTTTGTAACGACTGGGAAAGCAACCCGAAAGTCGTGATGAGGAGGGCGGGTAAAAAATTATAGAGCTTAATTTCTTAACACGAATTCGCCATAAATGACCGTGGAGAATGGTGAAATTGGTTTTTAAATTGTTTCCTTTTGAATGGACACATATCAGCGTTGCTAATGATGGAGTGCTTCGTTCGTTTCGAGTATTGGAATAAAATTAAATTCTGAAAGATAATTAATTAAAAAAACATGGACTTTGCTTTCATCAATAATTTTATCGGCATAAAAAAGAGCGTGTTTTTAAAACTGACTTATTGAAACTTATTGTTCCTAACATAAGGAGCTAACTTTATATTAATACGCAATAACCCTATCTAATACATTCATTTAAATACACTTCATATAGTCGATTATCACTAATATTAATAATATTTTTTAAACATACACATGTGATTTTTTTCTACGCTAATATTTTTTTAAATAAAGTTCTGTACATTATATGTGTCTTAAGTAATCTGGGATTTAAATCCTTACAATTTGGTATGTATATACACTTCATAGGCTAAGCCTGACCTCCTACCTGGGCCGCCGCGAGTGACAATCGCGGTCTTGTAAACAAAAAAAAAACTAGTGATGATCGTCAGAATCCCTAATTAATTGCAGGAATCCGATATTGAATATCAAGGATGAAAGCGGGTGAAGGTAGCGGTCGGTCGCGCTCCGCGTATCTAAAAATCACTCTTATAGGGAGAACGAAAATATATATTGGAGCAAATAAAACTGATGTTAATACTAACGCTTTATCCTCTTTTTAAAATATACTTTTTCTAATAACTCATATTTAAATAACGAAAAAAGAAACAAAAAAAAATACATTCACTAAGAAGCGCGAAAATACTCTTGCCTCTCATGTTCCTTATAAAAATGCTTGAAAATTTTTTTCGGGGTATCTCCGTAAAGCTCCTAATTCAAAAATAACTTATTCAAGATCGGGCATTCTTAGGACATAGGTTTCGAATAATACATGTTTACATGGACAGCCAAAATCCGACTAAATGTCTTTGAAAGCTTCATGATCAATCAAGAATTGATTGCTCCTGAAATTACGTTTCCAATCGCTATCTGCTTGAATAAAAAAAAACTGTCACATGATGAAGCCCATCTTGACTTACTTATGTGGCATTACTGTTCGTAAAAAAAATAATGGCATTCAAGACTGCGCCATATTCACACCTGCTACTGTGAGAAACAGTCTGCAACATTGGAAGCTGAATCCAAAAAAGCCTCCTGTTGTCCTCTCTATAACAGTAGAAACAAATAAAGAATAAAACTCCAGATCGCAA
This sequence comes from Plectrocnemia conspersa, assembly GCF_051122295.1. Classification (NCBI taxonomy): domain Eukaryota; kingdom Metazoa; phylum Arthropoda; class Insecta; order Trichoptera; family Polycentropodidae; genus Plectrocnemia; species Plectrocnemia conspersa. Next base: position 2,727,736 of record NW_028277165.1, read on the forward strand.
TGCTTGCTGCTGAGTCACACAACCTACACATAGCACATTGTTTTTTTTTTTAATTTTTGATTATTATTACTTCCAGATATCCAGCACGTTATATAAAATTTATTGTGTGGGGGGGTCTTATTTTTGAAACTCAACCAAAAATGATAATTTATCAACAATTGAGATGGGACCACACAAAGGCCCTCGTTACTACTAGAAAAAAGGGTCACATAAATAACACGCAAGGATTCTCCGATGCATTAACAGAATATTTCTGTGTTACGAAACGGTCACGAGAAGCAATGTATCACCGGAAGGCAAAAAGCACATTGAAGCCACAATATTACCGTTGCACAATTCGACCTCAAAGATCTTTATCAAGCAAATGTCATTTTCTAAATGCGTATACATATTTCGTTATTCTAAAAAGCGAATGCAACGATTGGCTGGATGATCGCTGCGTGATTGTGATTTGTCAGAAAGCTTCGCAGCCCTGAATATTTAAGGTTGGTCTTTAATGAGGAGAGGAGAGACACTCGCAGATTCAGCCCGCATGGCAGACGCGAAGATATGACCTGAGACTTAAGAACACGTTATTACAGCAAGAGCAACTGACCTCAAGACACTGTCATTGCTACTTATAAGACCCCTGAGGATCTTCCACGGACATCATTCCTGCGCCAGCTTCTCCACCACTGCTTAGAGAAAATGATACTCGCCCATCATGGTAACTCTTAATATATGTAATATAAACCAATAAATTATTACTAGTTTTCACCTGCGTCTTACTGGCTGCAAAGTCACACCCCTTAGAGTTACCAAACCTGCAACTTCCATATAAAAGTATAGAAGAGCTTATTTTTATCTAAAAATTTAAAATATTGCGTAGTAATTGGCGTTAAATAATGCTTACACCAAACCCATATAGCCTGTATATTTGCTTTCAAGAAAAATTTGGCGAATGAGTGGTCACTGCGTTGGAAATGAGACACATTAATCACTGTAGAAAATATTTTCACAGTTATATATGTTCTATAAAACTATTTACGAAGTAGTTCGAAGTGTCGCTAAATGACGTTGTCGCTCTCGCGGTAGCTATGCCACTGTTGCCAATGTGTAGTCAAATAAATTGGCCTCCACATTTTACTATTACATGTTTATAGTGATTACAGGTAAAATTCAGTTAGAGTAAGCTTACAGAATATGTATCAGATATCTAAAAAATAAATTACACGGTAAAGAAAGGGTTAAAACGTTAAACGACCCTATCTATAGACCAATAGAAGGCCGGCGGCGCTTCCAATTTGTTTCAAATAATTAAATAGATTTTCCGGTCGGCGAGCGGCAGCTGCGGAAAATAAATTTACATGTTGCGCAAACCCTCGGTTGGCCATCACTCACCCGGCGTTCCGGAAATCCTCCGCAGGAATAAAGAGTAACGGCGGACAAAGGGCGTTCGCAATTTGCCCAAGAACGGCGGATAAACAATGGCGAGGAAAAATTCAGTAATGGCACCCGAGAGCACGCTACAAAACCAAAAAGAGATCTAGGACCGCAGATAAAAACTCAGCAAAACTATACCTCCGCGTTATCAACGCTCTCGTGGAGCGAAACGATTGATATTTATATCTTGGTGAATATATCTTATATACACAGAAATGGATTATTCTCTGTATAAGCTACGGTGAGAGTATTTGTACAGATTCGTGATTTTTTATAACAAAATATAATTGAAGTCAAAATGTTAAGCCAAACAATAATACCGTTGGTGACTTATGAGTGATTTTTTGATCTAAAGCCATAAAAAATTAACCGGAATAAAACAAATTTATTATAATAAGCTAGATCTTGTTAATGATTGTGATGAAAGTTACTAACTTTTGTATGTATGTTTATAGTTTTTTTTATGTTAAATAAATTTAATACATTAAGACACTTGGTTGAAAGCTAACCTTACAATAAACTTGAATGGAATATCCACAAGTAGTTTATCATGTTATAAAAAAGTAATAAACCTTTCGCCGTTATATTGGATATAATTTATTGGTCACTTTGTGATGGCCCAAAAATAATTCGTGGAATATGAGTGACGTCTCAGTTTAATTGAACGTCATTCAGCCTCTTGATGAAAATCATACTGCGTCAGACATCTTCTGATTGATGTCGATAAAAAAATATCTCTCGGGTATCTGTAACAATCGCCAAGATGGAATAGGGTGATTAAGAACCATAATGTAAAAACGGTTCTGTATAGATTCGAAATTAAATGTTAAAAAGTCGAACTAGTCTTGAACTGAATAAAATGATTAACGAAATATTGTAACATAAATAAGTTTTGTTTAATTTATAACTATAACAAGTATTACTAGATGAAGTTAAACCAAAATTAATTTAATATTACGCTATATATTAATTTACATTTTAAATAGATGTTTGATTAAATGCCAGAGGGCAGAAATATTAGCCTACTCTACCTATGAAGGAAATTCTATCAACCGATATTTTTGTACGATATGTTCCAATATAAAAAGGCAAGTCTAACGGTACATAAGAGTTACAAGTAACTATATTATGTAACAAAGAAATGATCGCACCGCCGCGAACTGTCGGCCCTTTTTAAGATAGGGACGGCTGGCGAAATGAAATGAAAAGCAAGTAATGCACACACTATTTCTACATTTTTATGTCCATTCAGACACTGTTACCCAAACAGTCCACGGAATATACATTATTCAGGCCTTTTTTGTGTCATGTAATGCGGTGAAACGGCGTTCCGGCATCATTTTTACAGTATTTTTAATATTTAAAAAACATTGACAATCTGTGTAATATTTCATTTCTTTATTTTTACGTAAATATATAGTCATTATTTATTTTTAAATGTAAAAGTTTAACGTCAAGTTTAAAAATGAAAGAAAATTCCGGTTACCGCTCAACTGCCGGTCCCACCAAATAATACCAAAACAATAATAAAGACGAAGACAGAAACGATTACATTTTTTTATAATATTACGATTTTTAATGAATGAGAATTGAATAAAGAACATCTAAACCGAATTTTGCCCAATAGGTGAGCGCAAAAAACAATTATCCCTTCTCAGAAGTCAAAAATCCACGTCAAAAGCAATAAAATCGTGCCGTCGCCGTCGCAGTGGGAACGCTCGTTACCGAGCGTTCCCACTGCGACGGCGCCGACACGATTTTATTGCTTTTGACGTGAATTTTTGACTTCTGAGAAGTGATAATTGTTTTTGCACCCTCCTATTGACCAAAATTCGATTTGAATACACTTTGACCATTATTTTCATAGCAATAAATTTTTGAAATAAAAAAATCTTAATTAAATTTAAATGATAATTGAAAATACTATTTTTTTGTAAAACGCTTGACAAGAAGTGAGTTCCTGCACCTTTTTTGTTTTAAAAAAGCCCTGCATATATATTATATAAATCTGCAAATTATAAACGTATTTGTCAGACAGTTCTTTTACCAATATAATTGATGTAAGAAATATATTTGCTAAGAATATATTACAAAAGATACAGTATTACCATTTTTTTCTTTTCTAATACTATCACTATTTTTTTTAGTAACTAATGTATCTGTAGAAAATTTCAAAAGTACCAGTAAATGTAATGAAATGAAGTAGTTTTTAATAATAATAATAATAAATATATATTGATGTATTTTTTTCTGAATACAATGCCTTATAAAGAAAACTAATCATACAGCTAAAAACAAATCTTTATGGCACAAGCTGATTGCAAAATCTGAGTATCTTGTATGGATACCTGTAAATTTATTGATACCTAATTAAAAAGCAGTATTAAATAAATATATTGATTAGTGTTATATAATAATTTTCAATTTTCCATTAAAAAAAATTAATTAATGCATTTTAACCGGTAAGTTGAAACAGGGCCTCCCGTTTTAATTAATGTCTCCACTTTTCTTCTCTCTCGATTTTTTCGAGCGAATCGAATACCAATTATAACCCCTCTCGTTCGGCCTCTTATCTTCGCTTATTATGCGATATTTTTATATCTCCGCCGGAAAACGAAAGAGGGATAATTATAATATAAGAAGTGGAAGGAAAACGAAAAGAAAGATAGGAGAGAAAAAAATCCTCTTCATCGAGATGAAAATTAAGACGATTGGCACAAAGGAACCGGGGTGCGGATTAAATGTATATTCATAAATAAATAATGACGTCGTTACGCCGTTATCCGTTCGCGTTATACGACGGTAATTTCGTCGTTATATAACTTCATTATTACAGACACATACGTATATAAACAAACGGTATTAAAACGACGCCATCGTTTATATCCACATGCGCCGCTCACCGTATGCTTGTAATTAACGGAAGGATAAAGGATAAACGTAAATAGTTCATAGAGTTATTACATAGTTCGTGTATGTATTAAACATAGTACGATATATTCAAAATATTCTCTATTTAGTCACACATAAAATATTCCATGATTGTGAAACGTTTTCAACGATATTAATTAATAGATTTTTACGCTTCATTGAGGAAAACTTTGATGTAATATTCTAGAAGGCTTGTGTCATTTTTCATACATTGATTAACAGTATGAGCTTAGTAAGAAATCCATTGAATCACCCATAGTATACTAAGATGTGGCTTTAATTTTATTAATATTTCTTTTAAACCGGTTTAATGTCCTAACCTTTGTGTTTGGAATATGTATAAGTTAGTTATACGTAACGTTTTTTTTGTATGCGTATCTAAGATCCATGCGTATCAAAAAAGCGGGGTTAACTCATCGAATTACAGACATCGCAGAGAAAGCGAAGAGAGAAGCGGTGGTTTGAAGTTGGGTCACGATGAAGTTTATTTAATATAGAGATATCAAGATTTGGTGTATCCATGATGGAGATCACTTTAAATTCTGATGCATTGAATTACGTAGTGGATGTTTAAGTATGAATGATAGTTGAAGTGTCAGATCAGGTCTCGTGGTTGGTAGTGTTATTGTATTTATACACATGGTCGTTTCTGCAGGAGATTTTTTCTGCTCCTTTTAATAAAACAGCCAAACAAAATATAGTAGTCATTGTTTTGAGACGATTAAAATTATTTTTTCCTATTCTTGGCGGGTACTCTGACTTAATTTGAAAAAAAGGTTTTTACACAGTGGCGTTTCATTTTACAAAAGAAGACATTTAGTAACACGTGCGCCAGTCCACCACAAGCTGGACTTCCTACCATCCATTAGTGTGTGAGAGCAAGGGTTAAATCCCAAACCTTTCGAGCTGGCTGTCTGAGGTAGAGCGCGAGGCACTATCTAGGACGAACAAAGCATAGCAAAGCCAAAGGGCTCGGCCCCTCCTGGGGTTAGAGGGCTAAAGTCTGTGGCTGAAAGTAGCATAAACACCCCCTATATACCTGAGGGGTGGTGCTATTACTAGGATGATACGCAATGCCGGCTAGCCAGCAGAAGCCCGTCTCCCTGAGCACTCGGAAGAAAAACTAATATATCTCCAATAACATATTTAGTACTACGGGGATTAGGGAACCGCTCACCCGGCCGTCACAAGCTGGGTGCCCACCCGAAGGGTTGGTTTATTACCGGTAATGACAGTGGTGCACACAATGAATTCCATGTTTTTGAATTAATTAGCATAATACGCCAGATTCTCACGACTAAATTTGGTTTTTATACCTGACAAATTATTAGGTGATCAAACTGTTTATGGAATAGTTCTTTAATTGATAAACCTGACAAACATAAACGCATTTATGTCCCATTGTAATTTCTTTTCCTTTACCTGTTTTTTTAATTCTCTTCTAAAATAAAACACTTTTTTAATATTTTGATTTTTGCTAGTTTTGCTATATATTTACTGCTATTGATAAATATGAGGGGATGTTTTACGCTTGATATCACATAATATGCTAAATTTAGATATGGGGGGAAAAAGTAAATGCTTCCATATATAGATAATTACAAATGTCTAATGTATAAAAACTTCTTAGAAAGAAGTATAAAAGTCGTTTATAACATCGTTGCATTGCATTTACAGTATTTAAAGTAATTTTATTTATAAACTTTGAGATGTCTATCTAAAATATTTTTTGAAATTATTAAACGGTCTCCCAACTTCAGAGCTACCTTGAAAATTTAATTGGAGGAGGAGTTAAACACTTTAATTCCTCTAAGCTTATAAAATATGCAACACTCAACGATCACGGCAAACATACTCTTGGACAAAAATCACTCTACAATTACTCTCTAAGAAGACCACTTGACGTTTTCTCAAGAGTCGCCAATTCAATCCAGCTAGCATATAAGGAACCAAAAACCAGAGCTATTCAAATTTCGCACTGCGAAGCTCTGTAACTCTTTATAATTGGACTCCAGCATGTTTCTGTACATATTTTGCTACAATATATATTTTGTACAATAAGCTTTTCCAGAGTCTAGTTGAAAAAAATACCCAGTGACAAATCCATAGAGGGGCACAACATATAACACGTTTTTATCCATTGCTTTTGCAAAGAAACAAAACAATCTTCCTAAAAGTAACCAAGTACGATAAAACATAAGCTATGCATTGTTTTGCTGAAAGCAATTAACGCTAAAACTGGATCTATCGTGCCGACATAAATAGCAAAAGAATGTACACTTTTAAAGAAAGACACGACAACACTCCAAATTATCGTTAAAGCATTTATTTATTTTCGTTTAATCTTTATATTATAAATTAATATTAAATTATTATGTGCTATACAGTTTATAATTAATAGGTGTCGTTTTTTTTAATAATAGCACATTTTTAGAAATAAAAATTCGAGTACCGCTGCCGGAACTCGAACCCGCAACCTCATAGATTTTAGTCAAAAATGTTATGAACTACGCTATTCCGTCCTTTATTTTAATCAATATAATGTAATGGCTCAAATAGTCTGTAATATATTTGTTAAATTCAAACATAGATTGTAGTTCTGCGCTATATTATACAGATTGGATCAAGTGTCTAAGTTTATATATTTTTTTAAATTGATCAAGAGCACTGGTATAAAAAACATTTCACTTCCAACAGAATTTCTCAAGTATCATATACACTACTACTTCAGTTCTAAATTATTTCAAGAGTTCAGCCCGAACTAGCATATAATTGGAATTTTTGCTTTCACTTCGTCCGTCTGATTTGGTCCAGTCAAGTAAATACCACAAGCCTCTAAGAGTTCAGCTCAATCTTTGAGATGACTCAAGCAAATCAATATCGTAGCATCACACCAATAGATAATACATATCTGTATTATTAATCTATGTATTAAAAAATTGTATAGTCATATTTCAACTGTAATGATAAGTTTAAAAAATTTCAAGTACTTAAATAGCAAATATTTTTGCAAAATTAAATTATAACAAATCAAAAATATAGTTTAAATAATGGAAAAATAATAAAAGATACCAAGACTATGAATTTTAGCTTTAAAAACAATAAAAAATTGTGTTTAAATTAAAAAATAGAACCATATATTATTACTTATGAAAGACGTTTTCAAAATTAAAAACTAACTACCAGTCATTGAGAAAATTCATAAAAGCGCAATTTTGATTTGGAAATATGAGTCACATGTGGAATTTCGGGGATTAAAACGTGTTTTTTCTCAATTATTTTGTTTGACAGTTAGTTGTTATGGGAATTTCTGTTATGAATAACATAAAGATATGAATTTCGCTTAGTACATGAAAAAAATGATTACATACTGTATATGTAATACCCAAAAACTAATACTACACATCTGTGTTTTTGGAATAGGTTAGTTTCTTATTTTTAAAAATTAAAATTTTACATCTAATTTAAACAACTACTTTAAGAACATTTGGACTAATATTTTATTAAAAGAAAATAAAAAATAGGCTATAGATTATAGTCTAATTATGATTAATGATTATTTTATGTTTATTTTTGTATATGGTTTTAAGCTTTTTATTTTAGTTTAGCCAGAACTATTTATTGTAGTTCCTAATCACTAACAGTAGCATAAATAAAAAACGTTTTATTTATGCTACTATGAAATCAGATTATACTATTTATTTACAATAATCTCAAAACTTTATACAATTTCTATAAAGAACACCTTGTAATTATTTTTCAGAAGCTTTTAAAAAGCAGTAATTGAACATTTTTCTACGTTTTTTTTTTGCTTGATAAATAATGAAATCTCAAAATAGAAATGATTCAAACTTTAAAGAAACTTAGCAAGTTACAATAAAAGCTGAGAAAGAATATAAAATTTCTCAAAAGCAATTATGTTCATAAATATAAGCGAGAGGAAAAAAAGAAAGACGGAAGGATTAGCGTTGTTACTAAGTCATGTCCGAGGGGAAGAAAAGGGAAGAAATTGATTAATGGAATTTTCTTTGACAATAGAAAAGGGGGAAATTACCGAAAATGAGTTTTTTCATTCTTGTGTTTGTATTATATTACAAGCTGTGTGAATATTGAACTTCTTTTTCGAAAGACCTATGCAAAAATAAATTGGTTATGTGATATTTAATCAATTTTCTATAATAACTAAAACATATTGATGTTTATATAAATATATTGATATTTACAGGATGTATTTTTTATATTTACCCAATATATTTTTTAAAATAAACATACAACTTATTAGTTTACTACCAATGTTAAGATTTAATGTATCTATAACCGATTAATGAAATTACTAATAGGAAATGAGCAGTGATATCAGCATTTTGATTAGTCTTATAGAAGCAGATATTTTGATAAGGCGTTTCTTGAGATATTAACAATGATATTATGTATCATAATAATATTTAATTAAGAGCTTTTGCTATGAATACAATCTATCAAAATAAATATATAATTACCGTTCAACAAATAATACATCTTGTATAGTTGATACTTATTGTAAATTAATATTGGCAAATAACTTGGGCAACGTAATCAATCGGCCCTTAGCTCTCGGTAGCGAAAAATAAACAACCAGGGCCCCGTTAGTTGAAGTTACACATAAAAAATGCCCCGGGTAGCCGGCGGCGTGTTGTGTTTTTTCTTCTTTACTCTCGTCCTGTTTCTCAACGGTAATTCGATCGGCACAAAAACGTTCCGGGAAGGAGAGTTACCTGGGAATCGACTCTTGAGGTCCTTCTTACCTGTGGGTCTCAGACGACACGCCCTGCAATTCGGGACACGCACGCAACAACAAAGGCAAATTCCTTTTGGACGTTTGTGCGACAATGAAAAAATTCAATTTTGTTTTTTTTTTGCGCTGAGAAGAATCCTGTTAAGCGTTTGAGGGTTAAGAATGTGAGATCGATTGATTTTCTGACACTTTTGAAGTACTCACAAATATATAAAAAAAATTTGTAATATTGCTAGGAAAGCTCATATTAAATCTGTATATAATAATATTAATTATAATCAATATTGATCAATGTATATTTTTAATAAATAGTCCTGTGAATATTTTATTAAATTAAATTTCTAAAAAAAAAAATTTATACATTTATGGCAAAATTAATATGAAAAATAATTAAAAGACTGAAAATCGTCATCGCCAAGTATAATAATCAGATATGTTAAAGTAAACTCAACGATTTATATCAGGTTCCTATTATTTACAGTACTCTATTTACCTATAAAAAAATATATTGAGCACTAGAAAAAGTATGTAATACCTAGAAAGATTTAATGATTTAATGTTAAAGTCAAAAATACTGTCTCGCTGTGGTTGTTAATTCAAGTTAGTCCTGGAGATTTGCCGTGACTGCTCGGCTAGACTAGATCGGTCGGTCCAAGTAAAAGCAGCTACTTTGAGCAATGCAATTTGTGATGATTCGGAACGACTCCTAAATCTTTGATTTAATCTAATTAATACTAAGCTATTTGCCGTGTCTTACAGCGTAAATAAATATTCGAAATTAAAAACAAGCTATAAAAAAAAAATAGACAAAGGTAAATTTTGTTAAAAAATATTTATAAAGCTATTGGAGACAAATTTTAACCATGAAAAGAAATTTAGTCGTTCATAATTAAAGCTACAATTTTATATTCTATCTTGATTTTCTAATACATATTTTACCTCAGTACGCAATAAAATATAAACTCAAGGAAATGGTTTATCCGCAAAACTTTTGCATTGGCCAAGATGCTTGGGCCAACTCAAGCGCGAGTTTCCGGTTCGCTATTATACCGTTGGCGTCCGTGACTTACGGACTTGCGTATTGTAGAGTCTGTATTAAAAATATAAACTCTTATCGAACAATTGTTAATATTAAATATTTATCAGAGATCAATATAAATAAATTTTATTTAGGTCCAGAACGAGAATGTTCATTAAGATGCCTCATTAGATATATGATATGATTTGCCAGTTAGAAGTATGTTGCATAGATTAGGTATATATTTTTTTAATCATGTCTCTGATTGGTTAAAAAGTACATTTAAAATCGCATGTTGGGGAGCACAGGTTCAGTGGCGGTAAATTAGAAAGGATTCGCACAGATGGGAAATGGCGCTGTCGGCGCCGCGCGGTTGTAAAATTAAATCTTCACGACGTAGGCGTCGAGACGACCACTTAAAAATGGTGCCACACCCCTGCATGACGTGCAGATTGCTCGTTGGCTACCACTGGCGGTCGTTAAAAGGCATGACACGTCATCGGCCCTCGGATTTTTTTAACGAGCTTACGTGAATACCTTTGCGTATAATAAAAATATGTCATTTTAGGAAATATTTATGTCAGTATCTCTCAAATTACTGGTGTGGTGAGAGCAACCATGACACCACAATGAATAACTATAAAAGCCGTATCTGCATTTCACAAACTTGATTAAGTTATAATCCTTAACCCTTTCACCGCGGATGGCTTTTATAGCAGTCATCAAGAAAATCGCCAGTACTGACTGGGCACCTAATGCTGCCATAAACATTTGAGCCCAATAATATGCTTATTTAGTATAATTTAAGGGTGTAAATCACTTGAATTTATTGAACAATAATATTTTTTTAAATTATGAATAGTTGTCCCCTCATTAAACTCCATATTAACAAATTTCAAAATGGCGCGCAAAAATATTTGCAAAGTAAAGAAAATATTTTTATATTATTTTATTTAGGATTGACTAATATTACTTTTAAAGCTAGCATTTAGTGAGTCTAGAATCAAGTTTCTTGATTCAAACTAGATAAAGTTAAGCACCTGCTCCCTTATTTACAATTGCCTAATATTTTGCTAACCGTTTCATAGAGCAAGTATTATATCTTTGAAACTATTCATGAGGTTAATTACACGTAAATTTAAGTCACCTATTTGTGAAATTCTGTTAGTTTTTTTCTTTTAATTATTTTTTTACCATGCCATTATTTTTCAGATAAATCACTTTCAATATAAGGTAAGGTGAAAGTTGCACAATTGTACAGTAAAATGGATTTTTAAAAATCGAAGTCTATTTAGCTTTGGGAAATCTAGATTTAGCAAGGGCGTTGAGAGTCGAAAACAATGAGAGCCACTGGGTTAGCCCAATTAAATACAATTTAAATCACTTACCTTGGTAGCTGATTGGCTATTGATGTTGCTCACAATGTGCTCAGCCTTTCTAGCAACTCTTCTCGCTGAAAGATCTATTTTCCCGGGACACATTTCTTCGCCTGCAACAATCAAACATAACTTAATTAATTCATCATTAAAAAAATACTTTTTAGTTACTTGTGAACTGACTGATTATTTCCTCATTTTATTTTTTATATTCGCGAGAAAAATGCACTATGATAAAAATTCCAGTTTGAATTTTCCAAATTTCACGAGAATTACTTTTTAATCGAATCGCTTTGTGGCGAAACGTTCACGGATATCATAAATCACCATATGCGTGATATTTAAAAAAATGCAATACGATCTTGGACGAGCGAACGCTGCTTTCTAAAGGCGTAGACGTATTTCGCCGTTTTACGAAGCGACTGTAGCGATTGGCTGGAAGATCGCTGCACATATGCGATTGGCCAGCATGTCTTATAGCCCTAAAGTATATAAGCCCGGACTCCGATGAGAGAAGGAGGTAGTCAGAGGGTCAGACAGTCACACAGTCAGGAGAAGTCAGAGTCACCAGCAGCTACTCTACTACTACCTCCTGACACTCGCTGCAGACAGCCACAAGAACTTTGAGAGTCATCCACGGGCATCAGCTTCACTACTGCTTGGAGAAAACGTCTCGCTGATATTCGTCCGTCACACTCATGTAAACATATCAATAAAAAGTCTTACTAGATTCACATTGAGTCTCATTGGCCACGAGGCCTTAACCCCTAAAAAAATAATAATAAAATATCGAGCGTTTGTCAGGGCACTGAAAATGTTGCCAAATTATAACTGTGGAATGATAAGCAATAAGAGCACCACATACAGTTATATCTCCCAATTCCTCAATTTTACGGGTGCTCTTTTCGTTATATAGAAAATACTTTAAAAGTTTGAAAATAATCTATTTTTAATTCGCAGGCCGTAGTTTACTGACCCCTGGTCTAAGCTCTAGCTTTATTATCTTCACGCCTGTCTGATAGACAAACGAAAGCTTCGAAAATAAGGAAACAATAACTATAAACCCGTTTGACGGCCTCCTGTGCGAGGTCGGGGGTCGACTGCAAATTGGAAATTTGGGACCTCACACAACGTCGTCACGTGACCTCGGGTTTACCTTTGCGAAAGCCGATATTGTCCTCCCGGACGTTGACGTACCGTCTCAGAAAACGCGACGATAAATAAGTTGCCCCCGCCCCAATTTAATATCACGGTGGCACGCTTTAAAATTTAGATTTATTCGGCCATTAGGTGTGATTGATGAAAATTGTGCAGCCGCCCATAAAATTAATAGGCACAATGAATAAAAAAAAAACTTCATTCTGATTTTAGCGCATAGGGCTGCAAATGAAAAGTATTGTGATTGTCAGAAAAACTTCAAAGCATATATACTGAATAAATATTAAATAAAATTTGATTATTGTTCGTGTAACACAGACTTATGATTTTGAGACAACACCTAAATAAATCATTTCACAGAATTTTCGTATGGCACGCCAAGTTATTTTATGTGGGCTTTTACCATGAAATCATATTATTTGCGCACAATCTTTTGTAGGTTGCAGTAACATATATTTAAATTCGTTAGATTCTATAATTATTATAATTTATTTATGCATACAATTATTTAGAAACTAGTGTTGTAAATTTAAAATTAAAAAAAAATCTTATCTAAATATTTCTATACATACATAAAATCTTAGTGAGAGTAAAGAAATATAGTGATCTTATATTCATAAGAATGTTGAGCTTTCATCGAATATTATTGCTTACCTAGTGGCAAAGATTATAAGGTCATAAAATATTTATTATAATATGTTATCAGGTTTGAATGATCAGTGAAACTAAGTATTTTATCATTCATCCGTAAGTCACAGACGCCAGCGGAATAAGAGCGAGCAAAAAACATAAATTTAGGCTGGTCTAAGCACCTTAGTAATAGCAAAACTGAATATAGATATAATGATATAAATACGTGTTGTGTTGCTTGTTGCCATGTCGCTGTATTATAGTAGTCTTTCAGTCATTTCAAATATCGAAGCAAACTCTTGTCGATAATAAGTGACTGCTGGGCTGGACAACAGCTGATGTTCGAAGTAAAAGCGCCTAATAAATTTATGAAAATCGATCAGAATTATCTTATATATAATTGTTCTAAACCACTTCCGGATAAGCTTACTTTAAAATGCTATGCTCAATTTTCTACTCTGTAAATCGTATCGCTTTGTATGAACGGTGTATATAATAATACACGTAAACAAAGGAACTATATTTAATTATAATAATAAAAATAAAAATTGAATTTGATCCGTTGATTTTTGAGCCACGGGTAATGCATTCTGTTGTTTCGACCAATGAAAAATAAGCATTCAAATATAAAACAAAATGGCCGACAGTAGCGTGACAACGGTTGTAAATAATTTTGCTACGCGACAATAATTTTCATTATTTTGTCATGTGCAAATTAACTAGGTGTGTTATAACTGTGAAAATTAAATATATACATACTGTGTGTGAGGATTAGAAGAATACACTGATACACTGATACAATCTTTGTGTTGAACTCTTCAAATTTTGAGTTCGTCGATGGGCACCGAGGCCGAAAAGTGAGTTTTTTCTTTTACAATACATAAACATTATCATTGCTTCCAATTTAATGCACATATTCGTTAGATTTGACTGAATATAATTACTCGAATTGCAAATAAACCAAATACGTTTTAAATGTAAACATGTAATATATACTTAGTACGTATGAAGATTGAGGTTAATGTTGATCAAAACGTATTTTTTTGTATATTGATATTTGGGGATACTATCTTTCACGACGATCGCCTGTCGATGATTGTGATGCAGTCGGTTATTTGCTGGATAAGTTTGTTCCATTTTTGCGTATCTTATTGCACGCTCATGGCTTTTAAATAAGAATTATAAACTATAAATACTCTCTACAATAATTAAAATCTAAACACAATACTTACACTTATGCAAATATTTGAACTTTTAAATTAATTATATATATTTGTCCAAAAACGTCAGTTTTTGCTTTTTCTGTTTTTGTGCCATATAGTGGTAATATTTAGGATAGTGAGTGAGTTGTTGTATATGTTATTTATATCACATAGTAATATAGAAAGATATGACAAAAATATTCATGACCTTGCAAATATTTTCATTGTCAAATGTACGCCCACATATGTCACCTGAAAGTTTCGCCAAGGGATGTACCCATGTTGGAGTTAAACAGTAATGCTATTGACCCTCAATTTGCCTTCTCTCTAATTCATACAAGCTTCGTCTAATGGCCAGTACTTTCTCGCGGATGAGCATTAATCATTCACGACTTATTTACAGAGGACTAATGTTCTAATTATTCGTAGTTTTCAACAATTCGAATACATATAAAAAATTCTCGATTTTTACTGATATTAATTTATTTAACCAATTAATGCAAAAATAAATTGCCTGTAAAATATTATTTATTTAAACATAATTATTGGTTATTAATAATTATTTTTAAAATAATTTCATAGTCTTTTTGAGTTTTATAAAATATTTAAAACGCAATGCTGTGCAAATCACTGATCAGTGAGTATTTTTTTACCAGTAACGTATTTCAAAGAATGTCAAAAGGAGTGACTTTCGACAAAAATTAATTTTTTAGGTATACAATTTGCGAATGTTTGTCGATCAACTATTATCAAATGATAATAAATATAGACGAAAAGACAGTTTTTATGAAACAAAGTAAATGGATTTTGGAGCGGCACTAGTCACTCGAGTATATTGAGAGAAAAAACGACTACAGTCAGTTCTCGAGTTACGACGGGGTTCCGTTCCACCACCTTGGTCGTAACTCGAAAAGGTCGTAAGTCGAAAATCATACAAAAAATAATTAAAAACAATGCATACATACGAAATACAAAAATTACTTTTATTGCTAACTTCAAGTTGTTAACTAAATACTTTTTAGCAAATATCTACATAAATAATTTATTTATAAGAATTGATCTAGAGTATTTTTATCATCTGTGCTACTGATATCCATTGTTAATTCTTGAGATTTTTCAGCGAGTGCAGTGATAGTGCTTGTTTTTCTTAAAAAAAGTCCAGGTTTGCTTGTACAGTTTGTTGTTTCTTTTCTCTATAAATTTCATAATAACACGCAAGTGCTTGCTAAATAAAACCATGTACCCTCGAAGATCTATCGATGGCTTTGTCCATATTTTCAAATTTTTTAATAGCATCATTGATTTGGCTAAAAGCTGCAGCCATGTCTTTTAACACAAATTTTTTTGGTGGTTCTTCGAGTTCATCTAATTCTTTTAGCTCCATTACATTTTTTTCTGCAACTCGTTGTTCCTCAATCTCAATCAAATCTTGGTTTGTGAGTTCCTCAACACCATTTTCCAAAAGATGAATTACATCTTCATAATCAACTTCCAGATTAAGTTGTTGAGCACATTTTACAATAATATTTGCTATCTCATCTATTTCCCATTTTTTATTAAAATACATATTGTCATTATATCTTTTTAAGAGTTTGTTCCATATGCCGTTCATACAATTCGTCGTTACTTTGGACCATCCTTTTGAGATATTGTTTATTGCATAAAAGATGTTGTAATTTTTCCAAAATTCTCTCAATGTCTGATGTTTGTCTGTTCCTGCAATTGCTTGGGCAAAAGTGATTCTTAAATAATGGGCTTTGAAGTTAGCAATACCCCCTTGATCCATCGGCTGTAGAATGCTGGTGGTGTTTGGAGGTAAATAAACCACTTTTATATTTGGATGTGATTCCCCTAAGTGTGGAGGATGGCCTGGAGCATTGTCAAGAATATAAAATTTTAAAGGCTATGTCGTTTTCATCACAGTTCTTCTTTACTTCAGGAATGAAACAGTTATCAAACCAGTCTTGATATTATGTATATGACATCAAAAAAAAATTTTTTACAACTTTTTTTTTCGTCGTAACTCCGAATGGTCGTAAGTCGAGGTAGTCGTAACTCGAGAACTGCCTGTATATGTATACAATTTTTTTCAAATTTATTTCGAGATTTTTTTTTAATATTCGATTTTAATATTCGAATATTCATATAGTTCAAAATCTAATTATTCGATTAAGAACTATATTTACGACACACAATCTCGAATGAAGAATGCGAGGAACTAACGATCTGAGTTTATTTACTTTTATACAAGACAAAATAATTCATTTTAATATTGTGCTCATATGTGAAGTACTTGTAACCTAGTCTGTGTCTAAATGATCCAGCGATCTCTTAAAATTTGATTGAACTTCGCGTTTCGAACATTGTTTAGAGTTCAGATTAACTCTTTGGTGTCCAAGTTAGATGTTCTTGATAAAGTGTTATCGAAAGCGAATTCCGAACGGAAGTGTAGATATAAACTTGGCCATCCTAGAGGAGGTTTTATTTGTTTTTTTAAAAAAAAAATTGTGTTAAGCTACTGTTGATTATTTAATGATGTTTTCAATACAATATAATACAAAAGTATTTGCAGAAGATCCTGAATGGTCATTGTGACTATTTTTTATAAAGATTAAAAGAATTTATATATGTATATATTATAATTTATAGAATATCATCACATCATATAAGGAAATTAGAACTGTTAATTCAACATAATATGTAGTTTTACCGCACCAATTCAGTTTATGGTGCGATTACTTTTAGCCTATTATGCACTTTTGCTACAATCGCAGTAAATCATTCAGAATTTATCTGCGCTCACTGTAATAAAAGTTTTCTTAGCCGGAGCGCTTCAGCGTATCGTTATTATTAAAAATAATATAATAAATTATGCAGGTGCGGCTCGGTTAAACTTAACTTGTTATTCGGATTAAATTTGAATTGTTTACGCAAAACGAGACGAGGCAACGAACCCCCGTCGAGAAATCGGTCCTGGTAATGCATTCACCCTTAGGCGCTACCTTAATCACATTGCCAATGCGAAGGGAATGAGCTATGATTAATTTCTTTCTCAGCGAGCGATCAAGTTACATTGTAAATTTTTCGAGAGAGTTCAAATTAACAAGAGCTTATTTACTATATATTTATATGTACATGTAGATATAAGCTACATATTTTAAATGTGAAAGCTTTAAATTAGCAGTTAGTTTAGCTGACAATATTCAATGCATATAAGGCAATATATTCACATCACATTAAGCTCCGAAAATTGGGAACAAAATTAAAATATAATTAATAATATAACGGTTCCAAAAATAAGTTTTACATTAACATCAGATTTATTTATTTATTTAGCTTAATAGCTAATTTTTACATCAAACAAATTTTAACTAAATATATATATATAATATATCACTGATTTAAATTTACATCCACTATGTTTTTAAATGTTGTAATGTCTACTTCTATAATAGCGTCATGTTTTTTTTTTTTTATATATTTTACTTCCAAATAACTTTTGATTGCTTATTTAATTGAACATATTTTAGTTCTTCTGAAATTTGCTACTTTTATATCATATTTATCTCCTATTTTTTATTCTATAGTATAAAATTATGTATGTATCGATACATTCATATTTAAACAGCTAACCGAATAGTATTTTTTTTTCCAAGTTGTGTTCTGAACTACTGATAAACATACCGTAAGTTGTACATTAGTATCTACATACATATATGGCTACGTGCTATCTCCGCGTCGATACCTAATCGCATTCCAAAATTTAAAATTCCTTCGAGAGACATTCGAACCGTGGAAGCGAATGCATTTGGATGTAAATGCTCGTCGGATTCTTTCCCCCCAGTTCCTTTTAAGCCATTTGATTAAAATCCGCTTCAAAGTAGCAGCAGCGGTGGTATCTATACATATATGTACATAGATATTCCAAAGAGGTAGTCTGAATAGTATGTCGCTTCGTCAGCACGCACAACGATCCAGCTCTCAATGCCCATGCTAACGAGGGTCTGAAGAGGTTCCAAATGGCGATCTGGTGATGTGAAAAAAAATGCCACCTTATCGCTGGAGAACAGTTTCGTGTTATAAGCGCTGGGGAGCATCAATCTTTGTTGGTAACCAACATCAATCATGCGTTTCACCTGATGGATAAAAGATATTGCTTTGTCCAATGCAACTTTTCGAAACTTATTGATTAAATCAATAAAACTATAATATATATGTTCTAAAATTACCAAAATAAATCTCATATCAAGTTTAAAAATGTAAATATAAATCTAATAAATATTATAATATTAAATGCTAATAGCTTTCGGGGAATCAACTAAGATCTAACGAGTTTTATCCGACATTTTATCTTCCGAGTTGATTAATTTTACGACCTCGAATCGCCATCGGGCCAACACGTGTCATCCTTTGTCTTAATCCTGAACAATAAACTTGTTTGCCCTTTGGGATTAACTACGTACACACAGTGGCAGAACAAGAAGGCTGTGTCCGCAAATATGGGGCAGTGTGTCAAGATGATACGCAGTAGCTTCCCCTAATTGTGTCACAAGCCCATATTTTTTGGGTCACGACGTACTTTGTAAGTACACTATATCATTTTGTATATATGTGAAAAAGCAATATGTCTGCGAGCGATCGTGTCCTATTTTTGTGTTGCAGATAAATCACTATGAAACAATCGGCTTTCCGATGCAATTAAAGCCAGTAGACATGTCATTCAGACATGACACGACCGAGGAGATTGCTCGACTCTGCTGCAGCTCAGATACATTCTTCATTAAGTGCTGTTTCGTGTGTTTTGAACTGCTTTAACCTTTCGTACTTGAAGTGCTTATATTTTCTTGAATTTTCACGTTCTTAATTAATATAATTGGACGAATTCGTCTATTTCAATTAACAGAAATCCAAAAGCATAATTATTAAAATATATTTTATAGCTATTTGATACTTGAATGATATCATGAAGGGTAGCACTGGTTTGATTGTTGAGTGAGAGATTAAGACAAATGCTGTATCTGAAATATGTTGGAAAATTATTATTGGAAAATTTTAAGTGCAATGAAAATATCGATACTTATGTCTTCAAAGGATTTCATTAGTCGTTCCACTTCCGGAATTAAATTTATCAGTGCGTCTTTCTGAGAAGAATCCGTTTTAAAAGTTCACAAAAGTTGTTTTATCCATTGTTTCCATACATTAATAGTAAAGCTTGTTTCGCTAAATAATGAACTCTTGATACCGCGTAAAATATCAGCTGGAGTCCCGCAGAGTAGTTGGCTTAGACCGTTCCTCTTTATTCTATGATAATCATATTTGAAAAAAATACTGATTTATTAATGTATGCTAATGACAAAGCCGTGTGATGATTTTAACCAATTAAATTACATTTTTTATATAAAACTTGAATAATTATTTTTTTATATGTAAAATTAAAATAAACCAATATAAAATTAAAACAATGTTATTTGTAATGCTTGCACTACGCTCTCTAGAAGTTATCCGAATCGAATTTCAACTGAAGTCGGCTGAGGTCACTGATTTTCTGAAAATTTCATATGCTGTTCGGACGGCGGGCGTGAATGATGTCCGCACGGCGGCTGCTGTCATGTACAGCTGGCATATTTGCGCGCGATCGAAAAATATACCAAATAATCGCAATTTTTAAATTGTCATACTATTAAAATTATGCTACTGATAATTATAAAAGTTTGTGTGGGCACTCACCAATACAATATCAGTGAAAACTTTTCGGTCGTGATTATTCAATTTAAGCAAAATCTTTGTCGGCTTTTGCAAAATGCCATAAGGCATAAAAATGATACTTCAGAATACGAACACCAGATATGTGACTATCCTAGAATTTGTCGCCATCAATTCTAAATAAGAATTCGTTTTGGTGTGACATTTATATAAACTGATCTAGGAAAATACATAAGGATATTCGAAACGATTTTTTTTAACAAAATCAAGTACCATTCATTATTTAACTTTATATGAAAAAAATATATAATAACGATATCTGTTAGAAGAATATACTATCAATAATATAATTAATCCCTTTTGGTGCCCTAAAATATTCAAAGATGTCAGTAAGAGTCTGTTGAAGTGCCCGATAAGCATGTGGTATTATAACTTGACCACGTAACCACGATGCAGCGCTCGACATGCGTGTTAACCATAGGACGCCTACGCGCATATTGAAATTGAACCGAGTTACTCGTTCTATCTCAGTTTGCAAAACACCATATCATTATCTCTCTTACTCTCGTCACTTAACACGCAGTATCTCACCGCTCGCGCTCGAAAGAACAGTTCCGACTTTGGTTTTTTTTTACTTCGGTCCGTTTGCCGGCAATGTTAGGAAGCGCTCGAAGCTGGCTAAGTCGACTGAATTATCCCCACTTTACCTCTCGTTCTCGGTAACTTTGGACAACTTCCGAGAGATTTTAGAGCGGGCAGAACCGAACTCGACCGAAGTAACCCACTATATTATCCGTCCTTGGCCAACCTTGGCCATCTTCCAGAGAGTGTAGTGCAGGCATTACACAAAGACAACATTTGCCTTTATATTTTAAATGCAGGTTCTAATCTGGACTAAGTCGAAATGGCTTGCTGCCATTGTGACATTAAAACCGATTTTTAACATAAAAATATTAGTTTACTATATAAACAGATAATTAGACCGCTGATAACATACACTTTCTTAGTATTAAGTAACAATAGTAATTCATATTTTTTTTCAACTCACAGTCGTTCTAACTTTACTTTTCCAACTTAACCTTAAAAAATCCTAATAGTTTTTTGCTATAAAAATATAGCACGATACCATATTAACCTATTAATCTCAAGAATCAGTTACTACGACAAAACTAAACTTAAATTTTAATATAAACATAAAATGCCTAAGCATACTTGATTAACCCTTTGAGTAGTGATTCAATTTATACACATTTGTTAATTTATTTCTATACACATGAGAGTGAGTAAACTTCAAGTAATTTTTTATAATTATTTCTATTGTTATTTATTTATAATATTTTATACTGCAAATTTTTTTTTACCCATGTTAATGGCTCTGCCAAGAAACATATTAGACAATATATAAACGCATATTTGATACCAAGAATTTTATCGGTTAAAATCATCTTTGTTTGCCAACAAAGTATTGACGTGTAGAAAGTAAAGTTGAATCACAGACAGACGTAATCAATTAACGAATATCATCATTGAATCGCGTACTTTAGTATATGCTACTACGGCACAGCATACTTATGACTTTATTAATTTTCCCTTCAGACACTGTAATCTATACGAATCGCTGGCAATACATACATATATGTATGCATTCGGGATTACCTCTGCTATTCTGCAGATGCGTCGGACAGTGACAAATCGTCTCACAGAACCTCGGCCTCACTCTATAAACACTCCATAGGGTTCGTTAGCATTCGCCAAAGTCGTTATGGCAGGACAGCTGAGACCGATTTATCGACAGTGTACTCGCAACAGCCGAGCTTTATCAATTTCATCCATCATTCACCCACCTAGCGTATAACCGAGTGCTCTTGTATGGGTGTCGAGAGCGAACTTTATCGCGGGAATGCCAGATAAGATCCGACAATTGCAATAAATGGGCGCATGTCTGTTTGCGTTCGGAGAATCGAGGCTTGGCAGTTATAATTTTGAGTTGTTATTGTTTACGAACGGGAGCGGGTAATCATGAAATACCGAAGCGTCTAGATTGATTAAGGGTATTGAAAGGTAGTATTATAATTGCTTTGGATTGTGGTATTTATGGCGATGTAATTGCTGGGTGGCATTTTGTTGAGTTCCGTAAAAAAGACTAAGTATGAAATGGACAAGATTTTATTCAATATGATTTTTAAATGCAAATGCACATTTATAAAATTCACCTCTGCACTCTTTTGACAAATTAATAAAGTAAAAATTAACAATTTTCTAAGCCCTCAACATCCAAAGAAGAATTTTCAAATAAGTACGGATAGTTATTAGCAATTTCCAAACACGGAATAAAATTCGGTTCTGCTACTCACTGGATATTCCCTAAAGATATGGGAATAAATTATCTTGTAGTCGTTCGACGAAGATGTTAGGTCTGACTTAATTTGAATTTGTTTTAATTCGACGATCCTGGTGGAATGCCAGAAACGGAAATTTAACTCTCATTAAATTAAATGAAAGGTTTTGGCAACCAAATTTTTAAAGCGATTTTAAATATGCAAGCTGTTGTTACATTTGCGACATATGCACAACCGCATTTGATGTCGAAGAAACATCTAATTCTAATTCATATAAAAAATATAGGATAACTTACTATTTTCTTTTAAATTATGTACATATAAAATAAATGTGTTTTCGATAATACATTTATTTTACTTTATTCAAATAATCAAAAATCAATTTTATTAATATTTATTTTTAATATTAACGATTGTGTACAGGGCATATCGAATTCAATAAAATCTGCGATTTTAATTATATCTGGAGCGTCTTCATACAGCTCTTACAAATTGCAGATGTGAGTGTTGGCGCGCCAATTGCATCGCTCCTTGGACACACCCACGCACCTTAAAATAAAACCGCCAGATCGTTAACACAGGGGTCGCATAAAGCGTAGTTTTTTTCAGTACTTATGGGTGCTTTTGAGTGATTGAGGTTCCGGGACTAGTTGTCTGTAAAATATTAACATTATTTCATCACGAACTTTCTATTTCCGATCTCTCTTTTATTGTTTAGGCCTTACTTACGAGACGAGTTGGTACCTCTTCTCATTTGTTTGAAATAGTCGTTAAAATAACCTTTAAGTTAATTGTGCAATGTGCATGTAGTTAAAGGCATTGAGACACTAACACAATAATAAGTCTCAACTTCATTTAACTTTTCTAGCATCGTGACGTCAACAAAGATTGTCGTTAGCATTTATTTGATGTTATCGATGTTAAAGTAATTTAATATAGTATTTTTTTATACAGTTTGATTTATTGTAATTAATTAAAAATAAGATTTTTTAATTTATATAATTGAAAAATTACACCTAAATATATGTTTTAAAATTATATATTTAAATTCTATTTAATAATATTTACTGTATAAAAACATATATCCTTCATAGAAAATATATACATTTATAAAAAATAGATACTTTATAACACATTGCTGACAATCAAGTCCACAGCAGCAGCAAGTGAATGAGTCTTTTCGACATAAAAAATAATTAAAGTAAAACTTATTAATTTAAAGTTTCAAACTGCTCAATTATTTTTCAAATTAAAATCTTGATACTTTTCATTGTTACGTATGAATATTTTTCATCTTTCTAACTTTATAAATATATTAAAAAAATTTATTATTAGCTTTTTAATATTCCAATAGTCTCAACTCATATGTGTTAATAATATTAATAAGAATATTAATCAATATATTTATGTATCCACATGGTTACACTATAAACTTTGAAGATAATGGATTATAAAGTAGGTGTGTTTTAATAAGGATCATTTTTTAAAAACTTAAGAAAATAAAACCACAATTTTATAAAAAATGCATTGTTTAAATCACATGCTTCTTGATTTTTTTTGCTATAAATCTGTATTGCAAAGTATGCTGAAATTTTTGATATTATATTTAAAGTAAACAAATAATTATAAACTATTAAATATTAGTCACATTTATGATGTAAATTTAACTATGCAAAAATATATTTTAAAAATGCAAAAAAAATGTAAAAACTCTTTCTTATCATAGTAGTAAAATTAATGAATACACTTTGGCATGGTTTGATTTGTTTTACATGTAAACATGTTCTAGTTTTTCTTATCAGCCCGTGATAGGCAGTGGCGCGGTTTCTTTTTCCTTTCTATACGATTTTTATAATCTTTCTAAGGCATGGTTATTTGGCAAATAAAATTTGGCCCCTTTATTACGCATTATTTTCTACACTGTATAACATTTTTATTGCTAGGTTCAAATATTTTTTTTTACCAAATATAAGCTTGAATACTTTTTTCATTTTTGATGTTTTATTTTATAAACCATAAAACGTATTTATATTAATGTTAAATTCGTATATGGTAGAATATAATGGAATATCTGGCTAGAATAGCATTAAAAAAATAGATATCTTGCTGTTTATTTTAATGTATTTTTAAATGCCCTATTTTTTCTCAATTGGCACCCCGACAAAGCCGCGCCGACATAGCCGCGCAAAGTCAAAACAAAATTCATTTTATAACATGGTTTTTATTTATTAATAATTACAAATATATATAAAAAAAATGGGAGGCGTCTCGCTACCGCTCGCGCCGACTGTAGAACTGTCACTGTAGAACCAAACAACCTAACCTTTTTTTAATGATATTGTATTGATTTATTTTAAATTCAGTATATTTTGTAACTGTCCAGCATCATCCAACTTATGACTAATTGTTCAAAAAGCGAATCACTAGGGATAGAGCTGTCCACAAAACAAAATAATTAGAATTAAAAAAATCATATTCTTCATTTTATTCAATTTTATAATTTTGATTTGCGCGGCAATGTCGGCGCGGCTTTATCGTCGCGGCAATGTCGGGGTTGTATTGCGCGGGATTGTCTTGCGCGGGATTGTCTTGCGCGGCTATGTCGGGGCGGCTTTGTCGGGTCCCCGTTTAAATGAGATTAAAAACTTACAATGATATGTCGCATTTTGCCAAGACGCTTGTTTTTTACTAGATATGTAAAATGTTTACTAATATTCCCAAATTTAAGTATTGTTTATTATATACTTTAAATTGTATTTCTATTTTGTCTCTAAAAAAATATTATTATAATTGAAGTAATAAGAATTTCTTAGCAGCGTGAAATTTACGATAAAGCTTTAAATAAATAATATTTTACTGCCTTTTATATTGATAATAATGAATCATGTCCTATAGATAATTTTTGGAGTAATTGAGTCATTAGATTGTGATAACTAATAAAAAATTAATCACCTTGATATATTTAGTCGTGATCAATCAAACTCATTATGATATTGTTAAAAATTTAAAGACACGATAAAAAATAAAAACACTGGAATTTATGTGCAATTTCAATTACTGACCTTTCGATTGATTAGCAATGCATTATATAATACAATACAAATCAATAGATTCTAATACAAAGAATATAATACGTATATAAAAAATATAAATAGTTTTACTCTCAAAAATGTCAATTAAGATGAAAATATTTTTAGTATTTTCATAATTCTGTTTTATATTCTAGTTTTTTAGGACTTATAAATAATTAATTGATTTTAATAAATTGGCTAATCATTCATTAAAATGAATTTATTGGAATGTGAAGATCATCTTTTTAGAAAGCACTGATCTAGATGCTTTTTAACATATATATAATAGTAGATTTGATAATCCAAAAATTATTAAAAATAACTATTGTATTTCTATAGTATTTAAAACTATTTATGGTTACCTAAAAAAAATATGCAGTTATAAAATCAAATTCGTTTGCCTGTAATAATTTATTATTAAAGATTTACAAAAAATCAATTAAATTTAAACAGTTCCTGTCTTGAATTTTAAGTGCGCATTTGCGTGTTATTTCTTTGGATTTTTATTATTAATTCTAGCTTTTAGCCTTCGGCACTCCAAAATTTTTAACGTTTAAGCACCCCCTGATTTATATCAGATTTCATATATATAATTATATTTTTTCACATTTTTCACGACCCACCAAATCTCGACTCCCTATCTTACATAAAATTTCTTTAAATAACAAAGTTCAAGACTAATCCAACGCATCATTAATCATTTCACTCAAAATTTGTTATAATATCTTTCAACCAACCCTCGACATGGAATCACTGTTTTTTTTATTCGAAAAATATAAATGAAAGCTCGTTAATTGGGTCACAAATCACGACGAGTGCGAAGCGTGTCGCGCACCCGCGCCGCCACCGGAAGGGGGCGCCACTTTTTAGATTCGACTATTCGGGGGTGTTGTATAGTTCGCGGTGACGTTGCACATTCGCTTGGGATTAAATCCGTGCATATCCGCCCTGTTTTGTGCAACAATGGGCCGCAGGAGCAATAAACTGTGCAACAAAAGCAACGCCGTGCTACTACTAAATAATAAATATTATACCGACGCCGACCGTTCAGCCTACTATGGCGTGGTGGGCGGATGTGCACTCGATAGTAGAACCATCGATTCTCAAAATATGATAAAACTCTAATATTATATACTTAGAAATAAATGTACAGCAATTCAGTACATATAAGACTATTAAGCATATGCAAACGTGTCGCTAAAAACGCTTAGTCAGCGCAATAGTGCGTCCAAATTATGCAATGGGCTTTGAAATATATTGCTGATAACAGTGATCATAAACATAGCTTTATAGCGCTTAGTGCTTTTCTGTCTGCTAAAATAGAAATAGCAGCATTGAACAAATGTATACAAGCAAAGCGTTGTATGTTAACAACAAAAGAATTCGGCCAAACTATGAGAAATGTATGATAGTTAACAAATTGATCAAGTCTTATTGGATTTCTTATTTTATGAAAAAATACGTCTAATTCATCTCCAAGAAAATAGGATTTTTTTGCTCTGCCACCATAAACCCATAAACAGTATAAAGTTGTGAACATTGCCTCATTCCTAATTTCAAATTTTAATTCAGTTACTTACCTTCAAAACATATAATAAATATTTTACAGCGTATTCGCAAACACAAACACCTTCAGCATGATTTTATATTAAAATATAGATATTAGAGAGGCGTAAAAAATAGTCTATTGACACAAAAATACAATATAAAAACTAAATAATTTATTTTTATGTAAAAGTGTAGAGCAGCTGCTTTCTTAATCTTCTTCGGATCGTATCGGTATACGTATAAACAATTTGTTTTGTGCAGTTTGGCTGATACTGGCTATAACTTTCATTAGTACTGGTCAATTAAATTTTGATGTTAATGTCTAGTAAATTTATAAATTAATTATCGGCTTAGTGAAAATATATTTTTACTAGTGAGAATATAACTTCACTGAAAAATAAATATTTACTGTAACATATTATATGGTGTTTTGTATTGAATGAGTTGCTACTGATGTGTAGGTATTTTTTTGTGATACACAGACGGCGGTCCTTTATAAGTGTGCTCAGGAACGTCTTGTCATTGTTTTTAAACGCGCCTTCCCCATTTTTCGCCCACGTCCGTATCTGTGATCTTATCCAACGACATTTTCGGGACTAGTCTTTGTGTTTATCTTGATAGTTTTTCTCTATTGTTGTTCGTCTTTATTTTTGGCGTCCACGTTATTCAGTTTTATCAGGGGGATTTTTAATGCCGCGACCGCAGACAATGTTCTTTCGCATTATGAGACATTCAAAAACAACACAGGGTGCCTATGATTAAATCTATCTAAATATACATTAATGAATCAGTCTTTTTTTAATGTGATGAATCATATGAGCGACGCGAAATATTAAATAGCCTTAAGCAAAGAGTCTAAATATGGCTTGATTGAAGTGATCTTAATAATTAGATTATTAACATTAATTAAACGCTTGAGATTTTTTTTATCATTATCAAGATGTGTTGTCTAAAAAATAATTATGTGATGTTTACGCGTGAGTGATTTCGTGTTTTAACGCGAAGCTCATATAATTATGGGATTTTAAAGCGTTTCGCTGGGGTCAAAAGGTTGTATTTGGAGAATGAGAGTTAGTTATTAAAAAAAGTAAAAGGTTAGACATGTTTATGATTATAATTGCAAATGTATTTTTTTATCGGATAAAATAAAAAAAATAGGCTATTACGTTACATTTAAATAGCTTATAATATATTCACAATTTCCACAGCACGCAAAAAGTAATAATGATAGCAATGAAAAACTGACGGAAAGACGGATGTTATATAATATTTTTAACTTTCTAAAAAAAAAGAGCTGCTTCACAATAAAATCCATCTCGTTATTTAATAAAAAATACGCGATTCTTAAAAAAATGAAATGATAAAATTATTGCTGCATTGCCTAGTGTTTTTAAAGAATAATATGTCTGTTAGTAAAATGGTATTTGTTAAAAATGTAATAGTAGTATTAGTCAAAGAACGATCATAAACAATTATTTCGCAGTTTATCATATCTTTATATATAATACAAATAAATTATGAGGAAATAGATGATGAAATATATATTTTTTTATTTTGGTAATTTCTAGTAGATCGTATATAATAATTAGTATTTTACTACTACGAATTAAAAGTAAGTAGGTTACTGTAGGCCCTGATTTATTTGGCTACCCTGGAGTTAGGCGGTACACTGGCAACACACTAAGCTCCACGCGATAAATGGGTCTACCCGCCATTTGATCCAACGACATATCGTCCACAAACAAAGTATTCAAAATGTTTTTTTAATAAATCTATTAAGTTTTATAAGCAAAAAAATATATTTAAAATATTTTTTTAATACTATTAGTTTTAATTGTGAAGTATGAATTACAGGAGAATTTTAACACTTTACCGACCGGCAGTTTCACTACCAGACTTACGCTAAATACCGGCACTTTTTCGCAAAACTTCGCGAATTTTACCTTTTTTATTTAAATTTATGTATCTTTTGATACGGTCCGAATATTTCGTTGAATTTCTCTAGACATGTTATAAATGTATCAATGCATCAATTCAAGTTATTATTAGATGGTTCTCAACATGTGGTTCGCCGGAAATAAAAAATAATTATTACTTTTCCTTATTATTAGATTTTTAAAATGATTATCTTGATTTTAAAATTATAAAAACGAATAACCTAAAAATTTTAATAAAAATAATTTAAATTGAGTTAACCAGCGGTTCTCAAACTTTTTTAAATTTGTAAAAACTTTTTTCAAGCAAACTTTTCGTTTTGTATTGTGACATTTTTACTAATACGAGTTTTTTGATATATAATTCATTTGCAATAAAATATTCACTAACCGTTGTAATTCACTCCATCGTAATGTGAAATTTTCCAGGCACATACACAGATAATTTACATTGTCTTTCGCGTGTAAATCACTTTTCCCAATAACTAGTTATATAATGAAAGTTTAAAGTGTCTCGATTTTTTACTGTTTTTCGCAATTGCAACAATATTACCCCATATCGTTTATATTTGGTTTCAAATATTCGTAATTTTGCATTTTTCAGATATTCTGGTAAAACCCGATTCTTCCTTATGGTACCACAGATTCTATTTTTTTTCATTTATATTTTTTTTGCTATTTCAAGACTGTTATAAAAATCGTTCATATAAAGATGATGCCATTTGTATTTATTGTCTGATGTTAGATGTGATATTGAATCTTGTAACGAAATTCCAGGTCCTGAATATATTTTAAATTTCGATATGTATCCTGACACTAATTCACATACCATTATTATCACTATACCGTACTTTGTGAGCTTACTGGGGTTGTATACGTGAAAATTTAATCTTCCACACCATGGGATTATACCCTCATCCAGAGATATGTTTTGGCTTGGTTTGTACATATTTTTTAATCTTTCGGAGAAATATTCAATTATTTTTTGTACTTTGAACAGTAATCCAACATTATCAGGAACATTTTCATTATTGGAAAAACGCAGGTAACGTAATATTTGATAAAACCTATTTATACTCATGGTTTTTGTAAATATCAAGGTTCCTATTAGTGGATTTATTGTCTAATACAGGTGTAATGAGCCTTTTTTTACCAGGCCCATTAGCAATATCAACTAAAACCAATTTTTTAATTCTGGTACCGTTACATCCACCCATTTTTTAGATTTTATTTGCAGTTTGTATCTGTTGATGTGTTGATTATGGTGTCTATTCGTTTCTTCTGCAATAACGGGAAACAAGTCATCTTCAATAAAGTTTTGTGTCTTGTAAAGTGTCTTCTAAATATTTTTCTTGTTCATCTTCCTCGTTGCTCATGAGCATCATAGCATGTGGACGATTTCTTTCATGAACAGAGGAGTCTGAATCACTATCACTATAATTTTCATTGTCACTTGGAATATCTATATATATTTAACAGTATATTAAATAACATAAACTGTAATTATTTTCACGTAGATTCTACACTCGTATCTAACTAAAAAAAAAAACGTTTTATAAACAGTTCGTAATATTTTTCGAATATTCACTCGAGCACACGAAAACCAGATGCACTTCACACGATAGTATAACTTAAACTTAATTCTTATCCATAAGCTTTTATGTGTATCGTGCTAATAATTCAAAAATAATAATTCGAAAAAATTCCCACTTTCTAAAATAATGTGTCACTGAGATTCGGTATTTCCAGTAAGCCAGTATTATCTGACGGAAGATAATATTTACTCACAAAAAATATGTTGGAATTTCCTTATAACAGGATAGAAAAAAATACAATAGAATCTTACTAATCTGACAATCTTGAGATTCTCAGTAATCCAATACTATCTAATGGTTAATGATATGATAAATTTTTAGTGTCTTGTACTTTTTATATATGTACATCGTATTTTTTAATTTTATGTAATTTGACTTTATTTCTAAATAAACCCATTTACCCAATAAATTATTTTTAAATATACATATTTATATGTTTGTGTATAAAATATCATATTTTTTCTTTTTTTACACCGTCCGAAAAAAAGTGTGCTAGATAAAAGTTTTTAGAAATTTGAAAAAGTTTGAGAACCGCTGGTTAACTAAATTTAAATTATTTGTATTTAAATTCCTAGATTACTTGCTTTTATAATTTTAAAATCATCAATCAATTTTAAAATCTAATAATAAGGAAATGTAATTTTTAATTTCTATTTCCGGCGAACCACATGTTGAGAACCACTTAATAATGGCTTGAATTGATGCATTGTTACATTTATAACATGTCTAGAAAAATTTGTTAAAATATTCGGACCACATCAAAAGATACATAAGTTTGTCTGGTAGTGAAACTGCCTGATGAAAGAAATATAAAATATATTTATAAAACCTTCGCATTTGTCTAAATATAATTAAAAAAAAAAAAAAATTAAAATAAAATGAAAATTCATACATTTATTTAGTCATCTCTTAAAAAAAAAGCAAATAAAACACTAAACATATATTTTTAATTTGACATGGAAACGAAAACATACACAGGACGCCAATTGGCGTCTGCGGTGTTTAACTTTCGGCACACTCAGGACGCCAATTGGCGTGAGCGGTAGGTAAAGTGTTAATATATTAATCGAGATATATTTAATCTTTCTGATTTATTTTAATAGAAGTAAATTCGTATAACATTTCTGCTAAATTGATTAATCAAAGTTTTCTCTCTGAAAATATTTTTAATTTATATATCGCCATAATAAATTACCATCGCAACTTTAAGAGTTTGGAAACACCCTTTATATACTTAATAAATCGATCTTCCGCCATTGCTCTTATCTAGCCATGCATTAATATTATTTTTATATTTTCGTAGCTTTTTTATTAACTTTTATCTTCGCTCCGACAATTTCGGTATGGACGCTATTTTTTATTGCTTGTAGCTTTCGCAGATAGTTCTGAAAACTTTTAATGAGCAATTAGGGAATATAACTCTGGAAAAGATCCGTACTTTTTTATACGAATTCAGTCGATTTGCCAGCACATACGGAATATTTTAATATAATATATATAGAAGAGTGAAATAAACTTATGATTTATTTCGTAACTTTCATAAATAATATTTCACGCTCGCGGAGCGCCGATAATTACCAGAATATATTTCTTCATGAAGACGCTTTTTAAAGAAATCACGTTTCGTGTATTTTTATTTTATTTTATTTTTTCCTCTTTGAAGACTACCAAATTATATTTTCAATTTTCTCGAGCGCCAGCGGTCGGAAATATCGAGTTTCGGCACTTTTTTTTCTTCTGCACAATCTTCTTTGACGGCTATTTTTTTGATTCGTTATTCCCACGTGGAGATGTCTCGGAAACGAATCGCCGAAGAAAATTCTTAGCGTGTTTCTCGCTGTAGACGTAAGTATTTTTTTCTTCTTATCGTTTATTCTCGCATGCGGAATTTTTCTCCTACAAGGCCCGATAATTATCGGCTTCGTTCGCAGTCTATTTTTTGTTTGCGTCTCAAATATTCATATGCGACTTGAAAATAATTTATGTTTTTGTATCGCATGGGATTAGGGCGTGTTTGAGTTTTTGCCAATTTTGCGCGTATTGTCTAAAAAGTTTTGCTGAATTTAAGGCGTAGCGAACATTTTAATATGTTTCAAATTTAATTTTATAAAATCACTTAAATTGCACGAAAATAAAATCATAATCTCGTAGCATTGTCTGCGTCTTGTAATTGCATCGGACATTAACGTGAATAGAGAAGCGGCTGCTTCTTCAGTCTCGGTTAAATGTTTTTATTTTATTTATCTAACTCAGTTAATTTAAGCATTTAAACATCTTTGGGTTAGTTAGTCTATTTGCCTACTAAAAAAATAGGTATTAAAAAACTTATTAATATATAATATCATTCAACACAAAAAAAAAAAATATTTGCTCAGCTAAGGCAGCTGGTGAGTTTTAACCATATGTACAGTTTGTGATTATATAGAAATCATTCTAACGACCGTTTCGAGCAAACAAAAAAGTCTCGAAAAGTATTTCGTAAAATGATAAAGAGATCTCGTAACCAAACAATTGCATTAATAATACAGAATATCAAATAACACATCTGTTTAAGACAGTAATCTCTGAAAAAACTGCTCATTGTTTGGATAAGATGCGCACTATACCCTATTTACGTTAACACAGTCAGCTCGAGAGCAATCAATTTCATCATTATTCATAATTTAGAAATATATGGCAAGTTTAGGTTTACGTCTCTACTATTAGCTCTAAAGCACACGATACGTTCGATATACTAATCACAACTCCGATTGATTGAAAAATAAAAAAAATATATTAATGATTTTAATTTATATAAATTTGTTCAATATCAAATGTGTATCCGTGTCGTGTAGCTTTTCAATTATGAATAACGGTGAAATGGATAGCTCTCAAACTGACTGTGTTAACTCAAATATGGTATTTATAAATATAAGGAATGTATATTCGTACCGTGTGCTTTAGAGCTAATAGTAAGTGCGTAAACCCAAACTTGCCATCTTTTTCTTAATTATGAACGATGATGAAATAAATATTTCTCAAACTGACTGTGTTAATGCAAATATAGCATAAAGAAAAATACTTGTATATGTCACAAGGTGTCTCAAAAATATAAATAATAATAAAGCAAAAATACATTTTTTATTATAAAAATTTAATTATTTCAATAAAAATATATTAAAATCACCTTAATTAAAAAACTATTAATTAGTATAGAAATTAAAACTTGTGTATACGCAAATAGGGTATAGACAATACGTTCTATAATGCACACAATACTATTGTTACTTTACCTCTCTCTTAATGATCGCCGGAGTAGGAATCTGCACCGTGCCTAATTTGTGGGTGTGTCCAGAAGCAATTTAATTATCTCGCAAACATCCTCATCTGCGATTCGCCTTAGCTTTCGCAAACTAGCACTATAAAATATATGACACTTGATTATAGAGAGGACAGGAATGCAACTTGACAGTGTCCAGTTGTATATTTGCGAGTCGTCATGCCAGCAAAGACTCTTTGACTTCCAAGACCTGCCACTTAAACTCTCTATATGTGGTTATTTATATATGTTTATAAAGTAAACTTACCAGCCTTTTCAGCGCATTTTGCCTTCAAAGTCACACACATTTGGCCTTAAAACCTAAATGTTTGATGTGAATAAACGCATTTTTAATAAATGTATAACGAATCAATGTAATACGTATTTGCACATATGTTAAGTATTCTTTGGAAAATGCTAAGCTAGACAAAATTGATGAAAGAGCTTTGGAAAATATGATAATAATGTGCATTTTACAGATTTCTAATGCCTCAGTAATAAATCTATACACTTAATTTATATCCATAAAATCTGTAGAAACTTTGGATAAATATTATTTTATTTTTAATTTTTCGCAAATTTAATTTAATTTTAAATGGTATTTTTAAGGTTGACTACCCCTGGCCAATTCCCGTCGGTTCGCATAGCGTCGAAAAAGCCGCGTTGTTTATTTTTCCGACCAAACATCGGCGCAGTGTCAACAGCCGCTTCCGATAACGAAGCGGATTTGCGCTCCCGTTTGCGCTCGCTGCATCGCATACACCGGAGGCGGCTTCAATTACCGAGTACAGTCAACCAAACGAGAGCGCTGCACATATACTTCGATCGAACGAAAAACCCATTTCATTGTTTCGCAATCGACGTGTTTTGCAGCCGCACGTGTTAATTATTATTATACGATTTCGTCGCGCGTAACGACTTTGTACATGTACAATGTTTGCAATCGATTCTGCCGCATTTGTGCGTACAGTGTGAATTTTTAATCAAAATATTCACTAATTAATATACAATAACTAGTAAAAATTTGTATAGCTTAATAAATATATATATCATCATATAGATGTGGACCAAATATTTTCGTATAGAGTTTAAAATAAAATACATTTCGGAGTCAGAGAACTATAAAGCGTTGGTTCGAGAAATTTCTTACTGGCGATATTGACATTAAAAATGATCTGATGTTAATGAAAAAAACTAGGAAACGCTTGAAAATAATTCACAAACATCTGTTCGAATATTTGCAGCAGAAAAAATAGACACCGCCCGAACTGACCGGAAAGGCAATAACAGCAACAGTTAGAAGTTTATTATTCGTTGCGTCTCAGAAACAATAGGGAACCATTCTTGAAAAGTGTCATTATTTACAATGATACATGGATTCTCTACGGCATTAAAAAAAAATCAGGATAATGGTTAGACAGCAGACAAGCTCCATAATATGATCGAAAACCGAGTTTACACCTAAAAATATTTTGGAGATAAATAGTATTCTGGAAAAATATTTATCGACTGTTTCTTAAATCAGGCAGACTTTAACATCAAGATCATATTGTAGAAAATTAGAACTATGCATAGAAAATCACGATAATAATGCGAAACTTCATACTTAACCCTTTATGTGCCAGGATACTGGTATGAAGTTCTGTCGAGTTGCGACTATTGCTACGTTTTGCTACAAAACTCTCATTTTTCTTTGAAATGATATTACAATACTGCTTAGGTATATAAAACCATTTATATATAAACGTTTAATTTTTTACCATTTAAATTACATTTATAATAAGGGCTGTCTTCCGGTTCGCGCTGTTGTAATATGATACTTCAAGATCAAATTTAATAATTGAGTGACATGCAAAAATTCCGAAAAGAATTTTTATTATTGATAAATTTCTTGTTTTATATTTTATGAAAAATATGTATCTTTTTACTTTGTGTAACAATATAAGTTTGATAATAAAACAAAAAATATTTGAATATTATTTTGTTGTGAACAACTTAAATTTTTAACAGCTGTAAATAGTCTCAAAAGTTATAAGCGTTTTTGACAAGTCGTTAACACTTTAAATACATTTTATTTTTAATTCTAAAAATAACTGGCACTGTGATCGTGTGCTACGAAATTTACCGCGGCACTTAAAGGGTTAAATTAAATGAATTAGGATTGAAAATTTTATCCCATTCTCCACATTTCTCTGAACTTTACCCTACAGATTATTATCTTTTTAAAAATATTTTTTCGAGATATGAAATTCATTCAAGGAATTGTTATAAAAGCCTTTGAGGACTTCACAAGCTCTCAAATAAGATTTTTATAAACAAAAAATCATTAATTATTAAACCGTTTCTATATTTGGAACACATTTTGATAAATAAAATTTAAGTTGAAATATATAGAAACAACCGATTGTATTTAGATGTATCAAATATAAACAAAAACAACCCTGGCACTATATTTTTTATATATTTTTTATAATAAATATATCTGATTTTTGTTATTAAAATGGGGTCAATACAGTGGCGTAGCGTGAGTATGTGATGCACGGGGTGATCCTTAAAATTGCCCTCCCCCCACCCCATACATTTTTTGCAGGGTCATAAAATTTCTCAAAATAATTATTTGGTTATTGTGCTATTCTCTCTTTCTATTCGTGGATATATATATATATATTTTGGTGCATTCAGGGTTAAGAATCGCGAATATGCCGCTCCTAAGCAAGTGCCGCCCGGGGCGACTCGTCCACCTCGCCCCCCCATAGCTACGCCACTAGGTCAATATATTATGAATTATGTATATATTATTGATGTTTATTTTTTTATTCATAGAGTGCAAAAACAAGTAACATTTCATATTTAAACTTTTACTTGTATAAAAAAAATCATAGTGATAGCCCGCAAAATACAAAATTTCTTGTTTAGTAGTTCGTGAGATCGGAGAAGGGTTATCGACCGTTGCAATAGATGTCACTAATTTGCACAGTATGATTTCAGTCTGGTGTCTTATTACTTGTTTAGTATTTGTTGATTGTGTTTATTAGAGCATATCATGTTGTAACAGAAAATTTGCAAAAAATAAGAAGCCACAATCTGCACAAATCTCCGATCGTTATGAGCGCTTGAATAATATCGGCGTGACGAACATATTTGTTTTGAAAGTCTCAAATAATTAAAAAAATAGTTATTGATTGTGTTAGCCTCATTTTTTTAAATATATTGAGCATCCATAATGCCATACTGTTAAAAATGTAGTAAATTTTAGATTTTTATGTATCATAAATATTAATGTATAGAACCATAGGTAATATCTTGACCTTCTACAGAAGTGAGTATACATAATTATGTGAATTCTGAGATAAATATAGACAATGTTGGCAGTGATTCGCAAATTATGTAATATTATCATTCCTGTACATTGCATACCTTGAATAGTATCTAATTA
Source organism: Plectrocnemia conspersa (assembly GCF_051122295.1). NCBI lineage: Eukaryota > Metazoa > Arthropoda > Insecta > Trichoptera > Polycentropodidae > Plectrocnemia > Plectrocnemia conspersa. Next base: position 2,765,171 of record NW_028277165.1, read on the forward strand.
ACTAGCTTTCCAAATTAACAGTAAACTCCGCTATCAATTTAGAACATAATCTACACAGAAATGTGCCCACGCAGTTAAATAATTAAATTAATTACAATATAATTGTATTATGAATTTAATATATTATGTATACACAAAACATAAAACACAAAGGAAAACTTAAATGAAGGTCAATATATATTCTCTATCTTACAGTTTGCCATAAAAAAAATTTTTACTTGAGAGATGTTTTGTTTGGCTAACTGTAAAATAATAAACTTATAAGCAGTATATTACACAGCCTTTGGTTTTGGCACATCTTTGGAGAGTATCTAATAAAGTTTTCATTATATTTTATGGTGCTCTCTGTACTCACTCATACATGCAGAGTCAAGGGGTTTCCAGTAAGGACAGACAGCAAACAATGAACGACGGTAGTTGCTTGCCGGAAAACGGAGCAATCATCCTGACCCCAACATAATTGCTATATCTGGTGCAGTTTTGTTCATCACGCTATGCACCGTTTGCCGGCGGCCAAAGCAGAAATTCAACATTTAATTACAGCAGTTAAAACGTCGCGTTCCAAACGGCGAGCCGTTCATGCTTTAACCGAGGAAAAATGTGCAACTTTTGTGTTGCATGTATATACTGGTATGCGTGAGTGGATTCCATATATATGTATATATATAAAATATTATTCAAGCTTGCAGTTTTGATCTACAATAATTTAAAAATGTCATATAATTTTATTTTTATCTTATACATAATTTTATTGTAGCCTTGTATGCATCTCGTAAAAAGCAGTCGCCGCCAAAGATAAGGCTAATCTATGGATTTTGGGCGTCGTAGCTAGATCAAGGTTGACGTAAAGAGAAAAGCGGCTGCTTTCTCAGTCGATGCCTCAGCGTAGCTCAGCTTATCTCATGTCAGGAGTAATTGATGGGAGTTCTTGGTGAAGGTTTTTGTCGAAAGTGAATTTTGAATGGAAGCGAATGATGTGCGCTATGTGTGCGCTTATATACGCTTTGTCGAGATAGTAATGATGCACTAATTGTGTTGAATTAAATTTGTTTATTTCCGTCGTCATCAATATAATATTTTTTGCGCGACATTGCACTTGTCGTTCCAGGTAGCACATTCCACAGGCTCTTCACCTTGTCAATATAATATCATATTTTTGTATTTCTAAAGGCACTAAATGTCGTTGTTGGTGCATTTTTAAGTACAAATGCACTTGTCAGTATGCTATGCTTTTGTGAGGACGTGTTTTGGAAAAAAAGTTTTTTTTTTCCAAAACACGTTTAGTGTTATGAGTCGATAGACCCACCATACAAACGCTCATAAGACTTGCAATATAGTTAAGTTATACATATTTAAAATTTAATTTTTGTGACAGTATAGAATTCTTGAGCATTCTGTATATATTTGCTAGCAAAATCCAATGTGTCAATTTTTTGCAAAATGGCGACAAGTATAAAAATTTAAATACTCGTAACTCAGTAGGTTTAAATTTTAACGAAAAGATTGCTATACATGAAACATTTAAAAGCCTAAACTACATCAAAATAAAATATAAAAAAAATAGTTTTTTGCTTCAAAACAAGCGATGTATCAGTTCGATCGGACCCCCATACGAGCCATTTTGAGACTTTCAGAAGATTTAACGCTCTTAACTGCCTTGGTTTTGAAGATTAAAAATTACATTTTTAGTATCGTATAGAACTACTAAGCACCCCTTATACGTTCTGTATGAAAAAAATATATAATTTTTTTTTACAAAATGGCAACCAACGTAAAAATTAAAAGTGTCATAACTTTACAAAATGCAATTCTATTGAAAAATATTGTACTCAAAAAGTGTTTAGAAGCTCAATTTGCATTTAAAAACAATTTTTAATTATTTTTTTTTTAAAAAACGAGTCTTACGGTAAATTGACCGGGCCCCCGAACGAGTTTTTATGCGACTTGGCATATAATTAACGCTTGTATTTGGTTCCTTTTAAAGATATAGACTTGACTTTTTGATACAAAATAGAGCTTTCAAATATACTTACAATACTATTTTTAAAAAAAAAAATTAAAAAAAAAGTTTTTTTTTCCAAAACACGTTTAGTGTTATGAGTCGATCGACCCACCATACATACGCTCATAAGACTTGCAATATAGTTAAGATCAGTGTGAGCTTATTTATACATATTTAAAGTGCAATTTTTGTGACAGTATAGAATTCTTAAGCAACTTGTGTATGTTTGTTGGCAAAATCCAATGTGTCATTTTTTTGCATAATGGCGACAAGTATAAAAATTTAAACACTCGTAACTCAGTAGGTTTAAATTTAACGAAAAGATCGCTATACATGAAACGTTTAAAAGTCTAAACTACATAAAAAAAAAAAATATAAAAAAAATACTTTTTTGCTTCAAAACAAGCGATGTATCAGTTCGATCGGACCCCCATACGAGCCATTTTGAGATTCTCAGAAGAGTTAACGCTCTTAACTGCTTGGTTTTAAAGATTAAAAATTAAATTTATAGTATCGTATAGAACTAAATGTACCTCGCTGACAACATTCACTAAATGGCGAGTTGCCGAGGGTCTACGTTTTTGGGTAATGTGCTCAGAAACTCTGCCCCCAGTTGCGTTTATAACTAGTGCTTTACATATACATGCAAAATAAAAAATAAACTACAATAACACATTTAAATATATTTATTTGTTTAATCTTTTATTTAAAAAAATATTATTCACATATTTATTGTTTATTCTTTTGTTAAATATTATTGTTATATTCATGTGATAACCGTTAGTTGGTAACTAGCGTTTGAATCTGAAGCTGAAGGTTAAGAGCTCTAGTAATCTCCATATTATTGAGCTGAAAAGCTGAGCTGTTTGTCAAAAGGCCAAAATCAGTTCTTTTCATGCTTCCTGTACCTGCAATACCTGCCAGATTTTCTGAAGTGTGTTCTATATAATCATATACAGGTGTTTCAGATTCACTATTATTTAGTCTACATTGTTTTATTTGCTGTATTCTATATGAATAAGAGGATTGCTCTTGTTGCATATCAATATTTTCACACTGCTGCGTGATTGTCTCATCTCGATACCAACTATCTTCTATATGTTGATTTGAGAAATTAGCATTCTCATTCACACTTTTAACAGTCACAGGTGTTTTACATAATGCATTTATTGTGCTATTTCTTAAAAAAGAATCCATTAAATAGAACCAAGTAATTTTAGAACCAAGTAATTATTTTTTTCTTTAACTCTTGCTTGTACGACGTTTTAATATTTTTTATTTTTTGCTTAACTTCATCAGGTCCGAATCCTGAGATATTCATCTCATCAGCAATGTACTGATTGATATCGATCCTCGCACCTTCGTCCTTGTAAGTTGCTAATTTAACATTCCATAAACACTCGCATTCTTTATATAGTTGTATGAATTTCATCGATTGGTAATTATTCATCTTGTGTATATCATATTTTTTAATTGAGATGTTAGCATCTTTAGGCTGATTTTGATCCATTTTATATTTATCCTGTAACAAAACTGTTTTAGATAAAATAAATTAACGTACTCGATGATGTATTAAAAATAATTAAAATACCTCATATGACATAGAAATTGCTTCTTTGGTGTTTCTTCTTATAAAAGAGTGTAATAAAACGAACCAAACTATACTTTTAGTTATTTTATTCAATTCATATTTAAATGAGGTTCGTATATTTTTAATTTTTTGAGCTACTTCTTGATGTCCGAATCCTGAAATATTCATCTCCTGGGCTATATACTTATATGCCTTGCATCTCATGGCTTTATCTTGATGTGTCTTTAATCGAACATTCCATAACAACTCACACTCTTTATATAGTTGTATGAATTTCATCAATTGATCGTTGTTCATCCTATAAATGCACACTCCTGAATTCTCGCGTTGTTTTAAAAAAAAATTATCTTGACTTTCTTCTTCCTTTTCTTTATTCAATTTTAAAGCATTTTCTTGTTGATTTTTGTCATTTTTTTCTTTTTTCTGTAATAAAATAAAATAGTAAAATAAAATATGAAGAAGTATTAATATATGTATCTACTATACTTACGTGTATAAAATAATTTATTTCTTTGGTTTTCAATGCAAAATCTTTTGTAGATGAAGACGCTGTTATCTTACATTTTTAATTTGATCTAATTCGTATTTATACATAGTTTTTATATTATTTATCTCTTGAATTACATCTTCCAGTCCAAATTCACGGAAGTCCATATTTTCAGCTATATATCATATATATAAGCTTTGTTTCTTGCGTCTTCGTTTTTATATGCCTCTATTTTAACATTCCACAAACATTCACACTCTTTATATAGTTAAAAGAACTTCACCAATTGCTCATTGTTCATCTTACGAGTAGATACGGGTTTATTTTCACATGTTTGTGATTTTTCTCCATCTGTATTAATCTTTTCTTCATCAATATTTTCATTATCCTACATGCGTAACAAAACATATTTATAAAATGATTTATTATTATATTATTATATTATTATAAAATGCACTCACCATTTCTTTATTTTGACTAGTCCCTAAAAAAGTATTTACTAAATTAAACCATGCTACTCCAGGTATATAAATTTCATCTGGCGTAGTAGAAATCTTAAGAATGTTATGCTACTAAAACTGTATCTATCTGAATGCATAAAAGTTTAAAGATGACTTACCAAATTAGGCATCTCAAGCTCTTCTTTTGAATAATTATTTTTTAATAAAGAATCCACTAAAGAAAACCACGAGACTGTTGGTTTGTAAATTTCAGCCGTTCCTTTACGTTTGGCAATTTTATTTAACTGTTGCCAGTACATACCTTTTACGTTCTTAATATTTTTGATCACTTCCTTATATCCATATTCATTGATACCCATCTCTTTAGCTATGTAATTATAAGCTTGATACCTCGCGTACTTGTTTCTGTTAGCAGCTATTTTCATATTCCATAAGCATTCACATTCTGAATATAGATTTATGAATTTCATCAATTCATTATTATTCATTTTGTACACAGATTTTGATTGATCACGATTGTTCTTTTCTTCTATATTTGAGTGATCTTCCTGGATAGAAAAATTCGAGTCTTCAATATGGCTCTTATTATCATTCTTTTTCTATTGCAAAAAAAAGCTTATTATAAAATATTGTATTATATAAAAAAAACATTGAAAATAACTTACGAGTTTCGTGATCACATCTTTTGTATGCTTTCTTAAGAAAGAATCTAAACAAGCAAACCAAGGAAGTCTGGGTTTGTATACTTGAGCCTGTGATCAGGCGGTTTTTAAACTTTTGGCAATTTTGTGTAATTCTTGCTTACACATAGTTCTGATATTCTTAATCTTCTTGGTAACTTCTTTGGGTCCGAAATTACTGATGTTCATCTCATCAGCTATGAACTCATACGCCTTGTATCTGATTGAATGAAATTAAATATTAGGAATAGAGAGAAAACATATTTAAGAAAATAAATTCTGGGCTCCAGTATTAATATTCGAATCGTAGATTGCATTTTAAATATCTGCTGTAGCTACTTTAGATTTTCATTTTTTTTTTGCAAATTTTGAAAGCCCCCATACATTTTTGTAATATGTCAATTCCCACATGGAGGTGTTTTTTTTATTTAAATATTCGTAATTCTTAGATTAATAAAGCAAAGATGAAGCCAATTAGAGTAGTTGTGAAAATTGAGAACAATTTTTGCCATTCAAATACTTCCGATCTTTATGAAAAGCTTCCAATAAAGCATGCATATTTTTAAACATCTGGTACGGACCTACCCTTTTTATGCAGCGTTTGTAAAATATTTAAAAATATTAGTACAAATTTAATTTATAACAAAATAAGGCTCTTTGAAAATTCTTGATTTAGCATTTTTCATAAAAAAAATTTCACTTTAGTTCACCGCATTCTTTAATCTTTAATTTGGAATTCTTGAAAAACCAAATACTACCTCTCAGTCGAAAAAGCTTAGAAAAGATTCTTGAGATACTTTTATAAGAGCATATTTGATTATTATCCGTTCTTGCATCCCTGCGCCTTTCTTATTATAAGTATTTTTCAAACTACTGAAGGGTGCTGTCAACAATAAATTATTCTCATAGAATTACAGTTTTTGGTTCCGGAACGACTCGAAAATCACGATCGCGTTTTTTTTTGATGCACATTAGAGCCAAGACTCGCCTTTGGCTGTCGCCATCCGGCTCCTTAATACACTGGCATTGCATATTGCTCTATTAACCTGTTCAACGCCAAGCAAATTTCTATGAATTTGCTCTGTAGGCCACCATTTTCAACCCTTTAAATTATTATGAAAGAGAAACATTATTTACCTGGAAAATCACTGTTTACTTTCCTTTTTATTAATTTTAACATAAAAGTGAAAAAAAAGCACAGAAATAACAAGTTTTAAAAACCACTGTCAGGGCTGCCACACACAAATATTATATGTAATTTATATTGTATGTTATTTATATTATATGTTTTTGGTTGTTTTTAATATTTGTATGGGACACGATAATTTCCGTTGTTTTAATCAAAATCTTTTATCAAAATGGCAGCTACTTCATATATTTAAAAATTTTCAACTATGTCAAAAAAATTTTAAAAATAGTAAATATGGCAATAATGTTATAATATAAACAAAAACAAAATTCAAATTCAAAAAATGTTTTTTTTTTACAAAACCTTGTGTTTTTTTTATCATTTAAAAAAAATATTGTAGCAGCCCTAACAACGTCTGTATGCTCGATCGTAAATAATAAAAGAATGGTTCAAAAATTGCACATTTTAACGATCACATTCCATTTAATAGATGTCTCTGTATTAAATTAACGAAAAAAAAATCGAATTTATTAATAAATGTGTCCGTAATCACATTTGCGTGCCTGCACGCGCTGGCACTTGACGGTCCGACCGCTTTGGCGTGCGGGCACGTCACTGGCGTCTAAAGGGTTAAGTGTCAGATACGAGGAGCTGGCCCGGATCGTATTACTTAATTTTAATATTTTATGATTTTCTTTCAATGTATTATTTTTTTGTACATATATTTTTTCTGTATTGTTATAATGCAATGTATCCATAATCATGACGCATTGGAGTCACGATTTAATTATTTAATACCTGAATTTCCATTAGATTTAGCATTTGTATAGCAAGAATAATAACTAAGCAAAATTAAAACCAAATTTATGTGTTAGTAAAATATATAGTTTGGCATTGTAATAATAATGTTATAGTATTTTAATCTACCCATTGGTACTATAATAAAAATAAATATTAAATTCTATATGCGTCATAGAGTATGTAAAAGGTTTCATACCCCTGATGTAGATGAAAGCACGTAGAAATAACTACTGCTTTTATCTCACTGGTACCTGCAACGCCCTAAAATTCCCATTCCCTGTAATAGCAGGTAGTTGGCAAACGTCACAAATTTGTAAAATAATGGAATATATTGCATCTCTTAATCGTGCTACAAATATATTGTACATACAAAATATTATTTACTGAATATGCAGTTATTGGTGTTAGGCATGCATATTCTTGAAACACAATAATATTCTCGCTACACCATCACATCTTATACCTTAAGTCTACATCTTTGTATTCGGCCAAATTTACGTTCCATATGCACTCGCACTTTGAATACAGTTGGATGAATTTCATTGTTTGGCTATAGTTCATTCTGTATACAGACATGGTAGAATATTGAAATACGCAGAATAACTTGATAACAATAAATGCTCGTCACTAAACCACTCGCAACCGTCAATACAAAACTCGACTCTTGACTGTGTTGAAGTGAGTCGAATTTTGCCGACTCAAGTCGTCGTAAAATAAAGTGGGGAGAGCTTGTCAAACTATGAGGCATACTATAAATCGTTAAAGTATTTAAATGCAATATATTGAATAAGCACAATCAAAAACTACTTAATAAGTAGTGAGACACCAGACTGAAATAAAAGTCTGTGAATCAGTAATATGTTGCATTAAATAGATGTATACTATTATTATCAATTAAAATTAATAGATGTCAGTATGAACGACCAAGATCGATTTTATTTTATTTGTTTATCACGATACTCATCCGCGAGATAAGGAAAATCTAAGAACAGCTAATCTGTATTGCTCCATCAGAATCAAAATAATATATTAGAATGTTTCTATATTTTTTAACTACAATTTTATTAGTCAAAATATGCTCTATTTATATAAATTATTTTTGCAACGATTTAATAATGAATAAATTGCTTATAAAAAAATATTTTTTAGAAGTTCTGAAGCTAAGGGATTTAATATTATTCTCTGATGATTGAGTTACGTATTTCGAAAAAATGTAATGATCGAATTCCGTGATGATAGAAATTAAATAACAGTGCGGTTTATGAACCAAAGATTTTTAGGTATTAGTCACCGACATATATTATATACCACTGTTCTATCATATTAACATATTTGAACTAAAAATAAGTTCCTCAAGCTGCAGCTTATTATAAACCAGAGGTAAATATTTATCTGCCACGATTTAACAATGGCATAACTATAAATGTTTTGTCCATAAACATCTGTAACCCATACTTTTCATATATTGCTACATCTCTCAAAATAAAATATAAACGGATATTTGCCAGTGAATTTATTAAATATTTTGCTAAGAAACTTATTTATATAATTTTATATTATTATATATAAAAAAAATTAGCTGCATAAAATAAAAATAGAGTAACCAACAGCATTAATATAATCTCTTGAACTCCTTATCGCATACAGTGCCATATATGGCATCTCAAGTTAGTTTTAAATATCTTTTTCTTCTGATTATTTAGTGTCTTTTTGCATACCGTATCATTTTAGTAACATAATTGCGACCACTTTGCCATTTGAAACCAGAAACTGCGTTAACCATTAGTCATTTATGTGCGTCAGTTGGTAATGTCACATTGCTACGTGTTTATACATAAATTTTTCGTTAGACGTGTACAATACACGTTTTAAAAAAATACTGATTAATTTTACAATGTATTATTTTTATTTAAAAAAATATTCTATTTTTACTTTATTTTAAGTATGACAGATTTGCATTGTTCTAAAATTCAAAGTGGAGTGCAAAAAATGTTTTTACAGATTCTTGTAGCTCTACAGTATAATTTATTGCTGTAAAATGTAACTAATAATATATTTTGCTATGCCTTATATTAATTATATATTTCAAAAAATTGGTTATAAATTAAACCACGATACTTCTTTTCGTCTTTTTTTTTATTTATACATATTTTCTTAATATTTTACATTAAAAAGTATAAAAAGAAAATATAAAAATTACTTTGGTACTTTCATCTCCGATTACATGAATAGAAAAATAGGATAGCATCTAGCATTCAACTAGCTTAATCATCCTCATCCATTTTTCGTTTAATTTTGCGTTTATCTTCATTGTAATTTTCACAGGATAACCTCTCTTTGGTGACTAGCATTTGTATCTGAAGCTGCAGGTTAAGAGCTCTAGTAATCTCCATATTATCAAGCTGTAAAGCTATGCTTTTTGCCCAAAGGCCAAACTCGGTAATCTTATTGCTTCTTGTGCCACGAGTTCTCCCCTGATTATCCGAAGTTGTTTCTGATTCACTACTGGTTATTTTACGTCGTTTATTTTGATGTATCTCATATGAAGGAGATAAAGGTTCTTGCTTTATATCATCTTGAATTATTTCTTCTATGTATTCTTCTGCGCTATCTTCTTCTTCATTAGAGAAGTCATTCTCGTTGTAGTCAAGTATCTCCTCCTTAACTGGCAAACCAAACACAGGTTCATAAGTCTCTTTTATATTACTTTTTTCTTCCATCTTACAGTCGCTTATTATCTTATTTTTTAGAGACGAAACAGTGACAGGTTTAGAACCTGGTAGATCTTTCATGAATTTTCTTAAGAATGAATCTAAGAAATCGAACCATGGCACTTTGGGTTTGTAAACTTCGTCAGGCGTTGAAGCGGCCGCTTCACTTTTAGCAATTTTGTTTAATTCTTGCTTGTACGTCGTCCTTATGTTCTTTATCTTCTGCGTTACTTGTTGAGGTCCGAATCCAGAGATATTCATCTCGTCGGCGATGAACTTATTGGCATTAATCCTAGCATCTCTGTCTCTATAAACCGCTAACTTGCCGTTCCATAAGCACTCACACTCATGAAATAGTTCGATGAATTTCTTCAATTGATCATGATTCATTCTATATACAGACATGATGCAATTGACGGCGTAAATATAACAATGCCTCCCAAAACCGCGTGAACACACTAGGACAGTACTCGACCGACTGAGTCGTGACCCTCAAATTCCGAAGCAAGTCGAACTTAGCCGAGCCGAGCCGAGCCGGGCCGAGTCGTGCACTAGTGTGAACACGTGTCAGCTGACTCATTATTATGCTTCACACAAATCATTGCAGCGTTGCTAATGCTGTGTTTGCAAATTTTTTATTAAAAAAAAACAATGATTTCTTGCTTTAAATGAGTCACACTTTTTACAGTAGCTCTTATTTTAATATTGTTTATATACTCATGGATTTAAATAAAAATTATTATAATATACAATGCTACGAGCAGGAGGCGTTAAAAATAATTGTTTGCTCGGACATCCAGTTTAATTAGGGGCGCTATTTATCATAGCATATCTCTGGAAGCGCTTTAAAAGCCAAATTAGCACAACTCAGCGAGTTACAACCATGGCAAAGAGCGCTTTTTATCTAGTGCACTACAAAAGATTTGTTCTGCTTTTCCTTAATTAAAAATTTACAACTACCAAATGCGGAACAATGTCGCTATATGTTCTTTTGCGGATGCCGGTGGTTTTCAAATATCGACGCATTTGTTAATGGTGTGATTTGTTAATAGTCAAGCATAACAAATATATACAAAGCGAAGATAAAGATATACACATGTACATTGTGTTTTCAACTATGCATTCATTTTGTAAATTGCTTTGTTAGACTGCATTGTAATTACTATAAATCTGTCCACCTTCATAAAATTGTAACATGTGGGATTAAACAACGGAAACAGCTTTGTCTGATCTTGGCATGAACCTTAACATAATTTCATTTCATTTTTAATGCTAATTCTAGATTTATACTTATTAATGATTAAAAACTACACAGTATAAAAAAATATTTATAAGTAAAATTATATATATATATATATATATATATATATATATATATATATATATATATATATATATATACATTACACTATGACAACTAATTAATTCCATTATTTATTTATTTTGAATCAGGTACGTCATTTAAAAGGGCCAAAAAAACCATGTCATTTAATGAAATACAGGCGGCCCTCAACTTTCGCACATAATTGGTTCCTGAAAATGTGTGCAAATGTTGAATGTACGAAAGTCGAGGGAAGTAAAAAAAATTGAAATTGTGTGTATTTTAAAATATTTATTTATCAAGTAAATATAATATGTTTAAAAGGCGTTTAAAAGACACGTTTAAGTGAGGTTTGCGGGTGTTTCCTTTGAAAAGTTATCAAGAGTTAACTGTTTTCTACTATTCTTTTTCTTTTCTTCATATAGTATTTTATAACATGCTATCTTTTTATTGATCGCCCTACGCACTTGAGATATGCGTTCTCCATTGGGATCACAATCTTCCATAATATTTAAAAATTTGTCAAGGTGCGTGAAGGCTTCGTTCATATTTTTCATTGTTAAAGAGTTTTCCAAAATTAACCAGTCTCACCTACATTGAATATTTGGCTAGAGGAATATTCTCCATCTTCAATTATTTTGGATAATCAGGAAATAAATTCTTTTGCAGCATCTTTATCCGCATCAGCCGATTCTCCAGTAAATTTAATATTATGAAAAGAATACCTCATTTTAAAATTGTAAAATCAACCGTTACTTGCTTGAAAACCCGTGTTAAAATCTTTTTTACTGTCATTCTTAATAAAATCGTAATATTAACACTAGGTTTCTGATTTGATTTTTATAATACAGTATTTTTTCTGTTGTTTTTACGACTTTTTATGTTTGAACAATGTGTGGGGGACCATACAGATGACCTTCGTTTGTGGGGGATCTTATTCTTGACACTCGCGATAATTACTCTGGCCAAAAGTGATGCAGCAACAATGGAACAATTGTTTTACTACATAAAGCATCTATTTTTATCAAATACTAATCAATTTCATGTATTATTTATACATACATACAATATAGATATGCATTAATTAAAAAGTTCGTGGGGTATCCTATTATTGAAACTTGCGTTAAAATCTATGACTAAAAGTGATTATTCATCAATAAGGATATTAGTGGAATCAAACAAAGGCTCTCGTTACGACTAAAAAAATAAGCGTTTCCTATAAATAACACGCAAGAATTCTTCGGTGTATAGAACGAATACTTATTTGTTGCTTCACCGGAAGACAAAAATCACCGTAAGGCCACAACATTCCCGTTACACAATCCAACCTCGGATTTATCCAGCATATTCGGCACACGGTCGTTTTTCTCGAACTTTCACAAATGGTCAGCCAGCGAGGAAATTATTATCTGCCGGTTGACTCAAAAGAACCACTGCAATTCAGAATTTACATGTCGACTGACCTGAAAATCTGCTTTTGAGTCTATATAATAGATTGTGACGCTATTAATATAGACAGTCTATTTGACCGACTTTATGCCTGCACTATATTTTCTGGAAATTGTCCGAATCGAAGTTACAACTGAAGTCGGCCGAGACATACGACTTCAAGTAAGCGACCACACTGTAGCAAATTTCATATGCCGTCCGGACGGCGGCTTCTGTCACGTACAGCCGGCATATTGGCGCGCGATCAAAAAATGTGCCAAATAATCGCAATTTTTAAATTGTCGTATTATTAAAATTACGATACTGATAATTATAAAAGTTTGTGTGGGCACTCACTAATACAATATCAGTGAAAACTTTTCGGTCGTAAATATTCAATTTACGCAAAATTTTGTCGGCTTTTGTAAAATGCCATGAGGCATACAAATGATAATTCAGAATACGAACACCACATCTGTGCCTATTCTAGAATTTGTCGCCATCGATTCTAAATTAAAATTCGTTATGGTGTGACATTTATATAAACCGATTTTTTTAACAAAATCGAGTACCACTAATTATTTTTTAATTATTTAATTTTATATGAAAAAAAATATAATTACGATATCTGTTAGAAGAATATACTATCAAAAATAGAATTAATCCCTTTTGGTGCCCTAAAATATTCAAAGATGTCAGTAAGAGTCTGTTGAAGTCCCCGATAAGCATGTGGTATTTTAACCTGACTACGTGACCACGATGCAGCGCTCGACATGCACTTTTTTTTTTTTATAAAAGTTTATTTCTTAAATAGACATAGGTATAATAACATACAGATATATTAAATGCACAATACTGGTTCATAACCATTTACATTGTTTACAATTTGTGAAGTTATACAGTAACATAAAAAGAATAATAAATTATACGAGAGTATACTAATTTAAAGGAAAAATACATAAAACCTTTTTACAAATTTAAAAAATTCCAAAAAAAAAAAAAAAATTTTGGAAAAGAATGAGGCAGGTGAGAAAAACAAATTATACAAAATATACAATATACAAAATAAAACACATACAAAGGTAAATAAACCTAGCCCTGTAGACCTGGAACTGATGACACTGCGATGAACTCAACTGCATCAAAGCAATATGTGCTTAGGCATTTTATGTTTGTATTTAAATTTAAGTTTTGCTTTGTTGTAATCACCGATTCTTGAAATTAGTGGGTTTGCGTGGTCTCGCGAGATACTTTTATAGTATTTTTCGGTTTGATAATAACAGTATTCGTTAATGGTGGGAATTAAATGTTTGGTGTCGAGTTTTTTAAGGTTAGTATAAAACGGTGTATTATAAATTATTTTTATGGCTTTATTTTGGATTACTTGAAGTTTATTAAAATTACTATTACTCGCGTTACTCCACACTGAACAAGCGTAAGTTAAAACAGGTCTGATTAATTGTCTATAGACTAGAATTTTATTTTTTATTGTAAGCGCACTTTTTCTATTAAATATTGATTTTAGAGCCGCAATGGCGCCGAGCCCTTTCGACCGGAGTTCAGTTATATGTTTATTGAATTTTAGTCTGGAGTCCAGGTGTATACCCAGGTATTTAACGCTCGCTCTCAGTCCACTCTGTGCTGTTGACGCGAGCGGTCGCATTCGCGCTTCGCTCCGTTATCGTACGAAGGACACCCCCGCTACCGTTCTGCAACGATAGACACGCCCACTGCAATTAGCTACAAAGACAGCGCCATGAAGAAGGCGCAGACGCGCAAGCGTTCTCTTGGAACGTTGAAGGCGTACCTAAACGCCTCACAATCAACTTCAGGCCTGCCAGACCACGAGTGGCAGGTACCCAAAAAGACATCGAAAGTTTCCCAGGATGCTAAGATGCCTCCGACCACGAGCCAAAACAGGTATGAAAAGCTTCCCGAAGTGATCGAAAGGAAGCAGCAGAGGATACCGCCTGTGATCGTAGAGATCACGGGAACACACCTCCAGACGATCGACTTAATTAAGTCGATCACAAAAACATCGAACTTCTCGTTGCGATACACGGGAAGTGGCAATGTGTCAGTACTTTGCGCGTCGTTTGAAGCACGCGCGTTGTTAATGGATGGACTGAAGGGCCAACGCGCCTTTCACACATTCACCGCCGACGACGATAAAACAGTGAAATCCGTGCTGAGAGGGCTCCCAGAGGTCCCCACCGAAGACATTGCCGCAGATCTCGAACGTCAAGGACTTAGCGTCGTCAAGGTGACGGCAATGAAGACCAAGACCGAGAAACAAGGAGACTCCAGGCTCTACCTTGTCCAGTTTCCGGCTAATACAACAACGAGCACTATAAGAAGCATCCGGTACGTTTGCTTCACCAAGGCCACGCTTGAAAAGTACAAGCGTAATAAGTTGCATTTAACGCAATGTTTCAGGTGTCAACAATTCGGCCACGCTGCAAGAAATTGTCAACGAGCTCCCAGGTGCGTCAAATGCCCCGGAAACCACGCCACGAACGAGTGCTCTAAGAAGGACCGAGAAGCACCCGCCATCTGCACTGGTTGTGGAGGAGACCATCCGGCCAATTTTAAGGAGTGCCCTCGTAGGTTAGAATACCTACAGAAAACTCAGAAGAGACAACAGAGACCGACTCCCACTGTTCACTCGTCGCAGCCGAACAACATATTCAACCTCGAGCAAGCGCAATTTCCTGCACTGAAACCAACGAAACCAGCGTTGGTAAAAACCTCAACCACCCCAGCAGTGATCTCATCAGCCACTTCATGGAACGCCCAGGTTGGCGCCGCACCAGCACCAATAAACAAGGCGCCACAACGTCCCCAAACCAGGCAGCCTGAGGAGCCCCTCTTAGACACAATGCCAACTTCAGAGCTACGCAGGATGTTGCTCGTCCTTCAAGAAATCAGGACCAAGGCTGGAAAGTGTGCCAGCAAAATGGAGATCGCCTTGATGATGGTCGAATATCTCGATGTGCTCTTCTAAGGTGGGGCTCAACGTTTTGACGTGGAATTCACGCGGATTCCGAAATAAAACTGGAGAACTGGAACTGCTGATCAGTGAGTACAAAATTGATATTGTCGTAATCACCGAATCTTACCTCAAACCACACGTCAACGTTTTTATACCGAACTTTGTCTGCCTCCGGAGGGACCGTCTCTCAAGGCCAGGCGGAGGGGTCGCGATATTTGTAAAAAAATCAATTAAACACGCGCGCATTACAACAAACACGACTAATCTTGAAACTGTCGCGATACAAATTAAGCACGATAATAAATTAATAATAATTGTCGCGGGGTATAATTCTCCCGGTGACAGGTTGCTTCGAGGTGACCTTGATGATGTGTTTCGTCTTGGAGAATCCGTGATATTAACTGGAGACTTTAACGCGAGACACATGCATTGGGATTGCCCCGGTGCGAATCGATCCGGTAAATTAATATTTGATTATTTACACGATACGGACACTACTGTAAATTTTCCGAAATCCCCAACGCATTATCCTACCAACCACACGACTCCGTCAATTCTGGACATAACGTTGGTCAAGGGTAATTCCCGGATTTCAAACATGCACTGCATCCAGGCTCTGTCCTCGGACCACCTTCCAGTATTCTTTACGTTGGACGGTGAGGTCGAGATGGTGTCTGAGGTCGTTTTCAATTATGCAAAGGCTGATTGGAAGCGATTCAGAAGCATAGTAGAGTCTCGGGTATTGATTAAACGACAGAATTATACCTCAAATGACACTAAAACTATTGACGATGATATTCATTACTTAACATCCGTGATCGAGCAGGCCAAAATATCATCAATTCCGTCGCGTAAAAATATTTGGAATAACATAGAACTCACCCCAGAAATAATTAAACGTATTAAAATTAAAAATAATATGAGAAAGCAATGGCACAAAAATAAATCGCCCCAACTTAAAACTCTAATTAACAAACTAACTGATGAAATTCGCGTTCAAATTCAAAACATCAAAAACGCTTCGTGGTCGCGTAAACTAAAAGCTTTGAAACCGGGAGATAATTCCTTATGGAGAATGACGAAATCGCTTAAAAATAAAAACTCAAATATACCACCTTTAAAAACCGGAAACAACGTAGCTAACACGACTCAGGAGAAGGTCGAGATTTTAGCTGAGACATTTTCTACATCTTATCAACTTACGCAAAATTACATTGACCAAAAAACCCAAAATAAAGTAGACCGGGCAATTAAAGATATTAGTAAAACTCCAATAGATAAAAAATCCATTAACCAAGTCGGCATATCAGAAATTCTTAGTATTGTTAAACGATTATCAAATAGAAAGGCTCCAGGTATAGATAAATTAGAGAATATATTGATTAAAAACCTTCCTTTTGTTTGCTTTAAGTACTTAAATAACATTTTTAATTCATGCTTATCTTTTGGATATTTCCCAATAATCTGGAAAACGGCAAAAATTCATCCGATAAAAAAACCTGGCAAAGCAGATAACATACCAATTAACTACCGCCCGATAAGTTTACTTCCCTCATTTAGCAAATTATTTGAAAAAATTATATTATCTCGATTAAAGGAATCTCTTAATAGCAAACTCATTAATGAGCAATTTGGTTTCCGCGAAAATCACTCGACTACGCATCAACTTAATAGATTAACAGAGCACATATCTGCCGATTTTAATATGAAAAAAAGTTCTGGTCTTTTATTATTAGATATGGAAAAGGCTTTTGATACAGTATGGCATGATGGATTAATGTATAAACTTTTAAAATATGAAACTCCCTATTACATTATTCACATGTTACGGTCTTACCTGAAGAATCGAAGCTATGTTGTTTCGCTAAATAATACATTTTCGACACCGCGTAAAATACCAGCTGGTGTTCCTCAAGGAAGTATACTTGGCCCGTTTCTCTTCATTCTATATACTAATGATATTCCAATGTTAAAAAATACTAAACTCTCAATGTACGCTGACGACACTGCAATCCTTACTAGTTCTTATGGTCTTAAACCTATTGCAGTTAAACTTCAAAAATCCCTTGAAAACTTAAAAAAATATTTTATGAAATGGAGAATTAAAATTAATCAAGACAAAACAGAAGCAATAATATTCACTAAACGTAGACAACCCTTGCCTGCACCCATTAAAAGTGAACAAGGGCATAACATTGAATGGAGAGCGAGCGTTAAATATCTGGGTATACACCTGGACTCCAGACTAAAATTCAATAAACATATAACTGAACTCCGGTCGAAAGGGCTCGGCGCCATTGCGGCTCTAAAATCAATATTTAATAGAAAAAGTGCGCTTACAATAAAAAATAAAATTCTAGTCTATAGACAATTAATCAGACCTGTTTTAACTTACGCTTGTTCAGTGTGGAGTAACGCGAGTAATAGTAATTTTAATAAACTTCAAGTAATTCAAAATAAAGCCATAAAAATAATTTATAATACACCGTTTTATACTAACCTTAAAAAACTCCACACCAAACATTTAATTCCTACCATTAAAGAATACTGTTATTATCAAACCGAAAAATACTATAAAAAAATCTCGCGAGACCACGCAAACCCACTAATTTCAAGAATCGGTGATTACGACAAAGCAAAACTTAAATTTAAATACAAACATAAAATGCCTAAGCACATATTGCTTTGATGCAGTTAAGCTCATCGCAGTGTCATCAGTTTCAGGTCTACAGGGCTAGGTTTATTTACCTTTGTATGTGTTTTATTTTGTATATTATGTATTTTGTATAATTTGTTTTTCTCGTCTGCTTCATTCTTTTCCAAAATTTTTTTTTTTTTTGGAGTTTTTTTTAAATTTGTAAAAGGTTTTATGTATTTTTCCTTTAATTTAGTATATTCTCGTATAATTTATTATTCTTTTTATGTTATTGTATAACTTAACAATTTGTAAACAATGTAAATGGTTATGAACCAGTATTGTGCATTTAATATATCTGTATGCTATTTTACCTATGTCTATTTAAGAAATAAACTTTTATAAAAAAAAAAAAAAAAACGCTCGCTCTCCATTCAATGTTATGCCCTTGTTCACTTTTAATGGGTGCAGGCAAGGGTTGTCTACGTTTAGTGAATATTATTGCTTCTGTTTTGTCTTGATTAATTTTAATTCTCCATTTCATAAAATATTTTTTTAAGTTTTCATGGGATTTTTGAAGTTTAACTGCAATAGGTTTAAGACCATAAGAACTAGTAAGGATTGCAGTGTCGTCAGCGTACATTGAGAGTTTAGTATTTTTTAACATTGGAATATCATTAGTATATAGAATGAAGAGAAACGGGCCAAGTATACTTCCTTGAGGAACACCAGCTGGTATTTTACGCGGCGTCGAAAGTGTATTATTTAGCGATACAACATAGCTTCGATTCTTCAGGTAAGACCGTAACATGTGAACAATGTAATAGGGAGTTTCATATTTTAAAAGTTTATACATTAATCCATCATGCCATACTGTATCAAAAGCCTTTTCCATATCTAATAATAAAAGACCAGAACTTTTTTTCATATTAAAATCGGCAGATATGTGCTCTGTTAATCTATTAAGTTGATGCGTAGTCGAGTGATTTTCGCGGAAACCAAATTGCTCATTAATGAGTTTGCTATTAAGAGATTCCTTTAATCGAGATAATATAATTTTTTCAAATAATTTGCTAAATGAGGGCAGTAAACTTATCGGGCGGTAGTTAATTGGTATGTTATCTGCTTTGCCAGGTTTTTTATCGGATGAATTTTTGCCGTTTTCCAGATTATTGGGGCTCAACATGCATGTTAACCATAGGACGCCTACGCGCATACTAAAATTGAACCGAGTTACTCGTTTTATCTTAGTTTTCGAAACACTATATCATTATCTCTCTCCCTTTCGTCACTTAACACGCAAGAGAGCAAAAGGAGAAGTATCTCACCGCTCGCGCTCGAAAGAGCAGCTCTGACTTCGGTTCCTTTGACTCCGGTCCTTTTGCCGATAATGTTCGGAAGCGCTCGAAGCTGGCCAAGTTGACTGAATTACTTTACATCCCGTTCCCGGTAACCTTGGGCTACTTCCGAGAGATTTTAGAGCGGGCAGAACCAATTCGACCGAAGTAACCCACTATATTCTCTACTCTTGGCCAACCTTGGCCAACTTCCAGAGAGTGTAGTGCAGGCATTAGAGCGAGATTTTCTAACTAAGGACGTGTTGATATGTTAGCGTCAATAGCTCGTGTGTAAACATCACTAACCTGTCGATCTACTTTGATGTCCATCTGAGCATAGCCAAAAACAACAACATTTTACAACCGATTTTTAAATTGAACATTGATTCGTAATCTTATGCAACAAAAACATATAAGCAATCTCATCACGCGTCTTATTTGATGTTCAACACCGTTTAATGTAACAAGCGGTAGAGCTTAATAATTTATCGACCCAATTTCCACTTTAAAAATAGACTTTCTTCAGAATCTTGAATTATAGTCTTAAATATATTTTAATTGATAATTCAGGTAAAGTCTGATGCTGTAATATTTGACGAAAATATTATTATTTTTTTTTTAAATAATGTTTTATATAATACAGCACAGTAACAGTAGCCTCAGGGTTGTGTGCAACTATCCTAATAATTGATTTATAATACTAGAGTCCCGGTAGCATTGACTAATGACGTACCGGGAAAACAAAACTATTACGAACCACCCTCGAGGGCTGAAATTGCACTCTATTACGCCGAGGATTAATGTGTTTTTCAAATGTTCGTGTACGCTCATGCGATGCTTGTAATACAAATATATATCCCAATGTTTTCCACGAATGCCCTCGAAACATTTCCTGTCCAATAATAGTTAATTTTCCACATAAAAGTTATCAATAATATATTATTTGTATGTATGTATAATACATAAATATACATCTATGTAGTATTTGTATTCTACTTCCTCTGTATTTGCGCCACATTTTCTGGACCATAGTTTATTTATATCTTAATGCTTTAAAAATCATAAGTAGCGTATGAGTAAATATTGTTCAGTCAATTATACGTAGTATAAAATCATTCAAGTAAGGCTAAAATTTATTAGTAATTATTAGATCTATCGTTTTTTTTTTGTTTTTGCTCTGATTTTTTATATTCCAATCTTATGAGTCACTCTGTATACAGTGAATAGATGCGTTTGTGCACCTATTATACTCTTTTTTCACATATCAATATTTCATTTTAATGACGTCCGCTGGCAGTGGCCTAATGGTCGGTTCAAAAGCTCGTTTGCCCAGGGGCGCGCACCGCTCGGCCCTCGAGCGGAACGACGCGACAAATTGCCCGATCTCCTCTCTCCGAAAAGCGATAGCGAATCAAATGACCCTCGCTGGGCGAGACGACCATCGCAAAGGTGTGTCGGTGGCCAATGATTATGCTTAATGGCATCACGCCGCGTCCGAATCAGTGCTAGGTGCTCCAATTTCGCATAATTGCGGGTAATAAACGAGATTGGCTAACGATCAGGTGTTTCAGGCAAATTCGCCTTGGATGGATCTTTGCGATGAAAAAATATACAATTAATCAAATGACACTCGTAAAAATTAAGTGCCTATAAATTGTACTTCAGGAATATACATATACTGTAGGGATTTTTGGATATTGAACTATTTCTTCCTTTACAATTGGAGAGAATAACTTAAAATAATAATAAAAATATTTTTACAGTTTTATAAAAAAAAACGGTTTCTTCGTTAAAATGTGACATAACCATAAAAACTTTTTAACGGCCTAAGTAATAAGGTACGCGCTCTAAATCAGAAATGATTAAAATATCCGTCACCTTGAGTAGAAAACCTGTGCTTTCTGCTTAATCCGCAAAAAAATAAAAAACATTTTGAAAATCGAATATAATTTGGGTAGTCTATGTGTTATATTAATATTCTGTATAATAAATTGTAAGAGTTACACACACTGCATGATAATCATATTTTTCATATTGAATGGCTAATTATAAAATACACTCTTATTTATTTTTTATGTAACCTATACACAAATCTTGAATCATTCTCGCTTCGAATTTCCTATTCAACTGAATTATTTCATTCACGCCATTAATGTTTAACGGTCTGGTGAAGCTTATAAACTATCTTCATTATGCACAAAGCACGATGTATAAAATAAATAAGTTTCATGACGGTACAAAGCTAAATATTGCCATCAAATGTTTTGCTAAATATTAATCTTTAAGTTTAATTCAATCAAATTTTATAACACTCGTTCTTAAAGCAAACAGGTAACGGTTTTAATTAGTTACACACCATATTGAGTTACATTTGCAAGAATACACTTAATATAATTATTATATTCATGTATTCCAACTTAAGACACGGAACCTTTATAATGCTTTATATATAATATAACTAAACATGCAGCCACACGATATGTTATTAAGATAATGCAAATGCAAGATTGTATCTATGTAACATACAATATCTTGTACTAACTATAATATATAAGTAAACACACATAATTACTGGTAAATTAAAAACTATTTTTTTTAAATTAAACAGTATACTTAGCCATTTCTTAGTGGTCAAAATAATACAGATATTATTGATGGACAGAAATTCTTATGATCGTTGAAGGGAACAAACTTTAATTGAATGATGATTTGTTATAATGGAGGCGAATTAGTAAAAAACCAGAATGAATCGATCTACCTTAATTGATTACAGAGTGTCGAATTACAAAGGAATTTCGGGCTCCCATATTTATACCCAAAGCTAGCTTTTGCTATTTTACATATTTTATATTTCGAGCAAGATAAAGATTAAAAACCTCTTTTATTTTTGTAAAATCGAGATTTTAAATTCGCCGACAGGCAAATTTTGTGTCATAACAGAAAGCCCCCATACATTTTTTTAATCTGCGAATTCCCATGCAGAGTGCTTTTTTCTTATCTGATAAACAATGTTGCTCTAGGATTATTTAGGACCGATTTGAGTAGTAGTATAAATCGTAAAAAAATTGCCCTTCACACACTTTCTTGTGCAGTGGTATAAAAAATGCATTGGCTGTAAAACATTTTAAAATATTCGTAAAAATTTAAATTGCAACAAATAAAGTATTATTTATGGGAAACCCATATTTTTTCTAGTCGTAACGAGAGTCTTTGTGTGATTTTACTATTGTTTAGTTTATCCTTATTGATGAATAATCACTTTTGGTCAAAGTTTTTAACGCGAGTTTTAAGAATATGATCCCCGGACGGGTGAGCTTCTGCTAGTCTCTGTAAGTGTCTGCCGGTGTCTTTAATGCTTGCACTACACTCTTTGAAAGTTGTCCGAACCGAAGTTCAACTGAAGTCGGCACAAATTTCATATGCCGTCCGGACGGCGGTCGTGAATGACGTCTGCACGGCGGCTACTGTCACGTACAACTGGCATATTTGCGCGCGAACAAAAAATCACGCTACTGATAATTATAAGAGTTTGTGTGAGCAATCACCAATACAATATCAGTGAAAACTTTTCGGTTGTAAATATTCAATTTACGAAAAATATTTGTCGGCTTTTGCAAAATGCCATAAGGCATAAAAATGATACTTCAGAATACGAACACCACATCTGTGACTATCCTAGAATTTGTCGCCATCGATTCTAAATAAGAATACGTTAAGATGTGACATTTATATAAACCGATCTAGGAAAATACATAAGGATATTCGAAACGATTTTTTTTAACAAAATCATTTAATTTTATATGAAAAAAATATAATAACGATATTTGTTAGAAGAATATATTATCAAAAATATAATTAATCCCTTTTGGTGCCCTAAAATATTCAAAGATGTCAGTAAGAGTCTGTTAAAGTCCCCGATAAGCATGTGGTACTATAACTTGACCACGTGACCACGATGCAGCGCTCGACATGCGTGTTAACCATAGGACGCCTACGCGCATACTGAAATTGAACCGAGTTACTCGTTCTATTTCAGTTTGCGAAAAACCATATCATTATCTCTCTCACTCTCGTCACTTAACACGTGAGAGAGCGAAAGGGGAAGTATCTCACCGCTCGCGCTCGAAAGAACAGCTCCGACTTCGGTTCTTTTGAAGCTGGCCAAGTCGACTGAATTACCCCTACTTTACCTCCCGTTCTCGGTAACCTCGGACAACTTCAGAGTGATTTTAGAGCGGGCAGAACCGGACAGAACCCTATATTTTCCGTCCTTGGCCAACCTTGGCCTACTTCCAGAGAGTGTAGTGCAGGCATATGTCTCTGTCGGAGTCTACCAAGTGACTGCCATTTCCTTATTGGAGTACAAGCTTAACTATTTAGAAAGTGACATTTGATGGATATCTCCGAGGTTGAATTGTGTAACGGGAATTTTGTGGCCTTATG
This sequence comes from Plectrocnemia conspersa, assembly GCF_051122295.1. NCBI lineage: Eukaryota > Metazoa > Arthropoda > Insecta > Trichoptera > Polycentropodidae > Plectrocnemia > Plectrocnemia conspersa. The sequence goes on from NW_028277165.1 coordinate 2,789,189, forward strand.
GTGTTTTTTGTCTTTCGGTGATATACTGTTTTTCGTGAACATTTCGTAACAAATAAATATTCATTAAATGCACCGGAAAATTGGATATTCCATAGATTGCTAGTTTATGGGGCTATGTGTCGTTTTTTTAATTTATACGCAAATGTCATATGGCGATTTATTCATTAAAGTTGCATATATAAGGTTTAATTTAAAAGATTCTCGATTAAAATTGATAACGACTGTATTCATTAGAAGTCTTTGTGATTAGTTGTTATGTAAATTTGTAGAGAATTGAAGATATGCAAAGTACATATTAGAAACAAATATATAAAACCAAAATCGGATTTAAAATGTTTATAACATATTTTAAGTAATCCTTATTTTTTAATATACTCATTATAAAGTTTTAGCTTAGATACAGTAAAAACAATTTTTACTTTATGAAAGGGAAAAAATGGTAAAAGGGTTGGTAATTCATCTCAATAACATCGGGTTTCATAATAAATGCTTATACACTCGGTACAGAATATATGTTCGTAGGAAAAATCAACTTATTTTTTAAATAAATCAGACCCCTCCGTATTTTCGTGTTTTTTTGTGTTAAATCGTTTTATAATGAATGTGTCAACTTATCTAATATTATTTTAAGGACATTTTAAGAACTGTTAAGAATTTTAATAGATTGATATACATATGTTAAATTCCAATGATATTTTATTGCTTTGTGATTGCTATTTAATAATTCTACTCCCACTACTTTGTATCAGTATCAGTATATTAGTAGATGATTTATTGTATCTAGTCAAAAATTCATTTAAAAATATTAGGTATAAATTTATAATAAATGATTATAAATTTAATTAGCTCGCACCCTCCTAGTTTCATATTATTTTTATTAGTAATTTATTTAGCTTAATAGGTGATAAAAAAAAAACTTGATATTATAATTTATTTTTTAATTACTGAAGGCTTGAAAACCGCTTACCTAATGTATGATGATCGAGCTAAATTATAATTATAATCACTAATTTCGATCTCCTAGAAGCAATATAAATTGACAAAAACCAACTCGTCTTACAGATGTTTTTCAGGTATTATTCACCGGCTTAACTACTAATCCGTTATTATGTATTATATAATAATTGTTCATTGTATATGTTTTATAGATTTTTTTTGATAAGATATATTGATATTCATTTTATTCTTAGATGTTCTAGGTTGCCCTTTCTTTATAACACTATCCAACCTGCCGCTCAAATTAGTATTACGAGTTTAAAATTTGTGTATATAGTATAAAGATATATAATATCTTTAAGAATTTCCTGTTATGGTAGAGCGCTTCGGCGTGTTTTCATTTACAAGTTTGTTTCGAGGTCGGGGTTGGGTTGAGCGATGCTTTACGACCTATTTTGTTCCTTTGGGCTTTTGTTCCGTTTCGGCAGAGAGGTGAGGCATTATTTTCACGAAGTAGATAATTTAATTTCCTATACCGTGAAACAACGTTTATTTTGCGCCGGTGACTGTTAGCGTACATTCGCACTCGTTAATTACGTATTCGGCATAAATGTGCAAACTCATGAGTTGTACTTGCCGCAGTCTGGCGATACACACATTGCTACTATATTATATTTACATACTTATAACCGAACTTGTGTTTCTATATGTATGTAAATAATACGTATGAATCAGTGGCGTGCCGTGACTTTTAAAACAGGGGACTAGGTATGGAAAAAAATATATAAAAAAAGTTTATATTTATTTTCTTATATCTTATATTTCTCTATTTAAATCATACATTTATTTATTTTAAATCTTCCGTTTTAACCTGACAGACATAAGTCCAATGCCTTACAACGGGGTAAGTCAATCAGACATAATGAATACCTACAAGTAAGATTAACTACTAGACAAAGTCTAAATTTTACCCTAAATAAATTATATTATATATAAATAATATGTAAGAAGCTTAATTATTTGACTTAAGAAATTTAACCGCAAAGGTTAAGATTAGTATAAAGAGGTGTATTATATATTATTTTTATAGAAAAAATACTATTAATGGTGTTACTCCACACAGGACAGGCATGTTACTAATCTTCTGTCGTTCACCAGATTTTGAGAAAGCCTTTGACAAAGTTTGTCATACGTTATTATTAAAAAAATTGTCGAACCTCGGTGGCTCAGATAATTTAACTCGGTTATTTTCGAGTTATTTAAGCAATCGTAGACAGTTTGTAACCTATGGTGGCCGATTGTCAAAAGAATATTTTACCCCTTTGGGGGTTCCTCAAGGATCCAATCTGGGACCTCTGCTTTTTGTGTTATTTATTAATGACATAAATACAGCAATTAAAAATTCAAGTTTTCTTCTGTACGCAGATGATTTAAAATTATATAAATGCATTCGATCTGTTGCGGACTCCTTCTCTCTACAAAGTGATTTAGACTCTCTGTGGAGATGGGCTTCCGTTAACCGTCTGCCCTTTAGTGTTGGAAAGTGCCATACTTTGTCATTTTCTCGATCCCGTTCGCCATCAGCTTATTTCTACCATCTCGGTGGTAACATTTTGACTAGAGAAACTTCCATTAAAGATCTCGGAATCACTTTCGAGAGCAAATGGAGGTTCTCTCTACACATACACGACGTCTGTGATAAATCTTCCAAGATGCTCGGCTTTGTTATGAGGAATGCCTTTCACTTTGACGATCCGTCAGTTATTCGCATCCTCTATGACACCTTAGTTCGTAGCATTCTTGTATCGGGATCTATAATTTGGAATCCCCGAATAGCCAAATATTCCCTTTTAGTAGAAAAAATTCAAAAAAGGTATTTAAGATACCTTTACAAAAGGACATTTGGTTATTATCCGTTCTTATATCCCAGCGCCTTTCTTTTAGGAGCGTTGGGATACGATTCGCTGAATTCTCGCAGAAAGCTGTATGTCGCTAAGCATTTTTTCAAACTACTAAAAGGTGCTGTCGACAATCCAGCTATTCCCGAGGAATTCCAGTTTTGGGTTCCGGAACATTTTCGAGAATCACGATCGAGACCTCTTTTGATGGCAGTTAGGGCTAGGACATCCGCACTTGCCGACTCGCCTATAGCTGTGGCCATACGGCTCCTTAATACGCTGGCATTGAAAATTGATTTATTTAATGTTAGCTACGAGGATCTGATCCGGTTTATATCTTTTAATTTTAATATTTTATAATTTTTTTTGTTATGTTTAAGTATTGTTATATTTATTTATATATATACGTTTTTTTATGTTTTATAAATTTATAATTTGCTTTCGACCATCGTGGCGCATTGGGTCACGATGGTCTTAATTTAATCGAAAAAATAAAAATAAAAATATGATAAGATTTTATTTTTTGTAGTGGGCCCGCTTTTTCTATTAAATATCGGTTTAAGGGTCGCATTAGCAGCAAGCCATTTGGAGCGGATTCAATATATGTTTATTTAATTAAAGCTTTGAGTCCAAGTATTTAATACTTGTTTTTTTATATTATATTACTGTTTTCTCTCTTAATGATTCTTTTAAGAATGTCACGAGCCTATTCGGTAATTTAATACGATTTTGTCACTTTTTTGAAATGAAATGCTACCTAGCTAATCTGGTCCCTTTAGTCTAATGACAGCACGCCACTGGTATGAATGTATATATGTATCATATAAGCAAACTTCGGTTGCGGGGTTACATTGTAACAACGAAATATAAATTGGTGGAATGTCTTCTAGTGGTAGCGTTTCTTCAATGCTATTGAAGTAAGGTACTTCATACTCATTATCCATAGAATATATTATTCTGGTTACTCACTAAGACACAGGCGATTGAATCTCTTAATCTAAAAAAACGCATTTACATATAAAGTTTTACCCTAGCAACTCCATAGCTGAAACTGCTCCACTAGGAGCCTCATCCCATAGCCTCAAAGCTCGGGTTGAGATAAAGCATCCGGTCTCGGCATAAAAATAATAACGGGTCCTATTACCACAGCCGGCCCTGGCTGGCGACTGTTTGCGAACCGCTTCTGGAATCGCCATCGCAATTCATATTATTACCGCCGACTTTGTTCTTCTTACACAGTTACGCTACAGTGGATTTCAAACTTTACAGTATTTATTATTGATTTTATAATTAATACAGATTTATGATTTACTGGCAATTATGCTCGAAGACTAAATGTGTTTCGTCGCAAAAGATAAAAACTTCGTTGGCAAACTCTACTGATTTTAAACCATAAGCATGAATATATCATATTATTTAATAAACTAAAAAAAATATATACCTTGCAGACAGTTTTGGAAGTGGCAAAGTTTTGCCGTTGGATTTCCAAAGAAATTCTCGAGACGTATTCAAAGTTTCCGCAATAACTTTCGTGTTCAGCTTTTCAGCTCATTCTGCCGACGTTTTCGTGGATTACGGAACTTTTTCGGCATCTATAATCATCATTCACATCTCTGAACGCTCGGTTGGGTTTCGTAGCGATGAAGAAAAAATATAAGAAATAAATAAAATTACACAGCGTCACGTAAAAAAACGACACCGTGCGCTGCAGTAAGTCGTGAAACTTTTCGTATTGTGATCTGATGAACGGATTATTTCTGAAGATTTAAATACGTATACATTATAAAAAGCTTGTATCGCTTATGATAGAAGAGTAACATTAATTTGTTTATGATATTAAAAAATATCATTGTTTCAAAGATTCTTAATATTATATTGCTTGAATATTTAATTAATACATCTAAGAGATTCAAGCTGGGGTGAAAAAATACATTATTTTTAACTTGTACTTCGTGGAGTTTAATACAAGTTTACTGCCTTAAAATATGCATGGTTATCTCAAAAAAATTGTCTAACTACTGCTCTTTTGCGCGGACTTATTTTTTGCTAATAATCTCTTCCAAAGATTTAAAACATTTGAACGCACAGATTAGCTGTACTCAAAAGTTTACGTGATTTTAATTTGCTTGCACTTAAAAGATGATTCTTAAGAATATATATATACATATCATTGTTACGATTCTAAAAAGTAAATATTTTTATCATTTATTCATTTTTTTAATTTACGTAATTATGAGACGTAATCGCTCAGGAAATCGGCTACAGACATCCATACCGAGGGAGCGGCTAAAGCCGACTTTAGCGCGGGCTGGTTGGGTGGCCAGCTGTCATGCGCCATGAATTGCTTATCGGGAATTAAATTAGTCGAGCATGCGCACTAAAACTTTAACCGTTCATGCGGTTGACGTCTATTTCTCCGGCCTTTCGGTCTTCATGTTTTGCAGTGGGAGATGTACCTAAACTAACTTACTAAAAATAGCAAGTTTAAAATATTTATAATTTAAGTTTCAGCTATTTATAATTAAAACTGCTACTTATTAACAATATTTGCTATTTTATACTTGATTTAATTATTTCTTACTAATGATACATATTTACTACTTAAATAATAAGTATTCACTATTAAAACAAAAAGAAAAATATGTAGGTATCTTATCGGTTCAGTCCTAGCCCATAGGTATCTGAAAAAATACGATTACAGCAGCAAAAAGTTCTAAAACGCAAAAAAATATTAAAAATATATATCCATAAAAAAATTCGCAGAGCATTCTCTTGCCCACTTTTTCGTCGCCCTAAATGCCTCCTTTATCGCCCACCAAATTACTTCAGAATCAGTATTCTCATTCTTAAAATGGACGATATTGCCTATTCTGAGAATTGATGATATAAACTAAAGTGCAGTTAATTTTTAATCACCCTTATTTTTTGTGTATTGTAATAATACTCTATATTATTTTTTGACTTTAGTGGCGCATTTGGGTAACCTGTATTTAGTGCCCCAGAAAAAAATATGTTGCTATAATCTCAAATATAATTTAAACATTAGGCATAAAACATGCGCTAATATACATTACATACAATTTATTATTCACAAAAAAAATAATATTTGTAGAATTTTAAATTAACCAAAAGCATTTTAAAATTTGTAATAATCAAAATAATTACGTAGTAGCTGTTTATTGTATTATAATTATAATTAATAATTAAATTCACGTTTTTTATATTAAAAAAAATAGTAGATCAACGCCAAAAACAACTGTATGGTAACCACAGAACAAAGAATATTATAGTAGTTAAAGTCGAGGTGCAAAAAATAAAATATATGGTAACCATGAGACTATCATCGAGTCACTTTACTATTTTAACATTAAAAATATACAATTAAATTTCAGTGCAATACTTTTTTAATAAATGTAAAATTATTATCTAAAAAAATTATGTTAAACATTGATTAAATGGTGATCTTAGAATTTCAGTGCAATTGACATGTTGTTAAAAATAATTTATAAGTAAATGTAACGTAAAAATAAAGTGTCTTATGGCATAGTATAGCATATAATCTTTAAAAAATATCATCTGATTTTGCGTGTTTTGGTCGTGTGCACGCAGTTTTATGTACGCGGTACGCTCACCAGACAATTTTAGATTTTTGAGTAACCTTGTTTGAAAATTTTTGAAGAAAATGTTACGCCTTTATTTTGCCATTTTAACGCCCTAGGCGACCGCCTGTGTTCGCAATGTTCGTCATGAGCACACAGTGTTTCATAGTCACAAAAGAGAGTTAGCTTAATTTTCTCCATATGTAATTATGTAAGGAAGTTCTTTGGTTTGCTGTAGGGCTTTCCTAAACTTTTACTGCGATAGAACACCTCGTAAATCTTAAAATTTCACCGGAAAACCTTGTTTATTATATGAGGTAGGTATTACCACATATTCATATTTTTCACAATTAAAATATTTATTTAAAACAAATTACATAACATAGAAGTGAATAAAGTTCTAAACAATTTCGATGATTTTGCGTCTATGATCTTTTTTAAATCTACTGTACATAGCATAATAAGAAAATCATTCTTTACAAAAATATGTCGTAGTATGCTTAATAGCTAGTCTTAACTGAGGTACTCTTTAGATAAGTTTGCCCAGAAATTTTAAGAAAGTTGTATTTGGCAGATCTTGTCATTTAAAGAATTATAAAAAAATATCTAGATATTTAAAAAATGCTCAAGTCAATGCTAGTTGTTTTAAGCATCATGCTAAATATCTAAAACCAGTCTCTCTTTATCTTTAGGGTAAAAAAATATATGTTATATATCACACTATTTTTGTATGACATATATTTTGGTTATTTTTATTAAACCAATCCGCTAATTAAATTATTACACTACGTATATGCATCTTTTCTTCTAATGTAATTTATTTTTAATGTTGCTTAGTCTTTCATTTAAAAAATAAAAATTAATGGTTAGAACTGAATTGGAATTGGCGTGCTTTAATAACGACATGGCAGACAGACCCTCGCTTCGGTTACGTTCTAGCATTGTTAATTAACATTAAAGTGATTTGTTCCCGTTGGCCGTTTGTGATGGATAATTTGCTTTGATGCGGAGCCAGACACCGATGAACTACCCCTCTGCCTAACCTAACGCACCCTAACATTATTGGTTATTGAAACGATTGACCATTACAGTTTAGGGTCCGAAATTGGAAACTTGCCTATATAATTTGAGCGGGTACGAATGATAATCGAGCAGCTGCTTTGTTATTTCATACATGCATTGTTTTAATTATTTAAAAAAAAAATAGATAATGATACAATTTGGACAACCGCAACATACTGCTTGTATTGATGGCATATAACATTTTTATAATCATGGTTAAAATCAAAGATTACATGAAATTCAGATTTACATGTTTTCTCGACCAATATGACATCTAAACAAAACTGTAATGCTTATTCAGATCAATTAGGCCGTAGAGTTGAACTCTGCCTCGCTAATATACTCCCCAATTATCAAGTAAGGGTATTTAAATAAGCTTGCCATCCATAAGTTAAACTTATATAGTGGTTTCACGGTTCTTACGCAAACGAATAAGAATAATTATTTGTCTAGCAAAATAATGTTATTGTTTCGACAAGTAAAATTTATTATTTATTATTGTTTGTCTACAGCCATTGTGTTCTAATATGCTCATTTCTCTCGAGCTTTTACTTAAAAAGCACCCTTTTTAAATAAAGCTATCTAAGATGACGTGTCCCATACAGTATGTTCCGCGGAAAGTTAATAAAAAAAGAACTATATTTTTGTACGGTTTTTATTCGGCTGCCCGATCGCGACCGAAGCGACAGTCGACTGTTATTAGTCTGTCAACAGTTGCCAAGCTTGATAGGTCGATTAGTCGCGCTGATACAAAAATAAAATAAACAGCAAAAAATATGTTACGTTATTAAAAAAATTCTTGGTAGAAAATAGTAAATAATAAAAATTCCTATAAAGGAAACGCATTTTTTGTGATAAGAGCCGTAGTTTTAATCATACCAACTTGAAACTTGTTTTAAAAATAGGCAATGAAAATGTTTGTCTCGACTAAGTTTCTTATTATATACTATTTAAAATTTTAAAAATCGGAACTTGCCTAAAAAAATGTATTTTTATGAAATATAATGGTTATGAAAACGCGATTGTTTTGCCCTAAAATCTTTTTTTAAATATACTTTGTGAACACATATATTGACTTAATTTATTAGGCATTTTTAAAAATGACAGTTGTTTAAAAAAATAAAAAAAATATTCATTTTGAATAGGATAAACGCATTGTCTTTTGCGCATAATTTTCACAACAAACGGGTACTTATGAGTGATTACGATTGATAATAGTTGATCCGAAAAATATTAGCAATTATTAATGCAATTGTCAAACTGAGATCTCTCTTCCATTTTAAGGCCTTACTTTCGGGACGAGTCGATATTTATTTTCATTTGTTCGAATGGTAAAATAATTGCTGGTGCTAGAAATTCGAATTTGAAATTGTTTTATATGGATATAATAATTTTATTTATCATGAAGTAATAAAAACATTATCATTCACTTATAAGAACTTGCGGCTGGGTAAAGGTTATATATTCCATTAAATTGGGAAAGGAGTTTTTAAATAGTCGTTAATTTGAAGATCGAGTATTATAAAGAAAAAAGTGCATTAGTAAAAAATATATCTTTGAATAAAAATAAAAATTAAATTATTTTTTACTTAAGTCAATTTAATTTTGTGGGCTTTGCCAAAATTATTTTTTATGATTTAAATGGCTTTGGGACAAAAAACGTTTCTAATATAAATCTATGGATTTTTTTTATAAATTTATAAATTATAAATATGGTTGTAAAACATTGTTGTAGCTTTATTTATTCTGCAGCCCTGGTGCAAAGGGTGGAATTCGAATACTTCCATCACTTTCTTTATCATCCACTAATTATTGTAACACGACAATTTCCGCTTCGCTGGCGAGCAAGCGCCAGTTGTCGTTCACCTTTTTTTTTTACAGTACCCCTTCTATCTTGTCTCGTCGATTCCTTGCAAAGGGCCGCATATTAAAAAAAGCGAATCAGATAAAATTAATTCGACCAAGTGAAAAATAAACAAGAGGGGGCAGATGGAATTTACACATGTGTGACGTGCGTGACATGTGTGTATCAAATTTTGTGATTAATTCGAAACCGCCCCTGACGCGTATCCGACGTCAATCCTGCCGTTTCGTATTGACGCTTCGTTTTTGTGTGTTCAGAGGCGCTCAATCGGGGCGTGCGTTCCCGTGGGACGTGATGAGGATTGCTCAGGGAATAACGAGAAGCTCAATCAAGGAAAGTGCGGCGTGGATCGCAATTTGCGAATCGCTGAATCGCATGAAAAATATTTTGCTGCTACAATATCTAATTACAATTGATTAAATCTTCGATTTCGTAATAAAACTGATTTTCAGGAATGTCACAAATCAATGTTATTATTCAGTCAAAAAACGTCATTCACTCATTTTTTTTAAGGAAATTGTTACGTATGTACTCTTATTGGATAATGGCAGTTTAGTCAGTAGACCAAAGCAGAGTTCAAGGAAGAGTATTATTTTTAAATCTATACGTCTTTTTACAATATTGCATGCGGGCCAAACTTTTTGGCTTACATGCACTGCGCGTATCCACCGACCCTGTTTTCCAAGGTTTATTGCTTTATATTTATGCGTGGGGCACAAAGCCATATTATCGTTATCGACTCATATTGCATAAAAGCGATGTGGGCATATTGTGCATTGTGTTTTAACAATGTGCAAAAACAATAAAGTAAAATTCCTTGCGAGTTTGATATATATTAAAAGACGAAGAAGTAAATATAGTCATTAAATTCCAAGGAAAACTAGCTGTGTCTTACTTAAAATGCGCCCCTTTAAAAATTTTAAATTTTCTTCATTTCATTATATTTTAAATCGTTTCTAAAATAATGGTTTGAATTTTTGGATTTTGAGGGTGAAGGAGTGTGACTTTGCAGACAAAATAGACTCTAGTAACAGTTTATTTTATAAGCATATTTTAATTACCACATATACATAGAAATGTAGCTGCCGATATAAGTCAGAGAGTTTTTGCTGGAGTGTCGAGTTGATTTATTGTCAGCTGTGATCTGTTGTGATGTGATCTTGTTATGACACTAATGGGCTTCATGCTGTGACTCTTTGGGGTTTAATCTCTGTCTCATCAAGTGCCCTATATTTTATATTGCTGATTCGAGCCACATTTGGCGAATCGTAGATGAGGATGTTGAATCTCGCCTCAAAATATGTTTAAGCCACGAAAGTAAATCTTTTAGTTGGCCATTTTATATGATCGTAAGCAAAAGGGTAAAAAATTTTAAGAGTGGAATGCATTATGATTTGCGCATCATTTTCACAGCCATCGGGTAGTTTTCCAGGTACTTATGTGTGATCCGTGAAATAATAATAATTATTAATGCAATCGTCAAATTCAGATCTCTCTTCAATTGTTGGTATTTATTTTAATTTGTTTGAAATGGTTGTAACAAAGATCTCTAAATAAATTGTTTTATATGCGGCCTGATTAAAGCTTCTATATTTCATTAGATTGTTTTGTGTTTCTAACCTATGGGGGGTGACTTCGCAGTCAGTAAGACGTAGCTGGAAACTAGTACGAATTTTATTAGATTATATTACATATTGCGACAGATCGATCGTTTTCTCTGAGCGGTGGTAGAGAAGCTGGCGCAGGGATGATGTCCATGGAAGATCCTTAGAGTTCTTAGGCTAGTGCAGCAGTTGCAATATTTCGGAGGTTGATCGAATGTAAGCGTCCATGTCGGTATGTTGTCTGATGGTCCTCATTGAAGTTTAATTTATTTAGGGCTGCAAAACTTGCTGATCAATCACAATCATGCATCGGTCGTCCAGCCAATCGTTGCACTCGCTTCCTTGAACAACAAAAAAATGATTAATTAAAATACTGCTATTATTTCAAAGCATTAGTTCTTAAATATTCGTTATTTTCAATTATATGTTTATTTTATTATGTAAATTTAGAAAAAATCGATAAAAGTATAAAAAAAAAAACAATAAAAAATATCTAAACTATTTAATTTTATTTTAAATTAATGAAGCATTAAATGTTTCTAATTTAAAATTAATACAAAGTTTTATTTTAATTATTCATGTTGACAAAACAATTCAACTCAGTGTTCTAAAAAAAATTACTATAATAAATTATTTTAGGCAGACTTAAAATAAAATATAAGTTCACTGTAACTGGACACTACGCAAACACAAAAATGTTTTAAAAAATTAACGGCATATATTTTTAGTGGTAATTTTTTATGCCGAAAATCTGCCATAGGATGCCAATCATTAGGCAACGATTCATATTTTTGCAATACTTTAAACTAAAATAAGAACTTATTTGCTATTTAATTTTTTTTATATTCTCAATCAAAACAGTATTTTTTATTATTTTTTTAATAAAGCAGGAAAAATCGCATTGTACATCGCAAATAATTTACTGAACCCTATTTTCACACTGTAAGAGGCAACCCTTTTTTGTGTATCACTTATTCAGGTCTGAGCTTTTAAAGTGTGGGGTTCTTAGTGTTAATGTATTACACAATTTAATTTGGCAATTTTAGATTAATATTTTTTGTAGATTAGTTATTTATAATATATATTTTGTAATAAGATAAACGATCTTCAATCGAAAATCGAAATCTTTAAGACAATTTTCATATGATGTAGAATCTAATAACAATTGAGTCTTTAAGATCTGAATCTGTGAAACTTTGGTTGCATCTCCATTGTGTTCTTTAGTTGCTGCAATCGCGATATTATTACAAATATACTTGAAATTATTACATTGGAAAAATTAAGAGCTTTTTACTATGTACTGAATATTAATGAGCTTTAATTGACAGACAATAATGAGTATAATAGTTTACAAACAGGCTTAATTTTAAAGTAGCAACTTCTTGATGAACATAATAAATGTTAAACATACTATATATTTAGTTTAATTAGAATACAAGATTTGTTAGATTTTATTAATATATTTATTATTATTAAATTTTCGTTTATTAAAACCATTCCTGAAGTTTTTGAAAATTTGTGCAGGGTTTTTTGGTAGATTGATTGTTAAACTATCTTAGATCTTCTCCAGTGTTTTGTTAGTATTTATTATTAATAATTTACAGGTTAAATTCCATGTGATATAAGTATATCGTCTATCGATATTTAATTACACTATTTTTACAAAAAAATAAATTGTATTATAAATATAATATATAGTAATATTTATACGCATTAAAAAACTTATTTAATCTAGAATGGATCTGAGTTTGTTTTTAATCTTGCCTGAGATTTGATCAAGTTTAAAAAAAGGTAAGCTTTGAGCTTGAATAACTTGTTCAAATATAAGGCTCGGTTTATTTTTTAAATCAGATATACTTTCACAAGGAGAAAGTTTATTTATATTAGTATTGATAAATATTTTGGTTCAATATCGCAAAGCAAATACCTTTTATGGGTATACTATGAAACGAACAAAGGTTCAATTTGCCAATTGAGCTTCGTCGTTCGCTAAGATGCCAATTGGCAAGTCCAGTTAATAACGAACGTGCCATCCCGGTCCATGAATAATCATCATCGTCGGCACATTTGCAACGAGAGATAAAGAGGAGTAATCGGCTAAAGAGGACGAGGGTCTGCCCCGGCTATAGAGAGAGGGTGGCGGGTCAAAAAGTATAGGGCGGCCGTCCCTGAGGGGGTGTTCCCGAAACAACTACCCGGGAATACGTAATGGGAGACTAAACGGAGGTGCCAACTTTAAAATTCCACGACGCCACTTTAAATTATACGCTTACGGCCCTTTATCCGCATGAATAATATAAGCCGGCCGATGTGACTGGTTAAATTTGCTCAGGGGCCGTTTCGCCAAATTCAAAATCTGTTTGCTTAGGACAGTACAGAAAATGCGACAAATAAGAGTTTTGTGTGCTAGGACGATGGAGAAAACTTTCCAGTTTTGCACCTACAAGAATTAGAGAGCGAACATTTAGTTTTGGCTAATTATACAAATAAAACCGAGCATAAACCAAAATAACATTTTGCGATGGCAAAGTTTTATTTCTTATCTTGCATCAACATTAACTACCGCTCTTTAGAATTCAAGAAATGCTGATTAAGAATAATATAAAATTTACTAAAGCAAAATATATAAACACAAAGCACATCAAATATTGGCAGGACCACTGAGAGCGAACCCGGGCCTTGGAAAAGCCATGATTCCGGACCTCATTACAAAAATCGCACTTAATATTTTTTTTGATATCGTCATATTTTTCTCTAAATAAATAATAATAGCTACGGGTTAACCCTTTCTATGCTACAAATAAATAAAAAATTAGCCACCGTTGCGACATATTTTATGCTAAACATTTTAATTAGGCATAAAAAAATATTTAAAATGTACCCATAATATTTTATTGATAATAAGTCATGTTTTCTTTCTTGCCATATAGTGAATTTTCAGTCCAAGTCAAAAGTGTCATCGTGGTGAAAACGCTCGATTATGAAGTGTTTATATTAAGATTTTTATAACAATATTTCGAGTGAGAATCGAATAAAGCATATCTAAACCAAATTTTGCCCAATAAGAGAACGCAAAAAACAATTATCTCTTCTCAGAAGTCAAAAATTCACAACAAAAGCAATAAAATCGTGTCGTCGCCGTCGCTCGTTACCGAGCGTTCCCACTGCGACGGCGACGGCACGATTTTATTGCTTTTGACGTGGATTTTTGACTTCTGAGAAGGGATAATTGTTTTTTGTGCTCACATATTTGGCAAAATTTGGTTTAGATGTTCTTCATTTGGTTCTCATTTATTAAAAATCGTAGTATTATAAAAAAATCGTAATTAAAACTGTAGCTTTATAATTATAATTTATGCTAAACATTTTAATTAGGCATAAAAAAATATTAAAAATGTACCCATAATATTTTTAATTGATAATAAGTCATGTTTTCTTTGTTGCCATATAGTGAATTTTCAGTCCAAGTCAAAAGCGTCATCGTGGTGAAAACGCTCGATTATGAAGCGTTTATATTAAGACTTTTTATAACAATACTTCGAGTGAGAATATAATAAAGCACATCTAAACCAAATTTTGCCCAATAAGAGAGCGCAAAAAACAATTATCCCTTCTCAGAAGTCAAAAATTCACGCCAAAAGCAATAAAACCGACACGATTTTATTGCTTTTGACGTGAATTTTTGCCTTCTGAGAAGTGATAATTGTTTTTGCGCTCTCCTATTGACCAAAATTCGGTTTGAAAATACTTTGATCAGCACTCTTATATTAGAAGTCCATAGTAATATCAGTAAGGATAGCTATCATATATTTAAAACATAGTGTAATATCGAAATACAGACTATGGAGCAATATGTGAGATGCGATGTCTGTATGTACTTGTTCTTCTGCTTATTTTCCACAGAGAGATGAATTGGCTTAGTTTGTATTTTGTATTTTTTCTAATGAAAGTACTAAAAGTAGTAGTTTTAGAACTTTCATTAGGTTAGGTTTGGGTTTGAACAGCAAATGGACGTTTCGCAACTGTCAAATTTTAGAGCACCATATCAGTTAAATTATATTTTCGTTAGTAGGAATATATATTTACCGTTGAAAATATATTTTGACTTTACTTTTTTTACCATAAAAATACACATTAACTGTAACATTTATACATCGGATGTAAATAAATATGATAAGTATGTAAATATGTACTTTACTATATATAGAAAAGCTTAAATCATATAATTTTACTAGCACCTGTCAGATAATTTATATTTTCACTGCTAAAAATATATATCTACTGGTGAAAATGTATTCCAATATGATTACATGTTTTAAAAAATATTTTCAGGATAGATTCGAGACTGTTTTATCTAGATTTTCTTTTAAGAATAAAAACATGAAACTTAGTTTATTATTTATCTATTTTTCTGCCTCAAATACAGTAGTTAAATAATCGATAATACAATCTATAAAATATATATGTATATTTTAAATATTAATTCAGTTTGTGCTGTTCTTGATTTTTCGTTATTTCTTTGCTTCTTACTTAGATATGTGAATTTTCAGATCGAATTCCTAAATTTACTGCTATTAATTTACATTCGTTGAATATTTCGTCTCATATCAAATATTTTTTTAACGTTCAAAAAGCAATAAAATCAACAATAATTTGCAAACAAATTACCTAGAAAGTAGGTGCTTTGGAATCAGATCAAACATAAGTCTTACAAATGAAATTGAGAATATAAGTCTTACAAATAAAATTAAGCTTAATCAATAATATTTTCTATATATTAAAATAAACTTTCAATATCAGATTTAAACTATTCGACCAGAACCTCAGATCCAGATGTCCGATCTAGGGTCGAGTTTATAGGCAAAGTTTAAATACAGACTGACAGCTCTTATTGCTGCTTTAATCGCTGAAATTCGACAGACCGTAAAATCCCAAACCGGTTCGGTTCCGAAAGCTCCCCGATGGGCTTTTCTAATCAACGACATTTAATCTGTGCGTCATTTCAATCACGGTGTTTAATCTGCGTTGACTTAACTTTTAATTCCATGGCCAAAGAGGCGTATCGGAGCAAGTCAGCTAATTAGAGAGCTTACGTACGTCTGGAGCTTTCGCGTCAAAAGCTCACTGAAAGAAGTGTGAACACACAAAAGAAGGACAGGATTTAATCTTCATATGTTATAAAAAAAAAACAATTGAATAAAAAAATATATATATATTTATTATAAACTTTTTATCGCAATACTTCTTAACATTTATTATTCTTTATTAATATATTAAAGCAGGGGTCAATAAACTACGGCATGCTGCCAATTTTATTCTAGCTGCGAGCTTAGAATAAATTTTACATATTTAAACTACTGAAAGTTAAAAAATAAATAACTAAACGGCCAAGTTGAGGAGTTTCGAGATATGACCGTATTTGGTGCTCCTATTGCTTCGAATTTATATGTGAATTTACGAGTGCTTCTTGAGATATTTTATTTTAATTATATTAACCGTGTCTTGTCATTATCAAAGCCACAAAAAAAGAGATTAGTGGACTTTGAATTTCATCCTTTAAAACAAAGTGAAGTGTAAATTATTTTTTAGTTAACTTAATTTTGACAAAAACATTATGTATGTAATCAAATAATTCAATATACGATGTCGTTATCAGCTCTTCTCAAATTTTCATTATTATTTTATGAACATTTTTTCAGTGGTATTTCATGCAGTTATAAATTGTATATTAAACAAAATTAATGAAGTGACTTAAATACATATATTAGAATACTATATTTTAAACACAAATTTATGATCTGATATTTGGTGTCATTTACGCCAAATTTATCCGATTTAGCAAAACAAATGTCTCTTAGTCGGAAAAAGAGGAGAAGACAAACGACGTGCCATTAAATTAATATTCTGAGAGAGTCTACTACTGTGTAGCATTAAAGGAGACCCTCCACGTTGAGGAGAAAACGTAGAATAAAAAGAATATTAAATTTAGTAACCCTGCCACATTTTTATTTTTAATATGCGCTTTAGAACGTATATCAAAATTAATTTGCATACGTTTTATTCGGAGGCGAATGCTAATTCCCTGCCCCAATAAAATCTAATAAGTAGCCAGGTATGTAAATGTCGCGTTCAATATTGTAATGCGCCAGGTATTTATGCGTGTTTGCTCAGTCTTTTGATTCTAAACGAATGCAAATGAAATGCACCCTTTAATTGTCTCGACATGGGTAGTACCACAGTTGTTATCATAATAGCCATTTAAATATATAAAAAATAAAGCGGTTGTGAAAAAAATATTTGGAATAATTGTCTTAAAAATATTTATTTTATATACATATTTTGGTATGTATTTAAAATATTTATTTTTATTTTAAGCAAATACAGAGTTAACCGCGTGTCCCACCTGACACTTTATTTTTTCCGACAATTGCATACAACACATGTGGAAAGGATATTTGCGCAGCTGTTAGCCAAACTCTAGTGTGTAGTTTTAGTTTCGAAAGTGGCAAATGGAGTGAGAAAACTGTGATGTAACACGATGGGAAAGTAAATAAATAAAAATTTAATCAACTAACATATGTCGAGACAATTTAAGGGTGCATTGAATTAACATTAATTTATTAAAGGACCGACTTTAAAATAATAAATGTACAAATGACATTTTTTTATTTGGCAACATATACATAAATAGTACTAAATAAATAACACATACATAAAAACTAAAGGCCAAAATCTATTGTGTTAGGTTAGATTAAAGCAAGCTAAAAATAGTACCGTCTGCTTCATAATAATCGTTTCCTTGTTGTTGAAGATTGGGACCCACAATTATTATTCTAATAATGAAGGTATTTATATATTTTTATTTAGTCTACTCATCTTAAATAAAATCTTCTTTTTATTCTTATTTTTTTAACGTCCCATTAATTACAACCAGTTAAAGATTGTAGCTTTACTTATGTATATATATATATTTACAAGAAAATTTACAAGAAAATGCATTCGATTTCTGATTCCTTCGACCTACAGGAGGATCTCAACTCTATATGGAAATGGGCTTGCTATAACCAATTGCCTTTCAGTGTAAAGAAATGTCACACAATTTCATTTTCAAGGTCGTTAACGCCGGCAAAATATTCATACCATCTAGGCGGATATTTTCTGGAAAGGTTTTCTTCAACTAAGGATTTAGGAGTGACTTTCAAAGAACGTTGGAAATTTAGCCAGCACACTGCAGAGACTCATAGCAAATCCTTAAAAATGCTCGGTTTTATCTTGAGAATTGCGCGTTACTTCAGGAATACTTTAATATTGCGCACTCTTTATGATACTCTAGTCCGCAGCATACTAGAAACTAGCTCCATCATTTGGATCCCAGGCGTAATGAATCAATGTAATGAATTGAAGCTGGAAAAAGTACAACGTAAATTTCTTCGATATTTATACTTGAAGGAATACGGGTATTATCCGTTCTTGTTTTCCAGTGCTTTTATTTTGGGAGCCCTGGGATACGTTTCTTTGTCGACTCGCAGAAGTGTTTATGTAATTAAACACTTCTGGAAATTGCTCAAGGGCATCGTAGACAATCCTTCTGTGCTCGTGAAGCTTCAAATGTGGGCTCCTGAAGGTGGTTATAGTTCTCGGTCGCGTCCACTATTCTTGCCTGTAAAGTCTAGAGCTGGAGCACTTGCCAACTCTTCTCTGGCCAAGGCTATTCATCTGCTCAATTCTGTCCATAGAAATATTGACTTTTTCTCTTGCACATATGAAGTTTTGGTTCAGTTCGTATGGGACAATGCACACCTGTTGTTTTGTCTTGTTTATATTTGTATGTATTATGATGTATTTGTACTTTTGACTATCGTGACGCATTGGGTTTGCCTGTCAGGTCACGATGGTTATAATTTCAATAAATAAATAAAATAATAAAATATAAATTCTCTCCATGCATATTAAAGCTTCATAGCTATCAGTACTATTTCGTAATGTCCTAATTTTTATTAGCCACAAGTTTTCGTAACAGTCAATTCCTAGCACACTAGAAAAATATAAATCATATGCTTCAGTCAAGATCTTTGCTTCGACCATATGTGTTTTGGTGGATCCAAATATCTGTAATAATATACAGTGAAATTTCTTTGTAGCGAATACCATTTTATTTATTTAATTTGTCCCCGAAAATCTGCCATACCAAATATTTCCATTGTAACGAAGACTTATCTCAGTATAACGAAATATTTTAATCCGAATTTAAAAATTACGTTACAACACAATATTACTCCGAATTTAGTTAGTCTTTGACTTGGCGTGTGCCGGATTTGTTCACAAGCGTTATTCAAGGTGTTTCGCCGATCCTCAAACTTTTTTATTAAAAAAAAATTTTAACAAATTTTATTGTGTTCATTACAATATCCTTAAAAATGGACAAAAACCTATCTTTAAATCTTGTAAGAGGTTATTTTGATGCTGTAGTAATATGGTAATAAAAATAAAATAAAAATATAGCATTCTCCTTATATTCAATATGACGAATTTTTTTCTTTGCTATACTGAGATTTCACTGTAGTGTGCGCTGTAATTTTTTTTAATTCAAAGGTATATAGCGGTACTTCTTCGTCCATTGTGTTAACAATTGAGTAAAAATCACGAACCCGAGCCCTGTGAAAACGTTGATTCCGGGCCTCATGACAAAAATGGCATTTTATATATTTCTTGAATAAATAATAATAGGTACAAGTTAACCCTTTCTATGTTACAAATAAATATAAGACATATTTTCTGGAATTATATTTTATGCGAAATATTTCAATTAGGCATTAAAAATTATTAAAAATAGCTACTCATAATATTTACTTGATAGTCGTGTTTTATTTGATGCTCAGTGTTGCTATATAGTGAATTTTCAGATCAAATACCTAAATTTACTGCTACTAATTTACATTAATTGAATATTTTCTCTCATGTCAAATATTTTTTAAACGTTTAAAATGCAATAAAGTCAAGAATAATTTGCAAATAATTTTTAACACAATCAGAGCCGCGTCAAAAAAAATCAATCTGTCCCTTTGAATAAAAATGTTTATTGTGAAAGTACTATGAAGAAGGTGGGTGCTTTTGAAGGCAATGTTCCGTTCCTTTTATTTCTTGTATGTATAAAAAGGGCTTAAGGAATTTATACCTGAAATACATCAGTACATATATCTCAAACAGCTGTAGTTTAGATTAGATTCATTATTTGAATTCGATTTTTACTTTTTTTTTATAAATATATTCTTGCTATGATCCACCCCTCTCGGCAGGCTTGATAATATCTCTAATCGATAAATTTATTATTGCTTTATTATAATGCATAGCCAAAACTATTGTAGTTTAAACTACCTATAACATATTTTTTTAAGAGAATAATTCGCAACAGATGTCATGAAAAATGTTGTAAATCGTTAGTGTTTTATTTGCGAATTTTTCATGGGGTGAAAGAACAGTCTTATGAGAATTATAATACAAGAAGTATAACGTAACATTAAAATGATAGGGTAATTAGTATGCATTTATATTAAAACAAATTATATTAATATTTAAAGGTAATAATTAAATTTTAAACAACCGCTGAAGATAAATAAATTTTAAAGTACGGTAAATTCATAGCTGCATTTATATCACGTAGTAAAAAAAGAGACAGATTTTTCCGATTTAAATTCCGAATTTTTTATTTGACGATAGTTTTATGACCGACTCTAGGAATTGCGATTAAAATTTTTTTTCGACTTCATTGAACATTTGCTGATTAAAAAAATATTAAAAATGCAAGGATCAATGACTTACATATGATTTTATTATTTAGTCTTTTTCTATTTTCCAGACACTATAGATTCGTTGACAAATAATATAATATTAAAAATATGATTAATGCGAAAGATCCACATTCTCAATACAATAAAAATTGTCCCATATATCACGTATAAATTTACATAACAACACCGACTTGTTCCAGTTTTTAATCACCCCTATTAATAACGGAGTTATATTTCCAAAAAGGGGGTGTCGCGTTAATAACGGTTAAATTTTTTTCACAGACTGCAACGCCGATGGATGCATCCACCCTTATAGAAAAAAAGATAACATCCCGCACCCGCCGGTCATTGTAAATAAAGCACTTGTGCGCCCGGGGGCGGCACGCACAGGTGGGCGCTCTTTTGTCCAGCCGCCCCTGGATTCGCCTCTGAATGGGGTGCGCACGACCCCTCAACTATTAATGCAATTTTAGAACGCGGCGTGCACCGATGAACACGGCCCGACTATGACATGGCTGCGAATTAACCATCCGAACCGTCTATGCTCTGTGGATATCATAACTGGGATGGTTGCAGTTTACTGTTATGGTTGAAATTCTAGATTGTTTGGTATATATTAAAAGCTAATTTAATATTATTGTTTTATTATGATTATAACTAACTCTATTATAACCGGGATTTAATTTCCTAGTTACGAAATTTGAACTGATGTTCATGTTAGAAAGTAAATAAAAAAAATAAGCAATTGTGTTGATTAGTAGCCAAGTATTAAAAAATAGCAATCTACAATAAATTGACAAGAAGAAAGCTTTCGTGGGATGTAAAGAGTGTTTTAGATACGGTTTTGGAATAAAACAAGTTTTACCTAAAAATAAATATTATAAATCTAAAATGACCCAGCTCGATTTAAATTGTATTATTCATCCGTAAGATTAGAAAAATCTAGGAAAACCTTTTCTGAGATGATCGATCCAAATTATAATTATATAATAATCAGTTTTCAACCTACCCATCATGATAAAAATATTATTCAAATCCAGAGATTTCAGTTTTATTAAATTAGTCACCATCATAGTGATATTTTGTGCTTATACATAATTTACTAAATATGCATGTGTGATATTATACTTTATACTATTCACATATATATTATTGTAGAACACAATGGGTTTCCTTGCACAATGAACGATCTTTGGCTAGATCGCCTAGACGTGATACGTTAGGGTGTTTGCTTTTGTTTCCGTTTGTAGTAACAGATGGCGCCGACTTCTCTCTCTGTACAAAAGCTCTGTCGTCTGTATCCACATGCAAGCTTGCGTCTTCTTCCTCTTCCGATCCAATCTAATTGATGCGATTATAACGCCTGGATGCGGAAAGGTGACTCATAAAGGTGAGGGATCTTGCCGAATACTTTAAGCCCTACTATATACCCTACCACACGCATTGAAACAGCCTGGAAGAGAAGGAACTTTGCCAGGAATTTTGCCAGGAGACGGCGGTGGAATGCTAATGGCCGCTGGCGCATTGTGCATAGAAAATATGCAAATTTTACTGTGAATTAAACGCGTCCGTGGAATTTTCTCTCCTCCGTGCAAAACTTGGACGAAAAGCTTAGGCAAACAAGAGCAGATAAAAACTTAATTGGGGATTTGCACTGAGGGTCCCTATTTGACAATGTTAGATTAGTTAGTAGCTTTCGTTGTACTGATCTGAATTTTTAATAATAATTTATTGCTGGATGCCAAACGGAATTAATTAAATGCTGAAACTTTGGTTTACATAGCTTTATTACCTTAAAAATATTAAAGCGATTTAGCACATAACTTGCATTATATGGTAACTTTATCCAATTAAAATGCTGTGGTTTAAATATCACAAGCGATCCGAATTCTTAAGATTATATTGTATTTTATCTCGAAAAAAAAATTACACAATTTTTTTTCATTTAGATAATCTTACATATACATGTATATAATTGTCTTTGTTTTATATGTATAAGTACACGATAATTTAATGTAAATTACCACAGTATTTAAAAAAATGTAGTTTTGCAGTTTTTTTTAAATTAAACATACATTTAAAAACTAAATGTAGTTTTGCAGTTAATTAAAAATTATTATTTTCAAAAATTTAGGTCTTCTAAAAAATATTAAACTTGCGGTACGAAATTTTTAGTAAAATAACGGATTATATTTTGTAAAGTATTAGAAATTACATATTTGACATATATTTTCTAAAAATATGATTTCTCAAAAATAAACGTTATTTTGTCAAAAATCAAATTTATAAAAATAGTTTACAAGCGCTAAAATTTTAGTGACAAATAGTGCTATTAATCTACTAAATTCACAGGTAGATAAAAAAGGGACATGGGACATTTGCAATTAACACGTCGAAAACATTGTTTGACAATATAAGTTTTATGACCGACTCTAGGAATTGCGATTAACAAACAATTAAATTCACCTTCTTAAGCATTTTCAAATCGAGTAATTTAATAATAATTACGTTATTATGTTTTTGGAAAAAATTCGTTTACCAAATAAATTAATCAAGTGTCAATGTTTTTATATAAATACTTAAAATCAAATGATGTTGTATTTTTTTTTGCAAAATACGAGGAAAAATACAACGTAAAAAAATAGTCAATAATTAAACATGCTTTATTTTGGTCACAATTATAATAAAATCTCATATGAAAATTTGAAATAAATCAATATTGTAATAATTATGAACTAGTATGTCTCAATAAATAAACAATTTCTTGTTGTAGTATAAAAAAATTACAAAGTCCAATTTATACCTAATTTTTAGATGATTTTTAAGCGGTGCAATTTAAGTGACAAATCCTGCTATTAATCTGCTAAATTCACAGTTGCATCAAGAGCAGGTAGTTCAAAAAGGGACAAGGATTTTTGCTTAACATTTTGAAAACACTGTTTTATGACAAACGTTAGGAATTGCGATTCAAAAACATTCAAATTTCACTCGTTAAGCATTCGCCAATGAATAAAAATTAAGTACGCAACTTATGAATAAGAATGTTGTTAATTTTTGTAAAATAAAAAAGAATATAATAAGGTAATAAACCATGGCCAATAATTGAACTTACACTAAATGTTTTCGTTACAATTATAATACTATTTCATATGAAAATTTCAATTAAAATAATAATATGAGTTATGTATAGGTATGATATAATAAATGTGCGATTTTTTGTTATAGTCGAATTTATATGTGTTTTTTTATAATGATGTGTAGTAGTGTTACATTAAGTGTTTTTTTTTTTAAATTCTCGAGAAAAATTATAATTTTAAATTTATTGAGACATTGAAAAATTTCTCAAAAATTCTCATAAAGCGTAATTTCTATTGTTAAAAATCCAATTTTTACACATATTTTTAATTAATTAGCAGCGCTTGTAAACTATTTAAAAATATTCGTATAAATTTTATTTTTACCAAAATAGCGTTTATAAAAATTCAACAAAAAAGTGCTAGTAATCCGCTATATTCACAGCTTCATTAAAAGCAGGTAGTTCAAAAAGTGACAGGGATTTCTAATTAATACTTCGAAAACATCGTTGGCAAAATAAGTTTCATGACTGACACAATTTTGACTGACACAAATTTGACAGTCAATAAAAAGTTCAAATGACTTAAGAATATGTATTTTATTAAATTTTATGCAAGGATTCATTAGTTATATAAATAATTAGGAACCAATGTTTTTATGTAAATGCTATATGTTGTTATTTTTTCAAATTACATTTGAAAATATTTTGGGTTAAAATTAGGCAATAATTAAATATTTTATTCAGAATTATAATATATCATATAACTAAATTATAATGTAGTAATTATGTGGTCGCTTAAATTTTAGTTATAAATTAAATTAATAACTATATTTTAATTTACTTCCTTAAATACTGACCCAAATTGTGTTTCAATCAAATCAGTAATAAGATTTTTCATATAGATATATATTTTCTATATTTCATGATAAAATTACTCATTCTTTGAATAAAAAGAAACACTAATTATTATTTTATTAGAACTATATTTTACTTTTAAGCCTAAAATTATACTGTATTTATTGACTGAAAAAATAATATACATAATATAATATATTTTTTATATGACAGATTTTTTAATTTATTGAGTAATGAAAATATAAGTGGAATATATATATATATAGCTTTATTTAGATTATACATGATATAAGTTTTTCGCCTCTAAGCTATAATTATATTAATTTATGTATATAAAATTATACACTATTTGTAGACAGAATAATATAATATATTTAATAAAAAAATGTTTGTATAATGAAACACCTGTTATTAGTTGCGATTCGTCAAACTTTTTTGAATAAAAAATATGTTTAAAAGATGCGACACAACATATGATAGACGGGCAGGTAGAAAAAGAGAGGAAGAAGGATGAAGATACTACCGGGACAGAAAATAGTTTAGCATTTTCACAACATCGCACCACAATAAATTAAAGCCGACAATATTTCACTGACACTCCAGCAAAGACTTTCAAGACCAGATATTTTTGACTCCACTGTAAATAATATATTATTTATGTGGTATTTTATTATCAACTTTTCCAACGTATATTTTTGTTGCAGTCTCTAAGCCCGAAATAATTTTCTTTAAAATAAAATAGGTAAAGCTAGCAATACAAATTTTAAAATTCTTAAAATAATTGTATAGTAGCTAGAAATATAAATATAAAGTAAGCAAAAATAATTAATTTCATGGTACAATTGTGTTAGCATTGCTATATTATTATTTGTTATGAAAACTGATTGCACGTTGTTCAAGCATAAAAAATCTATACGTTTAAATTACTTTCCAATTTGCCGTCTAACTATAGTATAATTGCAACTGAAACGATTTCCCGAAAGAATTAATTTTTATATTTCAATTGCAAACATGAATTACATACTTTATGTATGACCTTATAAGAAACGTGACTTTGTGAAAGTTGACGCTGATCTAATACACCTTTAAAACTTTTTATTTATATTTTAAATCAACTAGTTTCCTGTATTAAACCGGTAGATTAGAACCGTCTGCAGCATTGACAGACTTTTCCGGTATAGATCAACATAATTCTATTAGTTAAGTGAGATTCTTAATTTTTTTTAAAATTTTTTTGAAACATGTTTGGTTTACTGCAAAAGCAATACAATGTATACTAAGCTAATGAATATATCAATAAATTGTATAAAACATTTATGAATATCTAAAGGGTTATAATGGCAGTTTTTATGACTCAGTCTAATTACACTGTATACTGCAGTTAATTAGCATAAATCCGTCTCTTCTTCGCGTGCTCGCAACTGATAATAATAACCGACTGTCCCCGAAATATCCGATAGTTAAAATGGTCACGTTTCGATAACCATCTGCACTTTTATGTACTTTAATTACGCCCCTGCTTGTGCAATAAAAGCATTAAATTTGTCAGTTGCATTCAGTTGAGGGTTGAGCGCGCATAACCGAAATTCGATTTCGCTTATGCGATTAGGCATTAGCGTTCGTTATGGGTCTCAGAATTTTTTTATTTTATTTTTATTGTCGCCCCCTATTCAACGTCGACTTTCAACCCC
Organism: Plectrocnemia conspersa; assembly: GCF_051122295.1. NCBI lineage: Eukaryota > Metazoa > Arthropoda > Insecta > Trichoptera > Polycentropodidae > Plectrocnemia > Plectrocnemia conspersa. The sequence goes on from NW_028277165.1 coordinate 2,815,562, forward strand.
TACGAGTAAAGCGTAAATGTTGTGTGTCAAGTGTTTTTCTTGAATTTAAATTTAATGAAAGGCAGACAGGCGCGCTTCGAACGCAGATTATGAAGCTGGTTCATAAATTATGGATTGTTTGCTTAGATTATGCGCTCGGTGAGATTGTATTGATCTGAAGATTGATTTTAATTTATGTGTGAGTTAATTGTATCGCTTATATGATTTGTGTTTATTTGAATAATTGATTTTTTATAAACATATATAAAAAATATTATTCACAATGACTTAAAATTTTACAGTCAATAAAACAGATCTTTAACGCATTGTGTTTTTAAGTATTACTACTAGATGTTAATTCAAAAAAATACAACAAGCTTTCCAAGGCTCTTTTAAAACAAAATAAGTTACTAGAAATGAGTATTAAGACGGTCCAGTAAATATTTTAGTAGGTTTATTGAGTGGATGTAATTTTGTGTCAGCGTATAAGACGTTAGAAAAACGTAGACTAGCATCGTCTTTTTCTGGTTTGTATTATATTAACTATATTTTTTTCCATTTTTTAGGAGTGGTATAGATTATTTACTTTTATTTTTATAATACTCTAAAATGTCTATAAAACTCAATTTGACAGTTGCGAAACTTCCATTTGCTGTTCAAACCCAAACCTAACCTAATTATAGATTTATAACTTTTATTATGTGCAAAATACAAACTAAAGCAACTCATCTCTCAGAGAAAATAAGCGAAAGATTAAGTACTGACAGACATCGCATCTCACATATTGCTCTACAGTTTGTCTACATTTTGATATTACACTATGTTTTAAAAATATGATAGCTATCCTTACCGATATTACTATGGACTTGCTGATCAAAGCATTTTCAAACCGAATTTTGTCAATAGGAGAGCGCAAAAACAATTATCACTTCTCAGAAGGCAAAAATTCACGTCAAAAGCAATAAAATCGTGTAGGCGCCGACACGTTTTTATTGCTTTTGGCGTGAATTTTTGACTTCTGAGAAGGGATAATTGTTTTTGCGCTCTCCTATTGGTCAAAATTTGCTTTAGATGTGCTTAATCGATTCTCACTATTAATATTGTTACAAAAAGTTTTTATATAAACGTTTAATAATCGAGCGTTTTCACCGCAATGGTACAATTTTATTGATTTTGACCTAGACTGGAAATTCACTATATGGCAACACTGAGCAGCAAAAGAACACGACTAATATCAGAGTATATTTTTAATAATTTTTAATGCCTAATTAAATTTTATAAAATTATTTTTATATTTATTTGTAGCATAAAAAGGGCTAACTCGTACCTATTATTTTTTATCAAAAAAAATATATTGTGATGCTAAAAAAATATATAAAATGCTATTTTTGTCATGAGGCATGCATAGATTGGGTCGCTGCAGTAGTGCATTATTAAAGTTATTAAAATAGTTACATGATTAATATGATATGATACGAAAGATCGGCGGACGAGGCCCTGCCGGCCGATGCTGAAGTGCCGCCGAGTTTTGTGGAAAAATAAATCTGGCTTCCACATTTAATTATAAATTTGACAGGCGTTATGATGGCGTAGACATAATCAGTATGTAAGTTAAGCAAAGGCTCACAACTAAAATATGTCGCTAATTATGATAATTATTTACCGGATTTATAATCGGGGAAAACTTTGTCTTTGGTGATATATTGAAATTATGATTATGTAATAATCACAAATTCTGATCTTTCAGACACGATATGATTTAAAAAACATATGAGATATGGTCCAGGTCTTTTTTGCTTTAAACTATATTTATTTTGATTAAATCTTCTGTTGTAACCTGACAAGCGGAAGCCCAATGGGTAACAACGGACAAATCTGTATGTTTATTAGACATAATGATTACCTACAAGTAAGTATTAACCACCAAACTGAAAGTCTGGGAGAATCAGTGACACCTATATTATTAATTATAAATTATTATGTGATATGCAATTTATAATCAAAAGATGTCACTGCAGTTGGGGTCGATTTATTTTTAATAAATAAAAATTCAGGGGCCACTGCCGGGGCTCGAACCCGCAACCTCAGAGTTACAGACTACGCTATTCCGTCCTATATATTTGTATATATATATATCGCTATAAATACATATTTATAACAGAAAAATTATTATGCTATTTAAATATTGTGTTATATAATGCAATTATTAAACGAATCATTTAATCATATTTTTATTTATCCATATAAGGCAAAGCTTTCCATTTAAACTCCAGCACGTCTTAATAAATTCCGAACCTTAATTCGAGAGCATTAAGCTTTAATTTATCACAAATAATATCAATTAAACAATTAAAACTGGTAACGCAAAATATTTTATTCGACGTTTTTGGTACGTCATTGGCATATTTGATGCTAGGGAATTTCCCATTGGGATACCGCTCTGGATCATCACTCTCCTTTGTCCGAAAAAATATTTATACACATGCGTTTCATGCATGCCTTTTCATCAGCGGCTATTGTGCCGGCAACAACCGCCACATTGTTGACAATCCCTGCACGTGTCGTTGCTTCTTTCGCCTCTTTTATGAGCGCGCCCCGTTTACAAGCGAGCCTTCCTTTGCCTTCACGTTTTCCGGACAGTGTGTATAAAAAACGTGAAACTTTTGTCGGAGACGACGACGACTACTACCCTGTTCCAACTAATTTCAACTTCAAAGTGAAAAAAAAAGTAATGGAAGCAAGCCTAGCGAGGAGTTTCTTCTGAGAGGCAGATAAGTGCTGTTGCACCATTCAGCAAAGTGTGAATGTGGGTTGGTTCTTTTAGATATAGGAAATAATAGTAAAAGGGTTATAGTATATATAAACATAATGAAGCCATTTCTACTATTATAAAATTGTAAATTGATCGATTGACATTTGTATTATGTATGTAAATTCACAACTTAAATATGAAATTATAATTTATTTTAAAGGCTTAACTAATTAAACCAACACAACACACAAAAGCCGATTCTTCAATCCTTTACGTTCAGCGGATGCGAACAAAGCACAATGAATTGCATGTTGCAGAGCCGAGAGCAGAGAGCGCCTGAAATTAGCAGAGCAACACCAGTAATAAATAACTGTAATTCATTACGGCCGTGTATAAATAATACATTTCGTTTGTTGCCGAGAGGATAGTATAGGGGGTCGTGGGGAAGCAGTGGCTGTAGCAGCTCCAGAGCAGCTCTGGTCCATATCTATAAAGCCCCTCGGCAGCTGAGCGCCGTCTGTAATTGCTACAAAGGCTTCATTATAGCCCGACGCCATATGCCCATGGAGCACTAAAAACTTCCATAATCTCCCAGCCGACCCACACAGCCACCCGGTTAACTCCTTCGCTACGCTTATCACCATTTATTAAACGATACAGTGTTGTTTGCCGAAGTGTGTTATAGTTTCGTGCGGTTACTGGACCGATTAACGTGAGGAAATAATAATTGAATATGATGAAGTGAATTAATATGTAAGTAAGTGATGTCTAGACTTATTTAATATCTTTGAAAACAACAGAGCATGTTTGGTATAATCTCCTATTTTTTTTATAAAAAGTTGTCTGGATTCTAGGAAAAATCACCGATTCTGCGATTAATCGCCGATGATTAATTTATTATATATCATTAAATGTCAGTTAACGTATTTGATTTCTTAGTTTGTGATTTTATCTGGCAAATACATATGAAATTTAACTTTTTAATATATCTGTAACATTTCAGTGGCACGTGCAACAATTTAACTGGCACGTGAATAATTTAGAGTTTCAATTTTTTTTCTAGTATACAAATCATGGATCCAGACTCATTATTTTGTATTTATTTTTTTGTACACACATATATTAATTTGCTGCAAAGACATTTGTTATCATTGGAGGTTTAGAGGTTATAGCCCTAGAAGTGATTGACCTCGTGGCCAATGAGACTCAATGTGAATCTAGTAAGACTTTTTATTGCAATATTTACCTGAATGCGACGGACGATTATCGGCGAAATATTTCCTCCAAGCGGTGTCTTGTGGCTGCCTACAGCGAGTTTCAGGAGGTAGTTCTTCTTGCAGCAATGGTCACTTGGGATTTCCAGGTCGTTGGTGGGGGCGCGTCTGCTGGTCCTTTCGGGTGGCTGCTAGTGTCTTCCTCTCCGCATCGGAGTCCGAGCATATATACTTTAAGGCTATAAGGCTTGCTGGCCAATTGCATATGTGCAGCGATCTTCCAGCCACTCGCTGCAGTCGCATCATAGAACGACGAAATAAGTCTACGCCTTTAGAAAGCGACGTTTGCTCGTCCAAAGTCGTATTGCATTTTCTGAAATGTCATATAATTAATTTATTTCACATTTCGGAATTAATTTATTTTTGCCTCGATGCTTAGAAATTTTGGCTCATTACTGTATTGGGAAAGATATCAAAAAATCAATTTAATATAATTAGCAATAACAACAAAAGGAATAGCAATGCAGTTGTAAATGCACCCAATTAAAGAGAAAAAAATATTTATAAAAAACGTATCTATAGACATTCAATATAAATTGCTTATTTTATTTTAATTTTTTTAGATTAAATTAAGACCATCGTGGCCTAACAGGTTACCCCAATGCGCCACGATGGTCGAAAGCAAATTATAAATTTATAAAACATAAAAAAACGTATATATATAAATAAATATAAAATATTAAAATTAAATGATATAAACTGGATCAGATCCTCGTAGCTAACATTAAATTAAACAAATTTGCAATGCCAGCGTATTAAGGAGCCGTATGGTCACAGCTATAGGCGAATCAGCAAGTGCGGATGTCCTAGCACTAACTGTCATCAAAAGAGGTCTCGATCGTGATTCTCGAAAATGTTCCGGAACCCAAAACTGGAATTCCTCGAGAATAGCTGGATTGTCGACAGCACCTTTTAGTAGTTTGAAAAAATTCTTAGCGACACACAGCTTTCTGCGAGAACTCAGCGAATCATATCCCAACGCTCCTAAAAGAAAGGCGCTGGGATATAAGTACGGATAATAACCAAATGTTCTTTTGTAAAGGTATCTTAAATACCTTTTTTGAATTTTTTCTACTAAAATAGAATATTTAGCTATTCGGGGATTCCAAATTATAGATCCCGATTCAAGAATGCTACGAACTAAGGTGTCATGGAGGATGCGAATAACTGACGGATCGTCAAAGTGAAAGGCATTCCTCATAACAAAGCCGAGCATCTTGGAAGATTTGTCACAGACGTCGTGTATGTGTAGAGAGAACCTCCATTTGCTCTCGAAAGTGATTCCGAGATCTTTAATGGAAGTTTCTCTAGTCAAAATGTTACCACCGAGATGGTAGAAATAAGCTGATGGCGAACGGGATCGAGAAAATGACACAGTATGGCACTTTCCGACACTAAAGGGCAGACGGTTAACGGAAGCCCATCTCCACAGAGTCTAAATCACTTTGTAGAGAGAAGGAGTCCGCAACATATCGAATGCATTTATATAATTTTAAATCATCTGCGTACAGAAGAAAACTTGAATTTTTAATTGCTGTATTTATGTCATTAATAAATAACACAAAAAGCAGAGGTCCCAGATTGGATCCTTGAGGAACCCCCGAAAGGGTAAAATATTCTTTTGACAATCGGCCACCATAGGTTACAAACTGTCTACGATTGCTTAACCCTTTGGATGCCGGGCATTTTTGGAAAAATGTTCCAGAACTGCCGGGACTTTTTATTAAATAATTAAAAAGTCAAAATGTGTATTTTAGTTTGTAAACATACGGTCGCACGTGCGACGCTGTCTGCAGCGAACTTGACCTAATTAATGATGAATATGCGATTGTGTGTTATTTTAGTTCGTATTTACGCTGTAATAAGAGTCATTATCGCATGACGTATTAAAAATTACGAGATGTGAGCGGCGGCGCTCCGACAGGAATCGATAACAATGGTATATAATATGTTATTTATTTTTAAAATGTAAATAAAACTTTTCGTAAATTAATAAAATATGATATTTTTAAATAATGGTTCAAGTAAAAATACCCTACAGACGGTTAAATTTATATATATATATATACATAAATATATATATATATATATATATATATATATATATATATATATATATATATATATATATATATATATATATAAATATATATTTATATATAAATATAAATATATATATATATATACATATACATCTATCTATATATATATATATATATATATATATATATATATATTTATATATAAATATATATTTCTTTATAAATATAAATATATATATATACATATACATATACATCTATATATATATATATATATATATATATATATATATATATATATATATATATATATATATATATATATATATATATATATATATATATATATATATATATATATATATATATATACATAAATATATATATATATATATATATATATATATATATATATATACATAAATATATATGTATATATATATATGTATATATATATATATATATATATATATATATATATATATATATATATATATATATATATATACATAAATATATATATATACATACATACATACATACATACATACATACATACATACATACATACATACATACATACATACATACACACATACATACATACATACATACATACATATATATATATATATATATATATATATATATATATATATATATATATATATATATATATATATATATATAAATAAAAAATAATGAAATTAAAAAAAAATAATGATTATAATATATTTATAACATACATTTGAAAAAATGTTATATACCCCTGAAGCAATTACCCTACAGACGGTTGAAAATGTATTGGATACTTCGATTTCGGAGCCGTCGGATCCGGCAGTTCTCGCTAGTGTAACCAAAGCCGATATATCGGATTTCGGTAGCCAAAGGGTTAAATAACTCGAAAATAACCGAGTTAAATTATCTAAGCAACCGAGGTTCGACATTTTTTTTAATGATAACGTATGACAAACTTTGTCAAAGGCTTTCTCAAAATCTGTATACACGACGTTTACTTGAATTCCGGCATCGAGAGTAGTTGTCACCGTTTTGGTGAACGACAGAAGATAAATTAAGGGGACCAAAAGTGAAAAAAAATTTAATTGATTCAAATAAGAAATTAATATATATTCATACACTATTTTTTTAAATTATTTCTTCTTTATTCTCAAAACAAGTATGTACACGACAAAATAAAAATAATGTTAGTTATATATGTATGTGATGAACGTACTAAACCCATGTATGGACAAGTCTTATAATAGCGTTTTACTTCCAAAATATTTATTTTTACGGAAAACAGGACTTTATAGAACAATCCGGAAAAATAAGGTTCTGCCAAAATCCCTAAAAAATATAAAATCAAGTCCCCTACATATGAAACATGCCAGAAAAAGTGAAACGCCTATCCAAATTTGGAAAACAAATAAGAAAATAAATGTCAGAATGAGACCTGCTTTTCATAACAGCCAGGTGAATGACACGGGAAAAAACAGGACGACCGGCTTACAATAGTCGTGTATGAAAGGACTGTAATAAATATATTAGAGTTGTTAATAGCAACGATCAATAACTAACGTTTAACGCAATATTTTGAAAAACAATGGAATGAATAAAAAAAATGTTTCATTCCATTGTTTTTTTTATAATTTATTTGAATCCGCATCGTTTAATTCGTTTCGCGTCTATCAAAATCTTAATTGTAACAGTAAAATTAAATTCAAAGATTTTCTTTTGAGTAAGGCTAAAGGTGGATGCAGAATTCAGTGTAATCTGTCGATTCTAATAACACTTCACCGGTTTCTACTATATATTGTCGTGCCCGTGCTGTCGATCCACCGGAAAGGCTTCCGGATAAGCTAAAAAATTATCGGCCATTAAAAATAAAATGTGGTGAGAAATATGTGAGAAGAAAATGTGTTTGTTCTGCAGATGAAATACGGAAAGATAGTGCATACATGTGTAGAAGTTGTGAAATTCGTCTTCATATTGACGTATGTTTTTATACGAATCAATCAAATTTTTTTATTGAAATTGATAAGAAAGTGCAAATAATAGAAATAAATATAAGTGTAATTATAAAAATAAATGTGTAGTGTATAAGTGTAAATAAATGCATACAAAAATGTATAAATTAGTGTAGTGTATAAGTGTATATAAATTAAATGTGTTCGTGGCAGTTGTACGCAGAAAATGGACGCCGAAAAATTTGGTGAGTGCGATTAATATTATATTATAAATGTATGTTTTTCATAAATCGGTAATAGAAAAATTTAGGGAAGCATTTCAACATATATATTATTAACTTATAAGAAACTGGTTTGTAGTAATTGCAACCATTTTCAATTTTCACAAAATATTAGGAATTAAAAACATATTTATTCGTTGATTTTTTTTAGATTATGATTTTATTCCTCAGAGATTCTTTTAGGCGAAATAATACTTTTTTTTAGGGTGATAATTTATCCGAATTGTAGTTTTTTCCCATATTTTCTTATTCTGTGAATTCCAAATGTTTAGGAAATATCAAAATAGCAAACACTCATAAAAATTTTCCTAGGTTAATGGATTATATTTTTTTGAAGTTATTTGATTACTGTGTTATCTAATTAATCTAGATATACCGTAACATTTTTACTTCTAAATTTTGCAATAATATACAGAATTTCAGGTTGAAACACTTTGTTGATTGATCTACTATCAACCGCAGATGTTTCAATTTCTTTTGATTTAATTGATTTTATATTTAGTTTTTTTTTATAATTATGGTGCATACATTTCATAAAAAAATTCACGTGGCCCGAAAAAGCGACGAGTCATTACATTGCAACTAGAGATTCTGAGGTCTCGGGTTTTTTCGATTCCCGGGACTCGAGACCCCAATTTTTAAAGTCCCGGGAATTCCCGGGACTTGAGACTTTGATTATTTTTCGTATAATCATGAAAAAAAATTATGTTAAAAAATTAACTTATTATTATTAACTTTAATTAACTTATTATTATTAACTTTAATTAATTTATTATTATTAACTTCTATTATTTGTGTTATAGGTACCATAGGTGAAAATTTATTGAAACAATTTAAAAACACTTGATTCGTTATTTATTTAAATTTAATTTATTACAATTTTTTTAATCGAAATATTTATATCAATATTGAGTTAAAACCTTTACTTTTGTAAGGAAAAATATGTTTTTAAAAACACCAAGGCGTTTAATGATGAATCACATAGCCTGTTCCTGATTTTTGTGGCAAATATTCCAGATGTAGAAAAAATTCTCTCGTTTTCTGTAGATGTTGGCTTAATTGTAAGCAATGATTTGAATAAAAGCTCTAGATTCGGATTTCGCTTGATAGTTGAATCTAATATCTGAAACTCCTTTTTAAAGTTAAATTTTTGATTCCTAGTCGTTGAAATATTTTGGTGGTTCGTGTGACAGAGTTGTGTTGATTACAAATATTTTTTTTAAAAGGAAATAAAGTGGCATCTCGACGACTTAGAGCTTCAACTGCCAGTTTTATAGGAGTGAGTACTTCACAAATATTTTCCAATACGTGAATGTTCGATTCATTCCAAATTTGGCCGATGCCAAGATCAATTAATAATTTTCTAATGCAATTTCGTAACTTTCAAAATCTCGGGATCATGGGTAATAAGGAATTCCACCTTGTCTGCATATTGAGACATAAATTAAGCTCGACATCAAATTCGCTCTTTACATATTTTTGTAAAACTGTACTTCGGAAAGTCTCGAGTCCCGGGTTATTAATTTTTAAATTCCCGGGACTCGAGACAGCAAAAAATCTTTGAATTCTCGGGAATAAATTCCTGGGTTGTCTCGACACAGAATCCCTAATTGCAACGCAATGGGATAATATCTAAAAGTTTATTTATTTATAACTAATCTTTCGATGCAAACTTGCAAAAAATAAAAAAAAAACATACAATAAGATTTAGCGACAAATATTGAAAGCTGGCTAAAATATTTTAATGGTTCTTCCCTGAGAAGTAATTGACTCATTTATTTTTGCCACAGAGTCTGTTGAAAAAATAATATATTTTTTATTTTTCGTTGTTATATTTATTGGTACAGTTTTTTTACAAGAATTTTATATGTTTCACCTTTGAAATATGATCAAGGAAGTTGCTCGAAATATAAAGTGAAAGTGATATAAATTTAATCTCTAGCCGCTATTGTATCTCGTAGACTGTAATTTACAAAAAAAAGTAATATCACACGTCAACTTTTTATACTATTTATTAATTCTGTAGTCAAATTATAGCTTTCGCCTGTTTTGCTATAAATTTGCGTGGTTCGCAGCCGCGACTAGTCTCTCTGCCTATTATGTCACATTACTAAAGAGTTATTGTAGTGAAATAAACGTTTATTGTTAGTGCAGTTATTTTATCTATCCCATGGAAATCCCATAAAATTTACGATTGAAAAACGTCGGTCGCGACTTGGTACAGTAGATAAAATTTACGTTATCCAATCTTTTTAAATACATTGTGTATATTAAAACATTAAATTACATATGCATATGCAACCTCATAAAGTTGCAAATTGTGATTTTAAAATTAAAAAAAATAATTAATAAATAATAGCATATTTTAAGCCCACAAAACAATTTCAATTGGACATCACTGCTCAATAAGTTGTTTGACTATTTAATTTTTTATAAATACAATACACTAAACACTTTACATCTCCTGATCTAACCATAAGTTACATGTGCTGAATAAAATAAAGCAGATTTATATACTTGTATCATATATAAAGAGCATGAATTATATTGCTCAATATCGCACAGATTAATCTCCATGTCACACATAAACCTCCCTAATATCCAAAAAGCGACGATTGCTAAAAAATAGTGAATATTCACATTTAACAATAACCTTCCCCTTTTGTTTCGCTTAGGCGTGGGGTGAGTATCGTTTGTTGGGTTTACGGTCCAGACCCCCCGACGTTTTAAATCTGCAACTGGCAGAGTAACTTTTCATCTTTCCGTTCCATTTGCCGGCTAGAGAAGAGTTAAATCGGCCCCGTTGGTTGTATAGTATATGGAAGTTTCATTCTGTTATTTCTGAATTCGCTACACCTTATTCCACCCTCTATACTTTTAACTGTGCATTTGAACGGGAAAGGAACCCAAATGGTAGATTTAGCCTTTGCAGCGCATTTGCTTGATTCACAAACGATCTTGGGCACAAAAGCTTTGTCTATTTAGAATGATAAAGAAGAGAAGCCTTGGCGACAATAATATCGTGCTCTCATTAAAATATTGTTACTAAATAAGATGGTTACTGTTTGGATTATGTTGTTCACAATTTTTGTTATTATTAGCACAATAGACTATATCCTGAAAGATTTGAGTTCTAACCCCATATATATCCTATCGTTTTACTATTTCTAATCGTGTCTGAGAGATTTGCGTAGATATTTCTAATCTAACGGAGGATTGTGATATCAAATAAGTATTAAAAATGATATATTATTGAATGACATATTAAAAAATATGATAACGTATTGTGTTAATTTTTTGTAGTGAAGAGGCGATGCTTATATTTTGATCATACACAGTCCCTACTGACTTATGTATTTAGTAACAGAAAATTATTCAGTATTACAAATATATCATGTTTATATAAAATTCTAAATTAGTCAGTAATATTTATATGAAATAGTATTCCGTTCTTTCTGAATAGAAGTGTCAAACTTATTTTGATTTAATCATAATAAATATTTAGAACGTTTGCTTAAAAAAATGTTTCCTAGAAATCTGATAAAAAATACGACAGTTGGGTACAAATTTCACAGTAAATTCAACTCTCAAAGTCTCTAATGGTTTAATATATCAAACACAACAGTAAATGAGTACAAAGCAGTAATAACCATACAATATTATTGTGTATTAAACCGATCAATGTTGACGATTCTTAAAAAAATCTAGGTCCTTGAAAAACTCAAAAAAAATTATGAATTATAACAAAACATTCTATTTTTTTATTTCTTGTGAAATAAAAAGTCTCATTTTCGCTTCTCGATTTTCTCGAGAAATTTTGATATTATTATATTTTTTAAGTACACCACTAAGTATGACCACTATGTATCAATATACTTCGATTAATTACATAGTACGAGTTACAAAAAAATTTCGGGCTCCTGTATTTATACCTGAATTGTAGAGAAAATTATCATTAACAGCTGCTGTTACTTTACATGTTTCATATTTCAAACAAAATAAAGATAACCTTTTTTAGATGATTTAAAACCGAGATTTAAATTCGCCGGCATGAACATTTAATTGCGTAGCTATGTGGAAAGCCCCCATACATTTATGCAATCTGCAGATTCTCACGCGGATCGGTTTCAACTTATTTGATAATTAATTTAGTTCTTGGATTACCAAAGACCGATTAAAGTAATTTGCAAAACCGTTTATGCAATCATCAGATTCTCTCGATTTCAACTTATTTGATTTTTAATGTAGTTCTTAGATTTCCAAAGCATTACCAAAATCTTATTTCCACTTCTCGATTTTCTCGAATTTTTTTGTTATTATTATTTTATAATAGAAAACAAACTTTAATAGAACTAAAACGGATCAATATACTTCGAATAATTACATAGTGCGAGTTACTAAAGAATTTTGGGCTCCAGTATTTATACCCGAATCGTAGAGAAATTGTCATTAATATCTGTTACATGTTTCAAATTTCAACCAAGATAAAGATGAAATCTTTTTTTGATTATTAAAAAACCGAGATTTAACTTCACTGACAGGAACATTTTATTGCGTAGCTTAGTGGAAAGCCCCCATACATTTATGCAATCTGCAGATTCTCACGTGGATCGGTTTCCACCTATTTGATTATTAATTTAGTTATTAGATTACCAATGCAATGATAAGACCGATTATAGTAATTGGCAAAATCGTTAATTTTCTGAACTCTATTAAAAGCTTCCAAGAAAACATCTATCTTTTAAAACATCTGGCCGCAGTATAAAATATATAGTGATTATATAACATTTAAAAATATTTAAAAAAAAAGCTTTATAAAATTTTTAAAAACTTACTGATTGATTGAGAAATGAAAATTGTTTATTATACATTTTTTTAGAGAAATTCTCGAGAAATAATCAAGAAAAAACACAATGTTGGAGTCGAAGAAAAGAGTCATAGGAAAAATATTTATTTCAATTAATCAGTTTTTTGGTGAAAACAGTTGATACAATGGTTGAGCACACTGTGAGCTACATCAATAGTCAATTAAATAGCAAAGCAAATAATTTTAAGTGTATTTTTTTGCTATAACTAAGGTTCTCCAAAATTTTCGACTCTCGGCAACCTTGCTGAATCCAGTCTATCCCAAGGCACCATATTATCATATTATAACATTTGAGAAATAACGAATATTTGTGTATAACTCAAATGTTCGGTAATAATAACAGTTACTATTTCTAGAGATTTGAGGTTTGAGAACCCTAGGGCGTGATGACTTCATAGCCAGTAAGAGGCTTGGTGAAATCTAGTTAGAGTTTTAGATTATATTACAATTACGTCAGACGATAAATGGCGAGATGTTTTCTCCGAGCGGTTGTGGAGAAGCTGGCGCAGGGATGATGTCCGTGAGTGAGAGTGTCTGGAAGCAGTCTAGAGTCTCACGCATTTTCAAGTCTGTCGGTGGGGATGCGTCCACCAAGCGGGATGTATCTGCTGGTCTCTTCGAGTGGCTGCTTGTGATTAGCTTTTCCTGCAAAGCTTCCTCAGCAATCATAATTATGCAGCGATCATCCAGCCAATCGCTGCAGTCGTTTCTTAGAATGGCGAAATAGGTATATGCCTTTAGAATGCGACATTCGATTGATGGGTATTGTCCAATGCGTCATGTGTTATTGAAATAGTTTTGTCGGCAATGAACTTTATTTGCTTTCTTAGACTAAGCTGTCGCCAATATCGTGATTTTTTAATCAGAAATTAAAATCGATTATTTTATATTGCAGCAGTGCGAATACTCAGCTACAGTAAAATTATATTATGATTTTTAACTCAAATGAGCAATTTAAATGTATATATAAAAGTTTTCGACTAGAAAATAACGGTCAAAAAATATTAAATTTTTAAAAATTAAAAAAAAGACAAAACGATTTTAATTGTTTTTTTGATACTAAAAATAATTAGAATTAGATTCAGAAATGGGAATTCTTGATTTGGCATTTTTTAAGAAAAAACACTAGTATACTATTTTTTCAGTATCACAATAAACCAGTACGCCTCTGAAAGTTCAGGGAATTTCAACGAGTAGATTAGATTAAATATGTAATAATAATTAATTAAAATATTATTCGTTTTTAAATATTATTATAAATATTTTATAATAGCTATTTTAAAGACATGCCATGAAAAAACGCAAATAAAAAGCTATAACTCCGAAATAAATTTCAGCGCATACATATATGTATATATATATACATATACGGATATATAAGTATATACTTATTATATTTAACTCCCCTCTTAAATATTGAATATGCGTAAAACATTAAAGTGCGTCGTTTTACTCCATGGACGCCATATAAAATTTAATGTCAGTTTTATAACTTTCTCGTTATAAGCAATCGCAGTCGGGTTAATTCGCGTATAAGCAGGGGTAGTCAATGTTTGAATAATAATAATAGCAAATATCATTTTGCTATACGTATGTATACAATATTATTTACTTTTATTAGAAAGGCATAGAAATATATTATTATCATGATAAAAATGTCATTCTAAGCATGAAACCAGACACGTTTTTCATAAAATTTGATGTCGAAATTCGATAAATTCAATATCTCTACCTACTTACGATATACAATAACAGTACTAGAGTAAATATGGCACAAACTTTATTGCCTTCGAGGAAATTTATTTCAGACAAACATTATCAAACGTGAGTTATTTTACGTTGTATAATTAAAAACCGCTGACTGAACTACTTTCGCTTGAAATATAATAAAGTTATTTATCATGTGATTTAATATGTTTTAAATATAATTATTAATTTATTAATATAACTGTACAAGGTTTTTGCTCAAAACATAACTAGATAATACACTACTTTTAGCTGTATTATTTTTTTGATATTATCGAAAACATTATTTTTAATATGTGCAAATTCAATTGATAGCAATATAATTGCACTTAAAAGGAGAGTTTATTATACAGAGCGGATTTTAACATTTGATGTGTAGTGTTGTTTTTTTTCTCTTATCAATACTTATAATAGACATGTTTCTTACATCGTTTAATTAAGCTGGTTCCAAACTTGAGGCGCGAAAATCTTTAATTTTTTAAATAAAATTTGGCATTAAATTGATAAATTTTTCTCTGGTTACGGTTGATAATGATGCTGATATAAGATAGTGGAAATAGTACAATAAAATTGTAGCACTGAAGCTATAAAATACAATTTATCTTATGTATCATTAGGAATCACAAGTACTAGAAGTTTTTGTTCGAGTGTGAGATCATGTTAATTAAAATAGCACATTGCAACTATGCATTCTATAAAAATTAGTAATTCCATGTATTGTTGTGTGAAGAATACTTCTCACTATTATGAAGTGCAATTGTGTTTCAGAGCGCTTTTGAATTTAAATGAAAAATAGCGATTTACTTCGATGAAAACTACAGGTAGGAGGCAAACTTAATAAGTAATTTTAAACCTGCCTATGTATAGTAATTTAAATAAATCAATGCAAGTCTCTGGAATATGCGGATTCGCGCCGACTTGTTTTCTTTGCTCAATTCGTGTGGATTCCAAACACAATCTCTCCAAACCTTTACAATCTTGTATCGGACTGAATTAGTTTCTCGATCAGCTGATAGATAGTTTGGGTAGGATATGCTTCTATTTCTGCATCGTCCATCTTTGCTAGTCTCCAACATCCGGGATTATTCTTGATATCCTAATATTCCGTTTGAAACTTTTTAAAGCATCTTTCACATTTTCAGATTTTGAATGAATAGCTTATAACTAAACATATGTTCATAGTGGCCGTAGTTTCCAATTAAAAAAATATATATAACCTTCACTTTTTTACAACTTTTTCATTTGATAAAAATTCTGCCATCCCATTTTTATTTAAATATCAGAATATGGAGTTCAGGTGTGCACTAATATAGATATATTATAAACAAAATACAAACTTAGACTGTTAAAACTTTAATTTGTAAAAAAAACGTAGTAATTACATAGACTAACTTAACTTTAAGCAAACGAAAGTAATAATAGACGACCGTAATAAATCTTTACTAGATACTGAGAAATACAGTTTGTTTTACAAGAATGTTGATAATTACATGTTTTAACAAATACGAATTTTACAGCTTGTGTACTAAAAATACAGATTATGAATAAATATTCTTCAAAATAATATTAAATTAAATTGTGATAAAAATAGACAATATTGAACCTTTCTCGTATTTCTTATTACACATTGTAGACATATTATCATAACCAAGTCTTGTACACGGCCACCAAAACATAATTTTATCATACACATAACCCGTTTGGAGGAGACGTGGCTAGGTGGAAAACACCGAGAGCATTGTTCTATAAAAAGGTATATAAGATGATAAGCATCGAGCGGTAACGTTGTAAGGTTTTACTACGCTAATAACCGGGCTTCGTAACCCAAGTCCCCCCAATGAAACTTAATCGATATGACAGGAGGAAGATGATACCCTGCAGGCCAGGAGGACGTTGTGTGTCCGTGTAACCGTGTGTACTAATGACGTGCAGGTATCTCCGTGTCAATTAACCATTTCTCCACACTCGGATAACCCTTTACTACGTACATTGTTTGCGTCCCGGGGATAAAGCGTATTCATCACGATAATGTGAACCCCTCGACGCGACGGCCGGTTGTAACCCCTGATTTACCTTTGGATAATAATGTCTATATGCGGGTATTGGAACGAAATTTAGATAAGTGTCGGATGTGTCGCTTTGGGGTGGATGGTGTGTTTTAAGACTGTAAATTATGGGTGTAGTGTGACAATAAGCTTTGAAATGTTGCATAATGTCCAAATTGATGATTCAAAAAGTTACTACTCGTTTTGTCTGTTTTCTCGAGAAAAGAGAATTGTTATTTTCACTTCTCAATTTTATCGAGAAATTTCGATAAATAAAAAAATACTTTGTAATGTATAGTATGTGATTAAAATAATACTGTATTTGATTTAAATTATATAGTTATCTATAAATTATTAATAAATAAGGAACTTGATGAGCGTTGAAGAGAAAATGATTTGCTATAATGAACGTGAATAATAATTGAATGAGCAGAACGGATTGATTTAATCGCGTCAAGTTTCGAAGTAATCTCGAGCTCTTGTATTGAAAACCGAATCGCAGAGAGAGTTGTCAATAACAGCTGTTGCTAATTTACATCTTCAATATTTCAAAAAAGAAAAAATATAAAAAAACGTGTTGTAAGTTTGCCAAAAGGCAAATTTTATAACGTTTTCAAAATTTTTAACTCTGTGGAAAACCCCCCTATATTTTTGCAATCTGATAATTACCATGCGAAGCGGTTTCTTCTTATCTTATTATTAATGAAATTCTTGGGTTAAGGCCGATTAAAGTAATTATTTTGATAAATAAATACATCAAAGAAAATTTACACATTTTTAAGCAAAGCATCTGAAACGGACTCATCCTTTCTTATGCAGCAGTATAAAAAATAAAGCGGTAGTAAAATATTTTAAAATAGTCGTCAAGTTTAATTTTATATAAAAAAAACTTTATATAAAAATTCAAGAAACTTGCTGATTTCTTGATAAATAAGAATTCTTGATCAGTTTTTCGGTGAAAATAGTTGAGCATATTGTGAGTGACATCAATAGGCAATTAAATAGCAAAAAAAAAATTTTAAGCGTTATTTTTTGGCTATGACCAGCAGTTACCAAAAATTTTCTACTCTCGGCATCTTTGCTGAATCCATTTTTTCCAAAGCATCCTATGGCAAATTATTGCAAGTACACTTTGCGAAACACCGAATATTTTTATAAATTTAAAGGTTCTTCTGCAAGTAGTTAGTTATTAAGTGAAATACTGGTTTGAACCACATTGTTTTTTAAAGAGTTTGAATTGACTAAATAATTAGCTTCCATAAATACAAATAAAAATATTTTTAATAAAGTTAAGAAAACGTTAAAACCCTGTGATTATTTTTTGTGATTTTCATTATCAAGTTGTTTGTGGGAAACATTATAATTTATCATGTGTTATTGAACTTGTTTTGTCAGCGGTGAAATTTACTCGCTTTCATTGACTTATATTTTGTCAATATCCTGATTTTTTAATCAGAAATGAAAGTCGAATAACTTATTTTGCGGCAGTTCTATGAATCAGCCACGGTAAAATTTTATTATGATTTTTAACTCAAAAGAGCAATTTAAATATATTTATAAAAGTTTAAAATTTCGACTGTAAAGTAACTGTTGAAATAAATTAGACTTTTATGTAAAAATTAACGAAACAATTTTTTAAAATTTAGTTTTAAAAAAAAGAATTTCGACAAAATCATAATAACAATGCAAATCATATTTATTTTTTAATCATTTTCATTAACTTTATAAATTTATTTCCAGATTTACGCGGTAGTACTCGTTTACGCGGTTAACAAAAAACTTTTGTAAAGGTTTACAATTAGGTATTTAAAAAATCATAGGTAACTCCCTTTTTGATAATTATACAATATGATTAAAATGAATTCGGCAAAATTAATGTTTTAACCCTTTGCAATTACATTTATTTTCATATGATTTTATTTATCTTACACTTTGCGCTTAAAATTTATATTGCGCGTGTTTTCGCCATTCACGAAAAAAGTGGAATTGTCTAAAGTAAATGAAAAAGAAGTCTGGCGGGCTGCCCTATAACTGTACGCATTTATTGCAAGTCGAGTCGATAATTATTTGTCAAATTAATGAAACATTATAGAAAAAATTTAATGATAAATTTAAAATCAGCGTTTCATTTTACTACAAAATATATGTGTGTATATGGGGAGCCATACTTTCGTACGTACATAATAATTAATAATTAATAATGTTTGCATTGGATAATCATTTTAATCGTCATTACGCTCTGGCACATTAAATACTAATTTTACCGCCTTTGTAAATTTTTCACAATTTACTTATATTTTGTATACCTAATTCCTAAAATATTCATTACTTGATTTTCTCCAAGTATTTTTGCGCTCTTATGACGTGCTCTCTTTTTTCAAGCGCTCACATGACGGCGCTCATTTGACGCACGCTCTTTTGACCGGCCGCCATTAACGGAAGTATTTAATTTAATAAAATTATTTTTTACCATACCGGCGACAAGTGCTTCTGTAGAAAGATCATTTTGGACAATGAAAAGAATTAAAACATTTAATTTAAATAGTCAAAGTGAGAATAGATTGTTAGCTCTTGCATTAATATCAATCGAAAAAAAATGTATATTTTTTCACTATTTTCAACGGAAGAATATCGTAAATTTGGCACATATAAATTATATTTAAATAATATAAAAGTTGAAATGATCGACATTATACTTTTAGAAGGTCAACAAGTCAACAACAAAGGTGACCTTCGTGTCACTCTCGCATTAAAATAAATCGAACGAGAGATAGATATTTTAAAAATAAACTAACAACTGCATTAAAATAATTCGAATGAGAGATAAATATTTAAAAATAGACAAATTGTCAACCTTTGATAAAAAATATTTTTTTTGTAATCTGAGATGCACAACATTTTAATCGTTATGGTTTACATGAAGCATAACCTTGAACTCGTTTGAGCTTGTTTATGCATCTCGAAATATTTAAAAAAAAATCAGTAGCCACGCGTCATCGGTCGCGTAAACTGTTTCGTTACATTTTTGTCGAATAACTGTTTTCGTTTATAATAATATCCCTTTCGATGTTTTTAATTATAAAGTGATAGTGTAATTTAGTGTATGTGTTAGAATTAAGCAGTGTATAATTGAAATTGGTGAAGTGTGTGTAATAGTGTTTAGTTGCACGTGGCGCTGGCGTCCTTACCGACGCCGGCCGCGCCGATGCGCCCCACGTGGCCATAGTGCATCAGAGCCTTGAGAAATAAAAAGCACACGAATTGTGTTTACGCGGCGTGGCGCTGGCGTCCATTACCGTCCACCACCGCGCCACCGATGCCGACGCTGACGCGCCCCCCACTACCCGCGGGCCCGCGAGGACAAGGTCAAGACAAGTCTTTGTAATTTTGTGTGTCTTTCGAATATAGTTAACCCTTTATGTATTATTACTCGTAAGTCGACAATGTGTCGACATCCGAGTGTATTCCAAGCGTTGCAATCGTACGTCAAAAAAAAATTCAATGCATTTATTGGCTTTGTGTTCGAGCTAATTATGCCAATTTAAATGTATTAACGGTAAAAAACCTTCTGGTAAACACATTTTAGTAATATTGGATTTTTAACTTGTGCAAATAAGTGAATAATGTTAAATTGACGAGTGTAAGTTTGTTGTAAAATTTTTCATCGGAACATGGTCAAAGCGCGTTGTGTTAAGACTGAATCGCGTGATACTTGACAGTTGGCAATTATTGCTCATAAACTGATTTTTTCCTTCAAAGGGTATCTATATTTTTGTGATATGCGATGAAACGGGATCATATGCTCTAATTGTGCATAATTCTTACTTAATATTGTGTTTCTGCTATGAAATAAAACGATTAGAAAAAAAGAGCGAGATGCAAGCAGAGCTCGCTATTTCGCTCTCACTTCAAATGAGCGATTGACAACTAACGATCTGCGTATCGACATATTTAGCGGCAACTCAAATAATAATATTAGTCTTTTCGAGCTAGTCAATTACTCACAATTAGTAATCTGTGTTTTAATTATTTATATAAATACATATATTGATTTATTTTTACAAATTATCCATATAATTACGAATGACGATATAATAATATTATTACTGTGACAGTAATAGTAGTAGGAATGATATCTAACCACTTAAAAGAGGATGGATTATGCCAATATTTGATGAAAATAATGAATACGAATCTTATTATAATCTTAAATATTATGACAATTAATTGGTATGGTGCGCCAAGTAAATATTGTTAACCTAATATAATACCTCTGCACCAAGAGTAAGTTTATATATGGTCCCCTTTTAAAATTGTAAATTTTCATTTTAATTTTTATTCTGATTTATTTTATACACTTTCTGGATTGATAGTGCAGCAAGCATCATAGGAAATCAATGTATTTAATACGATTCAACGACCTGAACGAACGTTCAACATCTGCTTGTGCTAAGACTATTTCTACCAATTTTAAATCTTGTACAAGTTTCAAGTTTTAGAATAATCTTTTAATGTAATCGTTTTTTATGATCAATTTAATTATATTTTAAAAACTGTTTTAATAAATTCCTAAATATTTTGGTATGTCCAAATATGGTTTTAATTTCAAATATCATTAGGGAATAACAGTATTTTCATATTTCCAAGATACCGGGTTTTGTAATAAGAAATTACATTTTTTGTCTTCCACTGAAATTAATGTATAATTGTCAGGTCTTTTTAAGAGATTTGATCTTTTCATTGAGCAAAATGTTGTAGTGCTTCTTCAGCTGTTATGTAAGTGTAATTATTTGATTACAAAACATTTTATTGTTCGATTTTAGTGATTATTTTTAATACTTTTCTTAAAAACCACAACATTTTATGTCTATTTTTATCATCCAAATTATAATGCCTAGAAATACTGGGGCGATATTCAAAGCTAGTTATGGATAAAAAGGATATTTTGTCAAATATTGTAAATCTTACAGTATTATTCATAGTAATTTTCGCGCATTATTGCTTTAAGATTCGATTTCGATTTCCGAAAGATATTTAAAATACAGAATTTTTTTGAGCGTCGAGGCGTTATATCGTAGAATAATTTTGCAGAGATATTATTTATTTAATAATCATTTCTTATTATTGTCGTTAGCATTTACCTAGTAATTTTTATATAAATTGTTTAGTAACGGATTCGAGTGACCTTTTATTCTTTCGCGATATTTGCTTTTTAGTTTTTCGAATTGTTCAGTTAGAGCAGTGGCTCCCAAACTTTTTTTGGCCCACGGGCCCCTTTTCATACTCAAAACTTGGCACGGACCCTGGGTGAAAAACTACATAAATGCATAATAGAATAATTACAAATTTAACTTTGATGTCTTGAATGGTAAATGGTGACGAAAAAAAAATTTAATAAAAAATTTTGTTGAAGAAGTATTTATTTTGTTTTTTAAAACCACTTCACCCTTTTATACGCACGGGTGCGTTCAAAATGTTTTTGGCGTTAGACGCATACACGCACGGGCGCGTGTGAACTCTATATTAAAAAAAATATCGTTCTGCATAATACCTTGCGTTACTAAGCATTCTCTCATATGTGCGTTTGTATCGAAGACATTTGATCCTCATAAATTAAATTTAAAAAATGACACTTTACGACAGGGGTGGCCAACTCGCGGCTTGCTTTGAACATTTTTATTTATATATTTTTTATATTTCATTTTTAGTATTATATATTTTTTTACAATTAACGTTTAGTATCATTATTATTATATTATCTATGTTTACATGTAAGAATAATACTAAACACAATAATAATAACTCATTACGTCTTAATTTTTCACTCCAAAAAATGTCTATTGTGTATCAAAATCTAATATGGGGATATATAATTTTATATGTGGCTCGCATTTCCGTTATGATGCATTTCCAAAGTAGTAGCAAGATCATTTGGGTTGGCTACCCCGGCTTTACGATGCTAGTATTTTTTTACACGTTTCTATCTATGCATTCTCTCACATGTGCATTTATATTGACATTTTATTCCCTTTTCTCCTTTTCCCAAGTTTTGTTTGTACAGCAAAAGTTTTGCAACAAACGCAGATCTTACACTTTTAGTTTTGATTAAATTTAACGTGTCACCTTGTAGTTTCAAATTAGTCTCGTTAAATCTGGCAAATAAATCAGTCATATGATATAAGCGATGTCATTTTTTGAGATATTTAAATTGTGACGCAAATCATTGTCTTTACTCCCCAGGAATTCCAATACTGAATCAAAGAGCGAATAGAAGCGATCCAAACATGCACTTTTAGATAACCAAATGCTTCTGTGTCAAGTAGTAAATGATTATAGTCATAAGTCATCATCATTTTTCAAACAAAGTTGAGCAAATAATCTCTCATTTAAGGCATTCCTTTTGATTTTATTAACTGCATAATGACATAATGTAGTGATTCATGCAAACGTTCACTAAGGTTTTTTGCAACCAAATGATGTCGATGAATGACACAATGTACCGACAATACATTCGGTAGAGCTTGTTTTAAGTATGCCAGAAAGCCTCGGTGTCGTCCTACCATTGCCGGAGCACCATCAGTAGCAACGGAGTTGATATTAGTCAGGTCTTTTACATCGAAAAATCTTTTTGATTCAGTAAATAACGTTTCACCTTTCGTATCAGTTTCTTGGGAATTTTTTTATTCATTTTTATTTATTTTAACATAAAATATGTCACAATTTTTTTTATTTTATATTAAACCTTGCGCGGACCCCCTGATGTTGTTCAGGGACCCCCAAATCAATTTTAATTTTCCATTGTCCCCCGGGGACCCCTGGGGACCTACTTTGGGAACCACTGAGTTATCTATTTTTAAGTCCCGATGGATAATTGAGTTGCGGACAAACCAATGAGCATTTGTCGCCATTCGTAACGAGATATTTTGTTGGATTTGTAGCGTATTTAGTATGTAACCCCAAACGGGGGAAGCATATGAAATTACTGGTCGGATGATCGATTTGTAGAGGAGCAGTTTATTTTTATTATTTAATGTACTTTTTTTATTTAACAATGGATACGGTTGAGCACGATTAACTTTGCGCACAGTTTTATCTAGGTGGGGTTTCCAAGTTAGTTTGGAATCCAAGGTGGCTGATTTTTGTTATAGATTTTTAGCTGGGGAAGTTTATTTGTGGCATAGGCGTTTTTTCTTCTACAGGTAAACATAACTGCAATACTTTTATCGGGATTTGCTGTTACAAAAAAAAAAAATATTAAATATTACAATTAATACACGTTTCTTGCTCGCCCTATATCACTAAAAATTCCGGATATTGCTGCCTTCGATTCGTATTGAGCCGTTAAGCCCGCCTCGAGCCGCCACTGTCGCCCGAAACTTTCCGAATTTGATCTCGTCTAGAGGGGGTGGGTGGGTACGTGTGAAATGGCATTAAAAAGTTTAATGTTCGAGTGCATCCGCTCGCGAGGCATCTGGCCGGCGCGGCGCGGCTGCCTGCGGCCCGGGGGCAGTAATGCAATCTTGAATTTCATCAGGCCAGCGTGCATGTTCTTCATGCCTTATTGTTATTGTAGGATGTTCGAGCTCGTGGTCGGTTGTTAGCTGGTTGCAAACTGCTGCAATGATATTTCGATGCCGAGTGGGCGAGCACATGCTGGAGGGCCATTCCGCACACCCTCTATTCGTATTCTAGAGGTATATGGCGGAGATATTGTACACATTGTGTGCTTATGTGGAATTAAAAGGATATAACGATATAATTGCATATCTGCAGAGACGCTCAGTGGCCACTGGGGTGTATAGTACAATTGTTTGTAAGTATGTATGTGTATGTATGAGTATGACTAACAAGGAATAAGCACCCATTGGACATTTTTTTGTTCCTCATTTTTATACCGCAGATATTGGCGTCAGAAAAAAATATACTTTTAAAACTATAAGCAATTTATTTAAGACAAACTTTGAAGTTCAATTTATCGCGCAGTGAACCTACATATACAATATATATCATAGAATAATTTACAAAGAAAACTCGAATAATTATATTCTTCAGCACAATATTTATTTATTTTATTAATTTATTTAGCTTAATAGCTAATCTTTACATCTAACAAAATAGACCAATAGTATAAGTCTGTGATTAATATCTGAAAGACCAAGGTGTTTTTTTATTAGTATTACTTATTTACAGTATATAGAATTATAGTTTTAGTAGTTTTAAATAAATTACAACTTTTAATATGTAATTACAATTCAACTTAAATTCTTACCTCAGATTTTTTCAAATTGGATATAATAAGAGTTCACTCTCTTGTACGGCCGACGAAGAGGAAAACAAACGTTAAGTAAAATATACGAACGCCGGCCGCATGTCCATAAATATCGCAGAAAGTTTTATATAATTTTCAGCGAAAAGTGTGCCGAGGAAAAATACACACTTTGTGAGTTTCACGGGAGAAAACTCGAACCGACAAAATTCCCCAGAACTTTTTCTTTCACAACACAAATGGAAACGCTCGAGTTGAAACCTTGTTAGTTGGATATATTTTAGATTAATTGTAATATTGTTTTTTTGCGTTGTTCGACTTCATAATAATTTCTTGATTAAAAATGTGAGCCGTTCTAATCACATTGTGTCCCTTTATTCGAGTAGCTTGGATAACAAACGTCCGTAACCAATATAAAAGTTAAACACACGATTTCATTATACGTTTTAATTGCTCGTCGTTAATTAATCCGAAACGCGAGGCTTTCGTGGGTTTATTGGTCGTAAAAGTTTCGCGAAACACAATAGCTGGCAGCCTCGCGATATAATAATCCTCTACGAGCTGCAACTATTAATTGAACTTATGAAGCAATCGAAGTTTAAACCTTAATGCCTTGCACGTGCAACTTTGGTTAAACGTCCCGGTTTTCGATTGACGCCGCTATCCTCCAGTTAAGATTGAATCTCCTACCAAGATTCAAGTTTGTATGCTAATCCGCGCGGGCAAACTGCTGATTAAAAATTAAACTCGACTCTCCGGGTCCATTTTTAAACGTCGATTAAGTTAACTGCTTTGTGTAGCGTTTAAAATGCTATGCGGCTCGATTGTCCGCTTTCAGATTGGCGTCATTAAAGTTGGTGATTAATTCTTAAAAGGAAAAAACGTCGGACCATTCCGACGAATGAAAACCAGAAGGGAATATGTGAGTGCCAGATTTATATTAACGAGTTTTAAACAATCATTGTTGATTTACTCGACTAATTAAAATATATATGTTATTAAAACATGATACGAAAAGTTTTTTTTTTATAACATGTGCAGTGCGCATTGGCGATAAACTTTTAGGCACCGTATATTTGTATATAATACTTGTATATATGTAGGTTTCTAAAAATATGTACTATGTGAATAAATTTTGTATCTTTCACCAATGCCAAGCGATAAATCTCACAAGTACGTTTTCGCATTTCCGACACTAAAAAATATAAAACATGTTCTATCCGATGGTATCTAAAAAAAGAAAACTCTACATTGTGCCAGAAAGTGTCAAAGGCTCCTTCACTATATCCGCTAAATTTTGCTGAAGCACTAAAAATTTTCAGAATATATTGTATCTTACGTTCAAGTCGAATAAATGCGCTACAGCATATTTTATGTCATGTGTAAATACATATTAAAAGAGCTAAAGTTCAGTCCGATACCGAAACGTCTTTTTAGTACATCTCCGCCGAAATCGTAAAATAGTTTCACGTTTATTAAAGTTACATGAACTCGATTTATTGTACAAATTCGCGTTATGGCCGTAAAGAACGTTAAAGAACGAAACAATTGCGAAGTTTTTATTGCTTCTAAAGTTCCTTGGCGTTTTGTCAAATGATATATATACACTAGATTCATCCTTATTCTTAACTATCGATAACAATTTTTTTAAACTTATTTATATAATAATAATCATTGCTTCTGAAAATTAATTTATATACTTATTTTTATTTTTATTAAAATTATTAAAAAATAATTTATTTACAACTAAAAATTTAATGTTGTAGAGTAACAAATAAGTAATAATATATTTTTTATTTTAGTATTAAAACTGTACAGGTGAGTTTTTTTCGGAAGTCATATAATATACATATATTTTTAGAATAGCATTGCTTTTAAAGACAGGTGATCTTTAGAATGGGGCTTAGGGATTTTTTGCATCTACTACCCAAAAATATTACCCCTCTCAAGTTACAGGTAAAAACATTAAGGAACACTTTAAAATATAATATTATTCAATTTTAATACTGTCTTCGGGTTCAGTATATTTTTGTGCTTCGTTTTCATGTTCATTATAGTAGTTTTAGGTTTTAAGGGCGAAGGGGTGTAATTTTTCAGAAATCTAGTAATAGTATATTTTATAAACATATGTATATAAATTACCACATAGCTGCAAATATATATATATATAATTTGGAGGCGAATCGATTCGTATTATTGTCGGTTGTAATATATGTGGAACAGCTGTGATTTGTCGTAATAAATTTTCATGACGAACCGCTGATGTCTCATGGCTTATATCTGCTGCTGTGAGTCTGTGGCGCCTCTCCTTTTGACCATGTGTCACATATTTTATAGTGCTGCTTCGAGACAGCTCTGGCGAATCGCAGATAAGGATGTTTGCAAGCGAATTGCATCGTTTCTTAAACCAGATAACCAGTCAGGCGGTCGCAGAATGTACTGTCTGTAATAAATATTGCTTAAGTTTTAATTTTTTGTATTATACTATTTATAAACTCACGTTAGGAGGGGATAAGAGCTTAATATTTTTCACTATTTTTAGTCCTCTATTTATTAGGCAAAATTTATTAGTGCTTTCTCATAATCTATGTGTTGGCGTAACTTTGACAAGTTTCAAATAATCAGGGAATAACATATTTTTTACATTTTTATCGAAAGAGTTAACAAGAACGATAATCTTATTGAATTAGTTTTATTGTAATAGCATCAGTACCGAAAGCTGATTTTTAAAAAAAAATAAATGTTGATATTTCCTTTATCAATTTAATGATACTGTTTAAAGCATTATAATAATTTGTATTCGAGCTATCAATAAAGTTTTAAATAATACATGATAGATAAATTAGCTATTTAGTTGAATAGTTTATTATGGTATTGCAAATCATATTGTACTATTTTTCCATATTTTCAAGAATAAATATTTTTTTATTTTTCTCCGACAAGCAGTTAAACAGCATTTCTAGCTAGGGGTTTTAACTTTCACTTTTAATCAGTAATATAATATATCTAATTTTAATAACGCTAAATTAAAATTTTTTGAATTTCTGCTTGCAATTGATTTTTAAAATGTTAGCATTTAAGTTTACTTTTATATACTCGTAAATAGCTGTTATTTTAAAATAGATTGATGTTCAACTCAGTGACCTGTGGTTATTTTCAACTAGTCGAATAACGAATAATAAATATTAAATTATCAAATATATTCGTACAGTTATACAGAATCCAAAAACGGGATTTTAAAAATTAAAACTGGTCCATATAAAAACAATAAAAAGTATCAAAACTATTAATTGCAATTTTAAAAAATATTGACCATTATGTATAGACTTGAAATCTTACAAAATTAAATTTGTAAAATTACTTTAAATATGTATATATTGAGACAGCTGCATAATTTTAGCTCAAAAATGTTATCTATTTCTAGAATTTCGGCAATTACAAAGTGTTTTTATTACTATTTTGTTTGTTAGATATTAGTTATTATCGCCACTTGTTGTCAATAGCATAGAGATAAAAATATACATTTTGTATATTGGTTTGTAAATAATGCAGCGAAGTACTTCAAAGAAAAAAAATACTATGTACGTTGTTATTATGAGCAAAAACGAATTTTTAGAGGTAGTCTTTTTTGCTTAGCTTAGAAATTAAAACAATCATAATATGAATAAATACTTTCATGAATATCGAATAGTTAGTAAACGGTATTTAAATATTCAGATTAAAGTCTCTACTAATGATAGAAAGCTCATTTAAGTATTCAATGAGTTTATTCTACAAAAACTGCTATTTTTTTTAAATCAATTTATGTTTTATTAATGTTTTCTTAACATTAAAGAACTCGTTTTATTGTGCAACTTAAAAAAATTACAAAAAATATATTTTATTACACAAAAAAATGCTTTTATAAACAAATTTTCATTTTATTTATAAAAGAATAATTTCTCAAAAAGTTACTGACGCATAAAAAAATAGTTTTGTGATTGATTTATCTAGCGGAAGCCAGGGTAGATAAAATAAATCATACGTAGTTTTAATTTCGTTAAACACATTCAGATAAAACACCACAAAAATTGATTCTTTAAATATGTATTTGTTTCGTTTTTCTTATTGATATAATTATTTCAATATATTTATAATCAAAATTATTTTTTAAATGTGAGACTTTTTTTACAAATTTGTTAACAAATCCTATATAATAACGGTTTTTATTGCTACATGTTTCAAAATAATCAAAAATAATCTTAGGAATGATTATAAAGATGATTAAATAAAAAATGTATAATTCTACAATTGAACAAATTACAAACTAACAATGGTCTTTTAAAAAGATTTAATAAAAAAATTGCCAAAAATATTTTAAAATGATAAATATTTTTTAGAAAACAATGAATTATAAATTAAAAGTGTTACATTTTTTATATTAAATATTTTTTAATTTGCCGGTAGATATTTTGCCAACTCTAGTTTTTTTAAATATTTTTAAGAAGTTGGTTGAAATCACAGAATCACTCATAACGTTATTCAATCAAAATCTCAAATTAGACTTGCAGCGTTATTCGTGTCGAATATAGTTAGTTAACCTACTTTTATTTACTATATGTTGCTTACATATATATAATATAGTATGTATTGATTATTTTAACAATCTGGACCATGATTATTATTGTAGTATATTACTTAGTCTTCAAATGTATTACTTTGAAGACGATCGTCCAATTTTAAATGAAAACAGTTACATTTGAAATTCAGATTGTACTGGTTCAAATCAACGAAGTTTCACTGTACAGAACAAACCATCGCCAACGATGTAGCGAATTTGTGTTAATTGCAATCTCGCCCCAAACAATATAATGCAGTATTCAAACGCGACCAACTCGGCTGCAACTATTTGCTGGCAGATGTTGCCAAATGGCGGCACGCGAGCGCCAAAAGTTTTAGTATCACTTTTTTACGCTCGGTTGCTGCTGTATACAGAGCGTCGGCCGGCTGTTTTTATGTTGCTGTGTGTAATTTAAAAAAAGAAAAATAAACATATACGTGATCGATAGATATGGGAAAATTTTATGAAAACTGTAGGAGATTCGAATTTTATGGCATTTTTTTATGGGTACGCTTTGAACTTCGAACGTTCCTGTGCGCCAATATTGAACGTATACAAAGTTTGTACAGTGAAACTGCGTTAAATGGAATACCAGCATTAAATATACTTTGAATAAAAGTGTTTTGCCGCACCCGATTTTCGAGTCACGCCTTTTTTCTCATTAGCTTTCAATTTTGTTTAAATATATTATTTTAATTATGATAATGAGCAGTATATACCTAACACTATAAAAGGCGAAGAATAAAATTAAAACTTTCATTGATTGGTCGTTTAGAAAGTTGAAATTACTTAACGGCATTGTTTTTACGATTGTCTTGAGCGCCGTTTTATCATCGTACCCTTTCGCAAGGGGAACGCCGTACCCTCGAACAACCCCTACCACCCCGACCTTTCGCAACGGATATGGCCGTCGGAAGAGTGGGGGGCGGTATCGGCCGTAACAATAAGAGAGCGAGGCCATTAAAGATGGCCGTAAACAATATAAGTTCGAGCCGCCATTGAATTTTCTTCCGCGCCGTAATGCAACATCCGCAGGCTGGGGCCATTTTACATTCCCTTCCACAATGGCTGTGGATTCTATGGCCGCTGCAACGACCGCAGAGGCGCCCGACGACCCACTTTTACCACCCCTGTTCCCCATCAAAAAAATAAGGTTTCTCTCTAACGGACCGTGGGATATGGCTTAATGTGGCGAAGTCAACGTATTCTATTCACCTAATAGACTATGCTGTTTACTAATGCTTATGTAGCATTGTTGTTAATAATTTTGCATTCTTTGCCACAGGGCTAAGATTTGTATTTAACATACATACTTTTTCGGGTTTTGAGGTATTGTGAGTGTAGCCAAAATATATGCCACAGTTAATTTTATTACTTACCACATAAATGTACATGGATATGTAGTGGAGTTGAAAAGGTGGTACTTTAAAGATTGTCAAGTTGAATTATTGTCGGCTGTGATCTATCGTAATGTGTTTTCGTGTTGATTCGGCACGACCTGCTAATGTATCTCGCGCTCTTGTGACTCCTTGCTCGCGTCTTCTTTTATCTGCCTATCTGCTTCTTTGATATTGCTGATTCGCGACAGCGTTGACGAATCGCATATGAGGATGTTGGCGGGCTAATTGCATTGCTTGTTAGACTCACCCACAAAATATATTTACGCCCTAAAAGTAAAACGGTCAGATGGCAATTCCGGTGAACGTTAACAAAGGGGTAGAATAACAATAGTATTTTGCGTAGGGGTTGAACGCACATCGTTTTTACACATTAAGTAGTTTTTTACAGTTATGTTATTAGTGTTTAACGTCTTGGGATGGATGTGCTAATAGGTGTTCCGTAAAATATTTACACATATCAACGCAATTGTTGAATCTCAAGGTCTCTTTTCCATTGTTATGCCTGCACTACACTCTCTGGAAGCTGGCCAAGGTTGGCCAAGGACAGATAATATAGTGGGTTACTTCGGTCGAGTTCGGTTCTGCCCGCTCTAAAATCTCTCGGAAGTTGTCCGAGGTTATCGAGAACGGGAGGTAAAGTAGGAATAATTCAGTCGACATGGCCAGCTTCTGAACATTGTCGGCATTATTTTCCGAGTCAAAGGGAAGTCGGAGCTGCTCTTTCGAGCGGGAGCGGTGAGGTACTCGCGTGTTAAGTGAAGAGAGTGAGAGATATAATGATATGGTTTTTCGCAAACTGAGATAGAACGAGTAACTCGGTTCAATTTCAGTATGCGCGTAGGCGTTCTATGGTTAATACGCATGTCGAGCGTTACATCGTGGTCACGTGATCAATTTATAATACCACATGCTTATCGGGGACTTCAACAGATTCTTACTGATATCTTTGAATATTTTAGGGCACCAAAAGGGATTAATTATATTTTTGATAGTATATTCTTCTAACAGAAATCGTTATTATATTTTTTTTCATATAAAATTAAATAATTAAAAAATAATTAGTAGTAATTAATTTTGTTGAGAAAAATCGTTTCGAATATCCTTATGTATTTTCCTAGATCGGTTTATATAAATGTCACACTATAACAAATTCTTATTTAGAATCGATGGCGACAAATTCTAGGATAGTCACAGATGTGGTGTTCATATTCTGAAGTATAATTTTTATGCCTTATGGCATTTTGCAAAAGCCAACAAAGATTTTGCGTAAATTGAATTGCTTTTGTAATTATCAGTAGCGTAATTTTAATAAATGACAATTTAAAAATTGCGATTACTTGGCACTTTTTTCGATCGCGTGCAAATATGCCGGCTGTACGTGATAAAAGCCGCCGTCCGGACGACATATGAAATTTGCGAGTGTGGTCGCTTACTCGAAGTCGTAGATCTCGGCCGACTTCAGTTGTAACTTCGGTTCGGACAACTTCCAGAGAGTGTAGTGTAGGCATTAAGCATTACTTTTGAAAAAGTTGGTTTTCGTTTAAATCAGGCGGTTGAAACTCTCATAGTTTTTTACATATCGTCGATTCAGATCATGGATGTTTAACGTAGAAAAACAATACGATTACATATGATGCTTCGCTAACATATTATTTTGGTATTGACGATTTTTTAGTTTTATTACGAATTGTTTATCATAAATTTTGTATTGAAAAAATATACTTTTTACAAAAACAAATATTAAAATATTGCAAAAATCATGTAAGGCATTTTTTGGATTTTTATTTATTTATAATTTATGCAAAGGGTTAATAATCGAGTGCTAAACTTTATGTTTAAAATTAATTAAATATATATTATATAATTTACTATATTATAAAAAATGTATTTCATTAAAAAAAAGTATGGTAATTAATATTTCTTTGACATTACATAAATAACTATAATCTACATAAGAATATAGTTATTTAAATTTTATTAAGAATATGATTGTAACACTGTTAAAAGTTTGTTACGAAAGTTTGGCAAAACGATATTTAAAAAAATGTAGAAAATATAACTCGTATAAGAAAACTAATAATTAAAATTGTTTACATTATGGAATTTTATTCTAAAAGTCTAATTTTTCTTCTTTTAATATTCATAATTAAAATATAGAATCCAAAATCCAGCTTTTAATTTACTTAATATGTACAATGCATCATATTTTATTATTTTCGATTATAAAAATATATAATTAGAAAGCAAATAATGAGTCGAAAATTTTACAAAATAAAGTAAAATAAAACTGATAAAATAAGTGTGAAGTACTATATTTTTTTCTATTTTTTTTTTGTTTACAACATTGTTTTATTAAAATGCAATATTTTAAAAAGTGTGAATTTATCAATTAAGTATCTAATACTAATGCGCAACGTATATTTAAAACTGTCCGCTCTTACAAGAAACATTCGCTTAGTTTGGATGAGCATACCTATTACTTCAGTTCAAGTGGAGTAAGAAGTTCTAAAACTGTGCAAGTCAATGACAGACTTTCTTCGACAGAATCTATTACGATAGTTCAATATACACCATCGTAAAATCTCACCCCTAGAGATCTTTGGACATCTTGAAGAGACGATGGAAGGAGACTTTCAGGTTCAATTAAGAGGTGTGGCATGAATGATTGCACACGTGAGTAAAATATTTTTTGTAGAGGAAGTCATGCATTTGTATTAAACGCAATGAAGACTTTGTACAAAAAATATACAATGGATATATAAAATACATGTTTGTATTTATTTTGCAAATTTTATTATCCGCGTCTACGATTGGTAATATAGTTAGCCGGAGGGTCTAATAAAAATATGGACGTCTTTGATCGCAAACTCGCCATAACAAACGAACCGTGAAAATTTGAACTGTAAATGACCATGGTCAGACCCTTGGGTCATTTGAAGAATGTCGTAAAGTGTACGTGTATCCATAGATGCGAGTTTAACGCCGAGAAGAAGACCTGTCCGAGGGGTGGTTCTGGTCTGGAAAACAGAGGACGGGGCAGTCGTGGGGTGGCTCTTTGAAGAGGGACAGCGTAAAGGACCGTTGGGCTTAACATTGCTGCAATACCAGACGACCCATTTCGAACACAGTGGCGTAGATAGGGGTGAAGTTGAAAAATAAATGAAAAAGAAAGAGAAAACGTATTATACTGGTACATATGAATTTTGTATCAAAAGGTATCTTAATAAAGTATTGCGCGTAAACAAGTTCAAGCTTTATTTGACGGAGGAAAAACTTTATGGAAAATATGAGGAAAAACACATTTTATGCGCGAGACTAAGGATGAAGAGTATCATAAATCACGGCCGACGTTCCAGCGAAAGAAATTGCGTTTTTATCTTATTTATTTTTGTTAAAAATGTTTTATTTTTTTATTTATTATTTTTAATATTATATATAGGGCCGCTGAAAGCGAGCACAGGCACTAGGAAAACAATGATTCCGGGCCTTATGACAAATATGGCATTTTATATATTTTTTAACATCGTAATATAATTTTCTTAATAAATAATAATAGGCACGAGAAAAATTAATCACAGTTGCGACGTATTTTCTGAAATCATATTTTATGCGAAATATTTTTATATAGGCATTAAAAATATCTACTCATAATATTTACCGCTCGTTACCGAGCGTTCCCACTGCCAGGGCTCCGACACGATTTTATTGCTTTTGACGTGAATTTTTGCCTTCTGAGAAGTGTCCGCTCTTCTATTGACCAAAATTCGGTTTGAAAATAATTTGTTCAGTCCTCTTATATTAAAAGTCAATGGTAATATCGGTAAGGATAGCTATCATATTTTTAAAACATAGGGTAATTTTGAAATGCAGACTAACTATGGAGCAATATGTGAGATGCAATCTTATTCTTCCGCTTATTTTCCCTGATAGATGAGTTGGCTTAGTTTGTATTTTGGACTTGATATAATAAAAGTTCTAAAACTATAATTAGTTTTAGAACTTTCATTAGGTTATGTTTGGGTTTGAACAGCAAATGGACGTTTCGAAACTGTCAAATTGAGTTTTATAGACATTTTAGAGCAGCTTATCAGTTAAATTATATTTTCGCTAATAGTAACATATATTTATTAGTGAACATGTGTTTGGACTTAACTAGTGAACATATAACTTTAGCAAAAAATACATATTCACTGTAACATTTATACATCGGATGTAAATAAATAATGATGATTACAAATAGAAATGTTGAAATCATATAATTGTACTAGCATCTGCCAGATAATTTATATTTTCACTGGTAAAAATATATATCTACTGGTGAAAATGTATTTTGATATGATTTAACTGAAATGACATATTTAAAAAAATACTTTCGGGATAGATTTCTATTTAGCAATAAGCACATGAAACGGAGTGTGTTATTAATTTATTTTGCTGTATTAAATTTAGTTGTAAAATTATTGATAATACAAAATATTGTATAAGAACATTAAATTTATATATTTCAGCTGGTGCTGTTGTTGATTTTTCGCTATTTATTTGCTTCTCCTTTAGGTATTCGATCTGAATTTTCAGATTGACTACCTAAATTTACTGCTATTAATTTACATTTGCTGAATATTTCCTTTCATGTATAATATTTTTTAAACGATCAGAAAGCAATAAAGTCAATAATAATTTGCAAACAAATTTTAACATAAACGGGGCCGCGTCAGAAAACTACAATCTGTTTAAATAATAATGTTTATTGTGAAAGTGCTACCAAGAAAATGGGTGATTTTGAAGGCAATGTTCCGCTCCTATTATTTCTTGTATAATATTTATAAAAAAATGGCTTGATCCTTGATCATGATGTTTTTGGTGTACCGTGGATGTTGATCCTTTTACACCTTTGTCTGTCTGAAAAAAAAAAAAAAAAAAAAATAAAAAAAAAATAAAAATGGCAAATGAAACTTATATCTGAAATACATTAATATATTGGCACATCTCAAACAACATTATTTAAGGTCATTTTTTACTTTCTTATTAAATATATTCTTGCTATGATTTTCTCCAGAGTTGGGCCCTGGGAATTTGTCTCCTCCTCTTGATTATATAAATAGGTTGTGCTTAATAAATATATACGTGAAAATTTAACTAAAAATATATTAAAAAACTCCACAGTATTTTCAATCCCAAGATTAGATTACTGACTCGCGATACACGAGTATCACTGTTAGAAAATCATAAGCACAACAGATTTCGCTGATTCAAAACGAGCTTATTGAGAAACCTTTGCAAATCAAAGCTTCTCTAAACCACATAATACACAATTAATTCGTCTGTTATTTGATCTAAAATTCTGCGGCGCATTCTCCAGTTACCGCCGCGCGATACGCGATTAATTCGAGTGATGTTATTGAATTTGCAAAGGTGGATAGGCAATACACATAGTATGCGCACGGTAGGCATTTATCGGATGAAATGTCTGTCGAGCGGTATCTAGGTAGGCATATAAAGCTCTCTATGCGAATAGAGAGTAGGAACGCCAAGCTCGCGATATCAAATATCGTTGAAACGTGCCATGGCCAGACCGTGTTATTTCAACGACACAATGCTATCATATCGAAATGTATGTATATTGTGTGCAGGGGGTGCCTTACATACGGGCTTTCCCTATTTCGTACACTAAAATGGATATATATATGTGTGTGTGTGAGATTATGGATAACCTAGGCAAAAGTTGCGCGAGCAAAAGTTTAACCGGTTTTGATATGTATAAAAATAATGTTTTTCAGCAGATGTATTGTTAAACTGTGAAAAATATTACTGACATATTTTTGTAAAGCGTGTCTTCACTACCTTATAATTATTTAATATTAAGGGTAAGTGTTGCATAATTTTATTTTGCGCGTGGTTCTCAAAAGTGTATTAATAATTTTAGGCTTGAAAGGTGAGCTCTCTTAAAGCGATAATTAATTATTAAAATATGTAAATAGCATACATGAATATAAAATTATTAAGCATGTGTGTAAAAAGTATATCTTTCTAAAAGTTTAATACTAAATATGAAAATGTTTGCTTTATCGTATCTCAAATACAATGAAAAAGCCGTGAGAAATGCCTCTCCATATTTATTATTACCAGATCTAATTTATTTTATATAAAACTAATTTATTTGTTCATACTTATTTACTATTTTACATTTATTATTTGTCATGTCTGTCAGGTATGTCAGATGTTTTGTTTGTGTGGAGTTTTAGTCTGTCTCTGTATGTCGTGTATTTGTTCGTTATTTTATCTTTTATGAATTCTATTATTATAATTACAAACTATATATAGCATATATTTTGTTATTTTTCTAATTAAGTATGACTTTACCCTATTTGCGATATTCTTATCATTACTCCAATTGATTGATAAACACAAAAAAAAAAATATTGATTTAAATTTCTATATATATTCAAAATATAAATAGGAGCAAATAATAATTAGCATTCAATGCTTCAAACTTTGACTAGACTTTCTAGTGAAAGTTTAAATTTATGTTTGTTGATAATTTAAAAATTATAATAACAATTAATTGCTTCAAAAATATTCAAGGGAATAAATAAAATCGATATAATTAAAACGGGACTATTGAATATATTATTATTATATATTTTTAGTGATTATTTACGTCGGGGTCATAACTTTTTTTGATTTGTATCATGTCGGATTCACTACTTGTGGTGTTTTGATCACGTTGGGTTCACCACTTTCGGGTCTTTAGACCGTTAAAGTTGGTATTGATTTATTTAATATGTACAATTTACCACAGCATCTTATCACGAAAGTCTTCGTTGGTATGTTAAGCTGTATTTTTATTGAAGTAGCTGGGATTGTCGTCGTTGTGTCATATTCTTGTGATGTTCTCAGGATAATCCGCTTATGTCTCTCGTGTCGATCGTCTCTTCTGAGTCTGCCACAGTTTAACCAACTGTAAAGTATTTTATATTGCTTGTTCTAGACAGCTCTAGCAAATTACATATATTGATGTTTACAAAATAATTGTATTATTTTTTTAATACACCTTAAAAATGTCAGGTCGAACATAATTTCTGAAGTGTGTCTTTTCATACAAAGAGTAGTTTTTATTGTCATTGACAATGGATGGTTAGCGTCTCGGTCACCAGAGAGTAGCAAAGAACAATAGTATATTTGCATGGTTGAAAGTATTGGCTGACGCGCGTCTTCTCATTCGAAGGGTTGTTTTTGTACTACCGAGATCGTTTTTTAGATGTGTGATGCGTGGTTCGAACATTTGAAACGTGTTGATAATGACGTAGTGTGGAAGATTTCTCTTTCCGTTGTTCAAATAGTCGTTATGGTGACCTCTGAATTTTAAGTAATAGCCCAAGTGATTGAAAGCCTCGTACAATATGCCGTTATATTACAAGATAAAAAACATAAATTGTATTGTATAACCCATCCCTTTACTAAAGAAACTTTTCTTACAAATATAAGTATTTTTTATTTGCTTATAATATTAAAAATGTTATCTTATTAACATTACATTTATAAATAAGTATCGTTATTTTTCCGGGAAAAATCCAAATGGAAATAAAAATATTGTTATTTTTCTTTTTATAATAGAAATAAACTTACTGTGAATTAATGGGACGAATAATAACACGGTACACCAAAACATATATTTTTTCTATACATATGAACGAAAAGGAAAAAGGAGAACGAAAAGATTTTCCTAGCTTACATACATATAAATATATGTATATACATATACGTACATATATCGTCGGCTTAGTCCTAACTCCACGTGGGTCATTTTATTTCATATTCGGATTTCGTGTATCTCACACTAGACTTTTTCCTTCGCTCAAGAGTGATTTATGGTTGTTAGAAAGACGTTTTTAACGTGATGCTTTAGAGAAATTTATTAATAGAATCAAATGTAAATGCAAACCATTTGTAAACAATATAAAAAGTTTATTTCCAAACTGAATCAAAAATTAGGGTAGGCTCGTATAAAATATATTGAAAAATTTATATCGTGGTTTCAGGGCACCTGAATAACGCTCACCTCTCTACTTTAGCGCAACTTCCGCCAAGAAACAAGACAAAGTCTACCTTACCATAGGAGGCAGGCTGACGTAGGGGGCGCCAAATCATCGCTCGTATTAATTTTCGCCACGCTTCGCCACGGTTAAAACTTCAGTGTTTGTCAAAACGTCGGACCCTTTGTGCGAGAGTTTCAGCCGGGCCAGTATTATGAGAGCATTCATCCGCGAACTGAATACATCCATTACACGTAATAGGCTTTCGCAAAAGCATGAACAATGAGCGCAATCAATAACGGCAGGGCTCCCCAACAGGGGGTCGCGCGCCTTCCTCGTCTGTTGGCCGGAAAACGCTAGAAATATTTTTAGCACGTTCCGTTTTCTGGCTCATTATTTCTGCTTACCTCACTGAGCTTCATTTTTCATTTGGGCCTTTCGCGGACGTCATTATCGCTTGGGTATAACAGTGAACAGTGTTTATTGAAGAGGTCCACATACTTATCGGAGGTAGTGTAGTGA
Source organism: Plectrocnemia conspersa (assembly GCF_051122295.1). NCBI lineage: Eukaryota > Metazoa > Arthropoda > Insecta > Trichoptera > Polycentropodidae > Plectrocnemia > Plectrocnemia conspersa. The sequence goes on from NW_028277165.1 coordinate 2,855,336, forward strand.
AGCAAGTAACCAAACAAATATATTTTTTTTTATACATTTAAAGCTATATATACTTTTCATTGTTATACTTTTATATATATACTTTTCATGTCATTTTAGGGTTATATGATGTTGTTTTTATCGTAGTCTCCGAAACATGAGATAAGTTGGTTAGTGTGGTTATGCAAAATATTTTTATAATATTATCTAGTATGAAAATGACAGTGTTCTTTAATTGTTGGTATTTAAAGGCGAATATGCATTTTTTAAATTATTATAAAAATGTGTATTATATGTTTATTATTTTTATAGATTTATTTTGAATGACTAACAATTTAGAAAAAAAAAATTAGGGCGTTACTCTATACCTAGCAAGCATAACTTAAAACGAGTCAATGTAATTGTTTATAATTAATTTTATAAACGTGATTTTTCTAGCGAATATTGGTGTAAGGGTCGCAATGGCGGCAAGCCCTTTGGAGCAAAGTTCCAAAATATGTTTATTAAATATTAGCGTGGAGTCCAGATGTAAGCCTAGGTATTTAATGCTTGTTTTACAATTTTCGTATTTTCCCTGCTTATTTTGGAGAGAGGGTGGCAGAGTTTGTCTGTGTTTTATAAAAATATTTTGTAGAAAACACAGAAGCATAAAAAGTTTATTTTTATAAAATATCACATATATTTGGAAATAAAGCTGCCATTATCAGGTGGTGGAGTCAAAATATCTTATCTTGAAAGTCAGAGTGTCGGTAAAATATTGTCGACTGTGATCTATCATGATGTGATATTGTGATGATGCTAGACAATCCGCTGTTATGTTTCGTATTGGGACTTTTTGGAGTTGAGAATCCAGAGTCTCTTCCTGTGTTTTTTACTCTTTCTCTTTTTACCTGTCTTTCTTTCTAGTGCGATAAAATGTTGCACCTTTTATATTGCTAATTCGAAACAGCTGCGGTGATCGTTAATAAAGGAATAAAAATAATAATAGTACTTTTTGCGCAGTTTAAAACACGTTATTATCTATAGCGCATCCTTTCCCAACAAAAAGTATTTAAAAGTATTTTAAAAATTTATATCGGTATGATACACTTACATTTCCTGTAATCATTCACATTTTTAATTAAAAAATAGTAATATGAAGCAGTTACAATTAAAAGTAAAATATATTTGACAATCATAATTTGCGCTGTGTGGAATTTTCGTGTGCACAGTTTTTGATAACAGAAGAATAGTGGGAGCGAGACATTGAAACGAATTTTAAAGTTATGGAGCATAGGTATAAAATATATTTAAATACATTTTTTAGTTATTTTATTTTTGTGGCAAACATATTATTGTACAGTGATATATTGTAGGGTGATCAGACGTCCTTCTCAAATTTTTGTTCTTATATATCTTAATTGAACAAACATTTCCAAGATGGTTTTTAAACAAAAATTTTAAAATTTCCAAAATGATTTTTATGACATATTTTTTATATTGCAAATTCGCAACAGCTTTGGCGATTGACAAAGGAGTACAAATAACAATAGTACTTTTTGTGCAGGCTTAAACAAATTGTCTATCGTGCATCCTTTCCAAACAAAGAGTAGTTTTCTTCGGGTGCTTATGTGTGATTACGAATAATTAGAATTGAAATTGACATTTTTGATATCATAGTTTCGAGATAAATTGGGATTTTTTTATTTGTTAAAAATGCTTGTTAGGTAGCTAGAACTCTCACAGTAAGTTAAAATAAAAAAATATGCATGCTAAGAAAATTTGCCAAATCTATTGTCATTAAAAGTGACATGTCTTTCTATAATAAATGTCTAAAAATAACACTACTATATTGTTTGCAGACTTGTCAGATAAATAGTTGTACGTGGATAAACTAATAAACTTTTTGAATGCTAACGGAGCACGAGATAAAAAATATTCATACAAATTTAGACTTTTTTTTCATTTTATTGAATTGAAAAAGTAAATCAAGCTGGTTCTAGTTCATCCTGAGAAGTTAACAATTATTGATTTAATCGATTTACATTTTTTTATGAACTGTGATAAAAGCAATAATTAGGTTAGCTTTATTAATTATTTTAATTCGGTAAACTGAAATTATTTTATCAGTTTAAAATCAATATAAAATCACACTATCACATATATAATACATACATCAACATCCCCTTCCGAAAAGTTGCCGCATAAAAGCGCGACGAGACGACAATGAAAAAAAAACACATAACAAATCACAACAAACGATCTCCAGACAAAAGCAACGGGAATTCGACGATCAAAGGAACAAAAATAAAGATAGCGTCGATCAAAGGGGGACAGGATATCAAAGCGCAACTCACCTGGCCATCGCACATAGCACTGTTAAAAGTCCACCTGTATGGAAAACTAATTAATCACACCGCAGCACAATATCGATGGTACTAAAAGATAATTGGGGGAAAAAATTTTATGTGGCGACAACACGCAAAGTATCATCATCGTATCATTATGACGCGGAGGTAAAAATTAATGTAATTAAAGAGGTAATAATTTTCTTTTACACGCGCCTTCTCTGGATATCAATGGCGTGCCGTGAGATAATAATTAAATTATGCGAATAAATAGAACGGTGCTCGGGTGCGTATCGGACCGACGCAATTAATAATGCTCTTGTTCGCTTTGCATAAACCAAAGTGAATGTTGTGGCTTGTAACATAATAGAGATCTTTTAGAAGTATAATTAAAAAAATATTGTGGTTAATAGATTATTATTAAAATAATATATATTAATTTAAGGAACAGTGCTTTCGCAGATTATATGAAAGCACTGCATGAAACTCATTTTCATAATTACTAAATTAGATTTTATAATACTATAATTTTTAACATTTAACAAGGATCGTTGCTATTGTCATCAGTTAAATATTAATACCTACTTATCTATTATTCGTTTGAATAATGAATGCTGGTAACATATAGTGATACTTTGTTTAAAATATTGTCATTGAAGTCATCCTTCACTAATTACTGTCCTATTGTTACTGCAACCACTGACCTATCCCATTATTATAACACCTAAAAGCCTACATAATTTTAAACCCATTGCCAAGTTCTATAATTTTTATGGTAGCTATATATTACATTAATTTATCCCTCATGATTTATAGCTTTGGCTTCACGTCGCCAAATTCACATCCAAGTCGCTTCCTCTCTCTCTCTCTCTGTTGTATAAAGAAGCTGACTTATTACACTCGGCGTCCAAATGAAATATCTCTCGGCATTGTCTCTTAACCCTCGCACCAAGTGCTTCGGTGATATTGTCTCCGACAAGAACACCACACGATCAATTCATTATGCATGCGAACTGAGGTCCGACTGATGATGAAGGACCACTCGACTGTCTTGTTCGTTACCGGATGATAGTTCCAGGGGTGGACCGGGGTAGATTATACCCCCTGTGGGATGAGAGAATTAAGTCGGAGATAGGTATGCTGCGGTGATTATTTTTAGTCGTCGCACCCCAAGGCAAGCGGAAAATGCAGATATAATGCGGTGTGATGGGGATTTGTGTGTATCGTATAGCAGAGCACGTTTCGTGGGCGTATTATCATTAATGGTTTGGGGTTGATTTATTATTATATATTTTTTTTTGTGGGAACATCAGGTAAAAATATGGTGAAACACATTAGATAAGACTTTTTAAATTATACGCCCACAAATATTATATAAATTATACAGAATTTTGGTTCAATGTAATAAGATATAATAAACAATAATGCCTGAAGGTTTTCCATAACGTGTATTTGGTTTATTATAATATTCTATTAAAAGCTTTTTCACAATAAATTGTTCATAATACTGAATTATTGGTATTAATTAAAAAAAATATTTATATATGCTTATTTTTAGATGAGTAATATTTATATTTTATCTTTAAGCAATTAGTATAAATAATTGCCAATTTTATTGCAACTAGTGTTTCTTATTTATCGATGTTAACCATTTCTAAAGAAATAAGAAATCGATCTAAATATCTCCAAAATTCTAGAGAAATTCGAATATATTAAAAAAAATAATTTACAGTATAATTTTTTTTATGTATGTAGTTAATTATTTTACTGATTTCAATTATAACAATATAGGTTAATATTTATGCATCTAAATTTTATAAAATATAGCAATTAAAATATTTACGATGTACATTATTATACCATTATAAGTTTATCTTAAATTTATGTGTGATATATTATAGTAATTCTGACTAAAATATTTATTGCATATGTAATTCCTTGGCACTTTCAGATACATGGTATTTTACATTGTATTTGTAAAAAAGGATCACATTTCTGGTTTATTTAGTTTATGAATAATTAATTTACGATATATTAAATGTTTAAGGAAGTTTAAATAAAACGTGTGCTAATCGTAATTTTTAGAGTCGGCCATGAAACTTATATTTTCAAACAGTGTTAATCAGTAATCCCTGTTCTTTTCTTCGCCACCTGCTCTGAATGCAGCTGTAAATTAAGAATTTTTTTTTTCATAATAAAAGCAGTTAAAGCCATTTAAAAATATTTGTATCAATTATGTTTTAAAACATTTTTTAAAATTTTTATTTTTTTTTAATTTCTTGTAAAACAAGACATCTTCATTTTGAGAAAAATCACAAGGCACAATATTTTCAACAAAAAAATATACGTACATCTATATATTCTTAGATAATCCTTACAAAAATGACTATTTTTAATTACAAAATTATAATAATTATGTAATTGTTTTTAAATAGTATTTGAAAGTAAATATTAAGAATGGATTTATTTTGTGTAATCTTTTTCTTATATAAAATTGCTAATGGGGTTAAAAAACTGTAACAATATATTTTTAAATAGTTGAAAATATATAGATATTATTAGGAAAATAGGTGTATTTTCTATTAAATAAACCTTTGTTTAAAATATTGTTAATTAAGAAAAAAAAACATTTTTAGAAAAAAATCATGATCTAAAAAGCATGTTTATAAAAATAGGTGTATTTTTTATAAAATAAATCTTTATTTAAGATAAAGTTAATTTGGAAACATTTTTGTAAAATAATCATGATCCAAAATTATTTTTTAGTAATTTGTTTATAATTTGCAATATTCAATATGTGTTTTTATCAATACATTAAAAATAACAGCTAAGTTGAATTTTGTAGAGCAGAATTAACAATAACATTATCTTTTTAAGTGCCACTTAACTTTTACACACGTAAAGTAGAATTGCCATAATTAATAATTTGTAAACAGAAAGCTAAATAAATCATTATTAATTATTCATTAATATGAAATATTGCGTTATAATAAAACCGCATTAAATAACAATATATATTTATAATAATTCATATATTGTAAACATGAATAATAGTTTTATCAATCTAATTAACAACAAATATATTTGTGTACTATAACATATTTTTTACACACAGTAGATATGAGGTTAGGTTAGGTTAGGTTAGGTTAATCCTTCTATTTCTTTAAATCACAAGCATTGTATTTAAAAATCGTTTAATTTCATAAAAGGTAGCCATTGCGGATAAAATATCATCTATATACTAGTTCAACTTTAAAATTAAAAATCTGTGTATAAATATCTATTTGTACTACTAATTTTCTTCAATGTTATATATTTAGTTACTGTTGTGTTACAGAATGTTAGAAAAAGCTTTGATATGTTTTGGTTTAGAAAAGGTTATAAAGCACTATTATTAACAATATATTCCTAATATTCACATATTCAATCAATGTAAAGCTGAAAGCCTTGAAAATCATCACAAAATTTCATTAGTCTTTTTTATAGTAGAACATCATTTTCATAGCTACTGAAATATTGTTGGTATATTTATTCACTGTGCATATGATATTCTTTGCATAAAGATAATAATATATAATCAGTAAAATTATGGTACTTAGAATACACGATACAAAAAATATTTTTTCTTCTACTCAATATTTAAGTGTACCACTGGAATTAATTTTTTGCGATATGACGCTAAAAAATCCGGCGAAATTACCTTTTTAAACTTTGATATATAGTAGACTAACGTGGTTAAAATAACGATAGAATACATATTTTGAGAAAATACAATGAAATCCATTCTCAGTAAGCAGGTAGCGAAACCTTATTGCATTTATATGTGTTAGAACAGTCTCATCAAATTTCAGCATCACCCATTTTAACCGTATAAAAGCCAAAACGCTGCAGACAAATACTTTTTTTTAATATACACTCCATGTTTAACAAAAAATATGAGTGTTAAACTTTGAGCTTGCTACCAGTGGAGTTTACGCTAAGCCTAGACCCTCAGTCCATAGAACTTGTAACGTAAACATTATTGACATATATTTTCATGATTTGTTTGACTATTACATAATGCACTAAAAAACAAAAAAAATAGTAAAACTAGTGCATATTTTGACATACACATTATGTTTTAAATCTTTATTGAAAAAAATGGTAATCATTTCTAAGTACAATAATTAAGACAGCTATTTGTCTTGCAAAGCTTTCTTATGCTAGAAAAAAATTAAGTAGTAAAGTTTATGCATTATTAGAACAATAAAAAAAATGAAAACAAATACTAAAAAAATACTTGTAGCAAATTAATTTCAAAACGGTTTAAGTATAACAATTATTAGTTTAATTAGGTATTACAATAGACTTTATAGAAACAAATAATAACATATTTGATTCTGAAATTCATAAAATAACACGATAAAAGACTGGTATAGTTAGTGACTATTATTGAGTTCAAATCCCATATTAACCATAGTGTTTTTAAGTTTTTATAGTATCAGGGAGATCGGAATTGCTAATTATTATATATTTGTAGTTCCAATTGATTATCACAGATTACGTTTTCCTCGATTTTTTTAATCTCATGGATGAATACAGTGATAATTAATTCAAATCGAGCTAAGTCGTATTATTTAATTTTTTTGGCTATAGTATGCTTATAGGTTTTTGGCGATAATAATTCTTTAAATAACATTGAATACTTCAATATTAATTAAAAATGGCAAAAACATGCATTGAGTTGTAGTCGGTTTATTTTGTCCCCCAATAATCCCAGTTTTTGCGTTTTTTGCGCTGTTTGCAATTATTTATCCATGCGCTGGTTATGTATCGGTAATTACGTAGTTTTGAAAAAGTGCTTTTAAAAAAAGACAAGTACAACAACACAAAAAAATATAACATGTACGCACGCGATCCACAATGAAATATGCATGCATGGTTACGTGCGTGAACACACTCACGTGTCCGTATTTTTTACATGTTAGATCTTCTATATTTATGCTAGAAGTAAATGTGATAATATTATGTGTTACTTTGTATGTTACATGATTTAAAGTTTAATATTTTAAGAGAAAACATCACGATTGTTTGAAGTATGGACGAATGAAGCGCATTAAAGGCAGTAATTAATTATGTAACTCAAGTAATAGTACTAAGAAGCAGACCGAGGACATAGCAGAGCAATGAAAGAGATGAAAGAAGTTTGAAAGAAACGGTTAGGGATGGGATAAAGGTCAGTCATGGCTTTAGAGTATAAAATAAGTTAGGAAATTAAGATTCAGACCAGTAGCGTAAAAACATATTTTTTGAAACCACTACGAAATATTGGTAACGATAGTTATAATAATTATTTTAATTGATGTATAACAATAAAACATCATTAGTCACGAAATAAAAATAAATAATATAACTCCATTAGTTTTAAATGGAATTTTCTTTCAAAGCTTTAATATTTCTTAAAAGAGAATTAAAGCATTAATGCACGGTGTCACGTAGAAAACTTTGTGCCTATTCTCAAAGCGCTTGGAGTAGGGGAGTCGGCATTTAATATTAATCGCAACACTAATTGAATTTATGGCATCGAGAGGAGGGTTCTCATCGCAAATGCTTATTTTTAACCCCGTTGTCTTGTTAGAATCGAGAGGGCCGCAATTTGTCAGATTCGCGTATCGTTACTCCAATTTGTCTCTTCAACTTTTCACATACATACATATTACGTTTTCTTTTGGAGGGTGTCCTCAGAAATGGCAACTCGTTCGGCACGTACATATATCGTGATCGGGGATAACGAAAACCATCTTTCACTGTTATTCTGGGACAAGATCGAACCGCAGATACAGACTGAACATTTGCCACGAAACGAAATGAAGGAGAGAAGAGGGAGAAAATATCGAACATGTTAGCATATTTCTATAATTTAAAAAAATACATTCAGACAAAACTTTTAGTGATTAATATTAAAAAATTCCACTGTCTTCTAGATTTATATTTAAAAATAAATATATTATACTTTAACACACTCGAAATAAAAGTGTTATGATTGAGTTGTCAGGTCAATAACAATGATGATATTTGATGAGGTTGTTCATAATTGTGTGATAAACTAATCAAAATTCATTTTTTTTAATAGAATAGTTACTTTTTCGTCAGCCAGTAGAAAGTAACACACACTTGCACATTTATAGTACGTCATATTGTAAAATTGTGTACACACATCGGCCCCGCGTAATATATCACCGTCATAAAATCGAGTTTTTTCCCCGGCAGTGCCGCGGGAGAGGAAACGTATAAAATTTTATGACAAACGAAAAAGCAACATTTCCTAGGTCCGGTCTCGCGTCGAAGGAAACGCGGTTCTACTCCCCATCCGCCCCTGTCCACCCCGCCTTGATTCGGACACGTCCGGAAAGTATTCGGTTTTACCGGGAGTAAAAAGAAAATTCGCGGGAGGTTATGGGGGAGAGCCTCCGCGGGGACGTCCGGCACGTCGGATTACCGGGACACAAGTTTGCGAACACAAGTCTCGGGCGAATTTTTCAGATCACGCAACGAGGTTGAAAGAATGCTGTTTTTATGGTTGGTTGGTTTGTAAGGCTATAGAATGTTCTGGAAAATCTAATATGTCTAGTTGAGTTTTCTGTAGAAACGGTCAATGTATAAACTTTGGGGGCACTGGTGGAATTTTTAATAAAAATATTATCATAATCATTCCTTAAAAATATTAGTAAATAATATTAGAATAACAATCTATAACTTTGGAACTGAAGCAACTGATTAACCATTAACCCTTTCAGCGCCGTAAGCGTGTTAATGCGTTCTATGTCTGGGAGCATGAAACAGATCATACCAAATGAGCGCGCTTCACTTTGTACTTATTTTACTAGCTAATATCAAGTGTTATGTGTGACGTAAGATGTTTTAGTACACAGTGACATCTCTTAAGATGATAAAAATATTTTTGGACGAAATAAAGTTGAACCACGCGGTTTTTTCTATTACTAACGAGAATAATAAATTATAGTTGTAACTTACGCTTGGCATGAATTTGAAGTTATTTTATACTTCACTTTTAAAAAAAAAAAAAGCTACGGGACAACCTTGATTTAATGTTTTTATACATGGCTTTTTTATATATTTACTTTTTATATATGTGCCTAAAAAAATTATCTATTTTTTAAAGTATTTTTTTTAAACTAATGTGGCAACCCTGACATTGTTTTTTTTATTTGTCTGCATGAAATTTGCTTATATATATTTTTAAATATATATTTAAAAATATGTAAATATTGTTTTTATGAAATTTTTGACTGTAAAAAACAAATACAGTCAAAAATTTCATAAAAACAATATTTACATATTTTTAAATATATATTTAAAAATAAATAAATATATATATATATATATATATTTATATATATATATATATATATATATATATATATATATATATATATATATATATATGTATATATATATATATATATATATATATATATATATATATATATATATATATATATATATATATATATATATATATATATATATATATATATATATATATATATATATATATATATATATATATATATATATATATATATATATATATATATATATATATATATAAATACAGACTTGGCTATAATAATGGGGCACCCTAATAAATTTGTTATATCTTAAATAATCAAATAAAAAATAAAATAAATATATAAACGAAAAACCGATCTAGATTGTTTAAAGGGTTTGAAGCTTTTTTAATAGTTAGTAGACCCACCCTTAGCTTTAATTACAGCTGGAGCCTTTTTTGGCACTATGTCAACTAATAACTTGCAGGTGGATGGAAACAGTTTTCTCTATTCCATCTGAAATTTTTCTCGCAGCGCAATTTTGGATTTGCAATTGTATAGGGCAAGCTTTCCTTTTATTTTTGCCCATATTATATAGGATTTAGGTCTGGTAACTGTGGAGGTCATTCTAAAAGCGTCAAACTCTGGTACGGAGCGTTGTCTTTCTGGAATCGGATGGTCTTTGCTTGGAAATATGTTCCTTTTTGAATACATCAAAGTGAATTCCAACAATATAATATAAATTATACTATTCATACTACCCTCGCAAGTGTACAGGCATCCTATCCCTGCCATGCGATCCCAGATCATAACGCTTCCGCCACAATATTTGACTTTGGGTATGACACATTGTATATTTATTTTATACGTCTTCATATCGATACATTTTCAATAGATTTTGTTTTCGCTTGGAAATTTCCGGCCATTAATGCAAGGCCGTCGTAATAGTTTGCGGCGCTTAAAAGGTTAAAGTAAGGCGTGTTTACACATTTTATATTTATACTAAAATCTTATTGTCTTAGTTGGTTAAAATAGATTTGCGTAATATTTTTCTAGTATTTTTCAGTATTATTATGGCAGTGTTCTTTATTTGATTAAGATATAAGATACGAATCTGCTAAAAATGAGTATATAATATACTTATATAGTAAAAAGTTAGCATATAAAAGTGTATTATATATTATTTGTATAGCTTTATTTAGAATTGGAATTTATAAAATAATGAACTAGAAGTGTTACAGAAGTGTAAATTTTAAAGTTCAATACGGGTAATTTCATGATTAAATATTTTTAAGGAAAATATATTTATATTTTATATAAATTATATACTTATCATATTACATTTCAAATTTGTATTTATAGATATTATTAAATAGTAAAACATAATCTCGAATCCGCATTTAAGTAAAAGTATTATTATTAGCTATTAAGATTTTTAGAAAGTTTATGGTTATTTAAAAAATGTGTTTTTTACTTTAATGGCAATTTATCCGTAAAATACATATGAAATTTACCTTTTTAAGATTTGCAACATTGTAAATATTTTAGTCCGACTTTGGATTCAAGTACTGAAATTTCAGCAACATCACAGTGTTTCATTTTCGTTGGATATTGCACTACACCAAATTTAATTCGTGTTTCTTATTAAAATTCTTTCTTTGACAAATCAAACCAAAGGCACAGATTGTCTCGATGTTGTTAGTACTTTTCGGGAAAAAATGTGTATTTAAAAAAGTTTGATTCACGTCTGTGTTCACAGATAAAATCAATTAAGATGTTTTAAAAAAGTTCTTTTAAAACCCTTTCATTTATGTATTTTAGTATTTTAAAAAATATCATCAATAAAAATATGACATATATTTAAACATTTTTATATTATGTATATACATTTATGTACTTTTTTAAAAGCGTTAAGCTTTTAAACCTTGTGTTTATATTAACAATAAAACAGTATCAAAATTGATTAAAATAATATCTATACGTTTATAGTATCAATCTACCTGAACCCAAATTATATGATACATCGGACATTCCATAAATCAAACCTAATTCGAGCCCTTTGCTGCATGAATGATTTCTCGCTGATCAAAAACACTTATCGGATTGAATTAACCCTTTGCCTATACCCACACACATGCACACGTACACATTTCATACGTTTCCATAACCCTGATTTAATACTGTTGAACGTATCAAATTGCTATTTTGCGAACAGAGAGCCCGGGTGTCCCCTTGTCCCAAAACCAGATTTGCCTCACCCTCTCTTCGCATCTAATTGGTCCAATAATCCTTTAAAATTCCAGCAACATGGTTTGCAACATTTGCCAGGGATCGTCGTTTTCACTCCATAAAGTCAGGGGCTTTCAAAGTTAGGGTTGTTGAGACCCCATCTCTCTTTTCCCACACACGAACCCCTGAGGAAATTATACTCGTAATCGGTAAACCCCGGGAACGTTACACTTATCTTAATTGTACATATGCACGCGCGCTTATTGTTTGAGAATTATAATTATGATAATTACGTCACATAAATGCACATATTCAATAATGTTTATTTTTGTAAATAAATAAAATAATTATGCCCTTAAAAAATATTAAAAAAAATTCATAAATTGTACAATTTAATTTTGTAACTTTAACTTTTAAGGTATTTTCACAAAAATATAGTAAATAAAAATCGATTTTTATATTGAAAATATTTTTTAGACGGTACCAAAGTTATTTCAACAAAATTAAAAGTATTATTTCCACAACCAGAAAATGTACAACTGCTATTTTCAAGCAAAAAAATATTTTACTTTCACACCATATTGGCTCCGTTATTTAAGACCTTAAGATTTTAATTCCTATAACAAATTTTAAAATATTGACCCATTTTATTAAAACAATTATTAAAGCATATAAAACGTTCTTCAATTAAAAATGTCAATGCTTATAATAATATTTTTTTGAATACCTAACATTTGAGAACCAATAGTAGGTAGTGCAACAAAGTGCAGTGGCGTTCGTGGCACACAATCCACACAGTCGGCACGTGTGTTCGAAACAGCGCCGACATTAATATTAATTTAACCGAGACACGTGTCGTACGCCTTATTAAACCCTCAGGATTTTCAGCTTATCCATATACAATATAAAATTTTAATGAATAGTCCATCGGGAGACGACATGTTTGTTGTATGCGCCGAAACATAACGATTTTAAGATGCGTCAGTGTGTGTATATGTGTTGAATCAACCAACGCATACTGGCACATTGTAAATCATTGTGTAAACACCGAACTGTCACGAATGTTTGTTTGAACAAATGGAACGTTTATATTTGCCGGTAAATAGTTGCGCGGCCCTGCTCTGTGTTTGATAAGATTTTTTTATATTCCGTGTTTGCCGAAAGGATCAGTGATAAATCCTGTGCGGCTAGATAGTGCGCTTTTGAAATTTTGGTCAAGGGGACAGTGATTGACGAGAGATTTAAAAAATAGTTCTAATTGAGTGTTTGAATGGCTTAAGGATTCAGATGTCCGTTCCTTGTTTAGTATTTTTTTTTTGTAAAATTATGAAATATTTTTATTCGAATATTTTGGGTACTTACTTGCACCTATAAACTAGATTTTATTTTGTTTCTATATTAAATAGAAGTTCACACAAAAAAAAAATTAGAAATACTTTTTTAAATATATTTATAAAAAAATGCTTGGCATTCTTAGCATAAAACGCTTAATTTCGCTTGGCACTAAAAGGGTTAAAGAATGAGTTATAATAGTAGTTTTAAGGAAGCCACGAAAATATAATACACCCATACCTCGCTTTACGGCCTAGATACGTTTCACGAAACTTGGCCGCAAAGCGAAAAGCCGTAAACGAATCAATAATTCTAATACAAATTCATACAAATTCAATGGGATCGGTTCCAAATTTGTTAAATATGTAACATGATTTATCATTTAAAATGCATTTTATTTTTTTATTTCATTTAAATCAAAAATACATACATAACAAGTACATACATTTGTACATAAAATAATAACAGACTCTAAAAACCAACAATAATCCATAAACAACAATGAAACAACTTCACGTTACATAAAATATGTGTATGAATACATACATCATTTTTTTTTAAATGGCTTTAATCTGAAGACGATGAAGAAATTGTAACCTGCAGATCACTGTGGTTCTCATTTTTCGCTGGTAAGGATGGGCCTGGCTTAAAAAAATTGTCCAACGTTGTTTGTCTTGCCTTTTTGTCTATTTCGTTCTTCAGTGATTAATAACAGCTAATGGCTGAGTTAATTCTTTGAGAAACTTTAGCGCTACGTTCGACGTCAAGATCGTTTCAAAGGAAGATGTTTATTCCTTGTTCGAAATAGGAAAAAGCTTTTGACAATTTTTTTGATGTTAGCTGTTTGAATACGACAGGCTCTGTCTCTTCATCAAATGCCGGTTCTGCTTGCAACTGAATGAGTTCCTTATATGAAAGGGGTTCCCTATCAGCTTCAAGTAGATCAAGCACATCACGTTCGTTCAAACCTTCAAAGCCGAGATCATGTGCTAGATCCAAAATGTTTTGCCTAATTTCAGGAAGGCAATTAACTTCTGCATCAGTACTTTTTACACATTCTGGCCATATTTTTTTCCAAACATGGTTCATTGTTGTTAATTTTAATTCATTCCATGATTCACTGATGCTGTCAACAGCATCCTTGATGTTATAGTTTTTCCAAAATGTTTTAATTGAAGATTTACCATCGGTTCTTTATAAGTTGTCGGAAAGTTCGGCGTAGGTAATATGCCTTAAAAGTGGCTATTGCACCCTGATCCATTGGTTGGATCTGAGCTGTTGTTTTTTCGGAAGGGACTCAATCATGACATCTTCAGATAGTTCGGATAAATTAGTAGGATGCTCTGGTGCATTATCCAAAATTAGCAAAGCCTTGTTGCTTAAGTTATTGTCTCGCAAATATATTTTTCCACTTCTGTGCAAAAGTGATTTTTGAACCAATCCTCTAAAGTAGCTTAAGTCATCCAAGCTTTCTTGTTGGATCTTCATATGACGGGTAATTAATTTTTATTTAGTCCTTTAAGAGGCCTTGAATTTTCGGACAAATATATTAAAAGTGGTTTTAGCTTAAAATCACCCGCGGCATTTGCACCAAGTAGCAAAGTTAATCGTTCTTTAAACACCTTATAACCAGGCGCAGATTTTTCGGTTTTTGAAATGTACGTGCAATCAGGCATTCGCTTCCTGTTAAAGTCCTGTTTCGTCTACGTTAAACACTTGTTCAGGTTTATGACCACCTCTTTCAATAATTCCCTTTAAAATGTTGGGATATTCCTTAGATGCGGCCTCATCGGCGCTAGCTGCTTCACCTTCCATTTCAAAATTATGCAAATTAAATCTATTTTTTAATTTTTTAAAAAATCGACATCGAAAAAAAGTTTTTTTGCCGTTATAGCGAAACATTTTAGGCCGTAAATCGAAAACGTGCCTTAATTGAAGAGGGCCGTTATAGCGAAAGGCCGTATAAAGAGCGGCCGTATAACGAGGTATGGGTGTATATGTAGTAAGATTCATGTTCGAAACTTGCTAAAAGTTTGATAGACGTTTTAAATATTTGTATTTGTCTGGGAGATCAAAAATAGTGATTATTATATATTTTTAATACTGATTGATCATCACAGATCCGGATTTCTAAATTTACCTTAACTTGCGCATAAATAATTTAAATCAAATCGAGTCATGCATATTGACAGTTTTATTAAAATATATGTTATTAATTTACTCACATCTTACTTAGTAGTGCTGATTGTGTTTCGTTGTAACGCATTGGGTTAACACCTGTCATGTCGTAAATGATTGCATATTTCTAAAATATTTTTAAAACAGACACCAAAAAAAATACAAATTTATAATTTTTATAAATATATAATGAAAATAAAATGTAGATGTAATAAATATAGTTATTAGTAAATATTAATATATAGTAATTGTTAATCGATTGAACCTTAAATAATAATCAAAACACACAAATACACGAACGTTTTAGAGCAAACAACTAAAATTGGCTGCAAACATTAAATGTTAAATTAAAACAAATACACCATCGTAGAAACTCGATAAACAAGCAATCCACTAAATAACCCTTTTCGTGCCATCAATTTTATAAGCCGATTAATTATAACAAACTCGATATTATAATCATAAATAATTCTGGTTTAAAACAACTTGTGTTTGAGCAGTGAATTCGCAATAAAACTTAGCTAACCGCAGCGGCAAGTTTGCCGTTTTGTAGTTCGGCAAACTTTCCAATATAAAGTATTATATATAACCACATACAAACATAATTTTCTTGATCAAACGTTAATACATAGACTTCAAACATCTCATACCTTGTAATAAATATATTATATTGGATCGTTTTGCTCAAAACTAAGTTACTTCTTAGTTAAAAAATATATCATCAATATTGTCGGATCTTGGTAGCTCAGATGATCAAACTAATAGATTGATCTAGTTTGATCTACTGAGCTACCAAGATTATTGACTATGAATCCAATGCAAATATTACACTATATATATTCTCATAAAAAATAGTTATTTTAATAAAAATATCAGTAAACGTTGCTTTACCAGAAATTTTCACCAAATCAATAGCTGCTAAAAACAAGCTTTTCTTTCAATGGTGAATATATTTTTTTTAAGAAATTTGATACGATGCTAGCTATGATTTGATGGCAATTCAATAGAACAGAAACTGTATTTTGGCACGCCTTTCTTTATTAAACTCATCTAATTTTCTAAAAACTATATAGATTTACTAATGTATTTAGAATGCTTAGTAAAGAGTGTGACGTTTTATTATACATGGTTCCAAACTTTCGTACAAATCAAACACATTAGTTTTCAAGATATACTAGATTTTTTCTTGTAATCAGTCAAAAAATTATCCATTCCTAAGGGATAAAATATTCTTTTGACAATCGGATCCATTGGTTTATTAACTGGTTTCAGTCGCTTAATTAAATTATTGATGTACAGGGAATTCACGAATTCATGAATTCATCCCTTGTAATGTCTAGGTAATAGACTGAAACGTTTAGCGAAGCATCAAAGTTTTCACATATGCATACTAGACGCGTCTAATAATATATTACAAATTATTTGAGCGAGAGGGTGGTAGGTCGGATTAAGGGAGGGGGCTTTATTAAACTTATTAATGAACATACCTACTTACCTAGTGAAGTAGTGAACCAACAGCCGATTTGATACGTGCGCGTTCGAAATTCGAACTTGCAACGCCATAAAGTTAATGCAAAGTAAATATGTGCACGTATCGAGTATGAAATAATATAAACATGGCCGTCGAAATTTAAATTTGAACACTGGAAACATATGGCAGGAAAATATGGATTCGGCTCGAAAGCGCCCGAGTTTCGCCTCATGCAATATTTTACGGTGCATGCCGCACTGTTTGTTCAGTGGCTCTCAATGTTTGGGAGAAAAATGCATTTAATAAATGTAAGTGACGATAGATGTATGAGAGCAATAATTAATGACGGTCAATATAGAACATGACATATTGCAAAAAAAATCAATTGTGATTTATTCAACTGTTTTTAAATTTTTATAGCCCATAATATATTTATTTTAATTTAAAATTAAATTTAAATATAATTTTATTATTGAAAAGAGTGCAGTACTTAACTTTCCCATTACTGTCTAAAAACATGTACACGATCCGGTGCTGTACATCAAGTGTACATATAAAAAATTTGTAAAAATAAGTAATTTATTATTGGAAAAATTCATATTATTACAATATAATTAATATAATAAATAAAGTTTAAAACCTATGTATTTTTATAAATAAACCTATATAAATTTAATATAAACGCTTTATTTTATATATTTGTAGGAATATTCATGTAATAACACGACATGTACGCTTGGCGTACATCATAGTAATGGAAAGGTGAAGCAAACATTTTCATAGAGTGTGTGGCATGCAAAATATTGTGAGCTTTAGTCTTATAGCTCTGCAGCAGGGGCGGGCGGTGAGATACTTTTTCTCTCGATCGCTCGTTTGTTAAGTGGCGAGAGTGAATAAGAGCATGCTGACCGCATGCTCTTATCTCTCATTCACTCTCGTCACTTAAAACGCGAGCAATCGAGAGGAAAAGTATCTTACCGCTTGCGTCTGCTCTCCAGATATTTTTTAATAAAATGTGAAGTATAATTTACGAATTGTTTATTTTTTTAGTCTAAAACCTTAGGTAAAATTTTCAGAAATTATAATAAAATCTTATAAGGTCTAGACTTTTATAAAATGGTAACAACTGGTGTACTTTTTATAATAAATATAATTTGTGTAGCAAACAATTAAAGTATTAGTGTGCTATATATGTACTTTAGGATTTTTTTGATTTTTGAATATGTGTCGCCCTACAACTATTTCTTAAAACGTTTTTCGTTTTTCGTTTTATTAACAGGCTAGTGATAAAAATACAAATACCCGGTACGCATGAAAGAAATGGCTTCTATTGTTTTTGTCCAGCTGCCTGATCCTAACCGATGAGACAGCTGAATGTTATTAGTCTGTCAACAGTTGCCAAGGTTGATTAGCCGCGCTGATAAATTTGTTCACCAATCTGAAAATAAAAATAAAAAATCAGTTAAAAAATCTTAGTACATATAGGATAGTCATCAATAAAAAATCCCTGTAATAGAAATGCAACTTTTTTTAAATTTATTTTTGTTATTTATGTGAAATAGTTTTAATCATACCAACTTGAAACATGTTTTAAAAATAGTCAATGAATATATTTACTCGACCTAGTTCATTATTATAAGCTATTTAAAAATAAAAATAATCGTAGCTTCGCTAAAAAAAATTAAATTACATTTTTATAAAATGTAATGGTTTTGAGAACACGTAACAGCCGTTGTTTTTATTGTTTTGCCCTAAAACCTTTTTTAAAAAAAACCTTGTAAATATATCGGCTAAATTTATTAGCTATTTTTTTAAAGAAACTAGCAGTTTTTCAAACAACAAAATAAAATGTTGTAACTCTGTTATAAAAAACACAATAGAAAAATGTACAAAATATATCTTAGAATAAGAATTAAAATTAAAATAAAATTAATTTTTACACACTTTTATATACAGAAGTCAATTTAATTTTACGGGCTTTGTGAAAATGATATTTTATGTTATAAATGGCTATGCTAAAAATGTTTTATAATATAAATCTGTTGAGGAATTTATATAGGAACAGTTATTCATAAAAATATTTATTAAAAATAAAAATGTATTAAAAACGTTTGAGGTTTTATCCTGTCCGTCCTATATATAAATATAGGACAGACAGCATTATACCTAGGTTCGGTTATTATTGCGGAAATTGCGCACAGCAAAAATTTCAAACAGCAAAAATTCTGGTCATAGATGAACAACATACATATAATATGTATATTTTAGAATAAGTCAATATATAGTATATAAAAAAAATAATGTCTGTATATATAACATACATATGTTAATTTAAAAATCACGTTTTAAAAATATTTTAAAAATATATTAGTAATTTACATTGCTATGATTCACTTACACTTTTTTCACTTAAAAATAGAGAAAAATATAAAACATTTAAAATAAAAAGTGAAATTTACTTGACAATTAAACAATAACTTACGTTCAGAATTTTAGATGTGTGAAATTTTTGTGTGCGCAATTTTGTTTGCGCAAATAATACGATCACCGTTTTAGATATACTGTTATTTCAATTTTAGAAATTGTTCAAATGATTTTACACAGCTAAAAAAAAATGTTATTTTCAGAGAATTATTTCTCGATAAAAATACAGTATTATGATTTCTTATTTCTTGAGAAATTTAAAGTTTTTTAAATTTACATTGGCATGATATATTTACATTTTCTACAATTACACAAATTTGTATTTAAAAATATTGTGATTCTCAATAATGTTTACAGTATATAGAATCACATTAAATCATCTCGTGTAACTATTAAAAAACAGAAATCAGTTATTTTAATGTTTTACATTATCAGAATATTTTTTGTTAATAATAAGTGTTTGCAATCAACAGATGTCAGTATGCACGACCTAATACATTACTATATTCATCCTTGAGATTAAAATATTTTAGGAAAACTATTGGAATTATAGGTGTATAATAATTACGATATTCTAGACACAAATAAATTAAAAAGCACTAGGGTTTATATGGAATTTGATTTCTTAAAGGTGTTTGTCACTGACTTACACTACTCGTCTATCGTGTTATATATTTGTGTATTCTATTTAGGAGATTGAATGTCTCTTTTGTGACTGACAAAAGACTTATGACAATAGAACGTGTCGAAAATTTCTTAATTCGTATTGTTGATCAAAGAGGAAGTGATTATTTTGATGGAATATACATGTGTAGAATAAGTTAGCATTTGCTGACAATAAATGTATAATCTTTATTTGACATTATATTATTAGGAGACGAAAAACAGCAACTTATATACATATTATAAAATTAAATTTGATAGTATTCGTCATTTTATGTTTCGAAAGTAATTAGCAAAAGTTTTTTTATCCTAATACGCAATAAAGGTGTAAGAAATATTTTGTTAAAATTAACGCTTATACTAATACAAAAAAAAGTTTTCAATAAACTAAATATATTTTTTCAGTAAATTTTGTAATATTTCTCAGTGTAACTGTCTTCGTCTCGTTTACGTTCATTCGTCGTAAATTTGCGTCCAACCATGAGCGATGGCTTCAGCTGTAAACTGTGTTACTGGCACCACGTGTCCGGGGGTGGTCACCGTTGTAAATGGTCGTCTTGTCTCAAAAGGCGTTTCCTGAGTGGTCGGCAACCATTTTATCGATTATTCATGTCGTATGGTAACACTGTCGCGAATTTATGGCTCACCATAACGTTCCAAAGGTGTTCGGTGGTCGCTCGTCCCGGGAATATTAATAATATGGTAAAACTATGGTCGTATGGCAGACCAAATTACGAGTTCGTGATGCATTACCAATGATGGGGAATAAAAGGGCACGCTCGTTAAAATTGCAAGCGTATATGCTGCTAGTCTAGCGCCCTAGGTGATTATTAATATTACATATGTTTTAAAGTCCTGAATCAGCACAAATATTAATAAAATACAAATTAGTATCTAAACTTTAAGCATATCTATTCTTGTCTTATTATTAAACTTATATCATATATGTATAAATTATATAATACATATATCCCCTGTGAAAGTAGTTGTTTCCACATACTACTGCGCCATAAATCATTTACCTCGCTTGGGGCCAACAACGCGTTCCATTCGCAGGGTTCTATTTGCACATGACGAAAAATAAACAAGGCTCCAAAGCCAACCTAATCTAGAAGACAAACACTAGTACCGGGACATAGTACTTCGCTTCGCAAGATTGAGCGAACGTAGGAAACCGGACAATTGCTAGACAAACGAAAAATACATTCCAACCAATCCGTCGCAGACTTAATCATTGACCGAAAACGAGAACGTTTTTTTATTTAATTTTCTTTTCTTTTCTTTCTCTACGAAAACTCATCCATCCATGTACTTGAAATGAAATTGTAATAAATGATTTATCCCACGTAACTAATTTATGGGCATGCTTCATCGCGCCGGCTTATTTATAACTATGTGTGTTTGTGCGCAGGCTTTGTTGAACATAATCTCTTCGGATCGGTGTATGTTTCGGTGAACAAGGTGACTCAAAAGCCGCTTTATTTTTTTTTTCTTTCTAATTTTATTAAGCAACTAGTCTTAAGTTTTTGTTAAGACATTTTGCGGCTTTTTACTTATTATGACAATAATTTTATAATTGTATAACATTATTTATATCTCTAAAACTTTTGTCGTTATGTATAATATGTTATGTATAATATATTATATATAAAAAAAACAGTTAACGTTTGCATTCTTGATAATTAATTCAAGTTATTTATAACATGTATTCAGCTACATTCTACAAATAATCACAATATTAAAAAGCAAAAATTTACTAAAAACTTGGTATATATGTACATATAAATATTTTTTTATGCTGGTGACGTGAAATTTGTACAGTCACGCTGCGGACGTTTATTTTATCACGTATCACGAAGGGGAAAATTGTCAGGCTTTTTTCGAAACAGACTGTAATATCCCGATAGTTATTAGTTATTAGCAACGACAAACGATCAAAAATACGTTGTAATATAACATGTCGCCAGATACAATGAAATGTGGATATATCTTAAAAATATAGAGATAATAAACAAAAAGCCAACGATTTTGTTAAGCATTTGTGGTTTTAAAATCCTAAACAATGAAGCAAAATAGGAAACCATAAAATATAAAGTAAAAATAAAATATAAATTATTTTTACTTTATATTTTTTTAAATATAACACTATAATTTGCTTTTATATTAACAGGCAAAATGAGAAGGAAGCTGCCAAAAAAGGCAATAGTTAAACTAACACAGAGTATTTAGCATTAAAAAAACAATATTAATAATTATGTTAAGCCAGAAAATATTATTAATTATACAGTACAAACATTCATTCAATGGATGACAACCCAATAAATTTTATTCCTGCACTACACTCTCTGGAAGTTGTCCGAACCGAAGTTACAACTGAAGTCGGCCAAGACGTACGACTTCGAGTAAGCAACCACACTGTCGCAAATTTCATATGCCGTCCGGACGGCGGCTTCTGTCACGTAAAGCCGGCATATTAGCGCTTTATCGAAAAATGTGCCTAATAATTGCAATTTTTAAATTTTCATATTATTAAAATTACGCTACTGATAATTATAAAGGTTTGTGTAGGCACTCACCAATACAATATCAGTGAAAACTTTTCAGTCGTAAATATTCAATTTACACAAAATCTTTGTCGGCTTTTTCAAAATTCCATAAGGCATAAAAATGATACTTCAGAATACGAACACCACATCTGTGACTATCCTAGAATTTGTCGCCATCGATTACAAATAGGAATTCATTATGGCGTGACATTTATATTAACCGATCTAGGAAATTACATAAGAATATTCGAAACGATTTTTTAACTTAATCAAGTACCACTAATTATTTTTTAATTCTTTAATTTTATATGAAAAAAAATATAATAATGATATCTGTTAGAAGAATATACTATCAAAAATATAATTAATCCCTTTTGGTGCCCTAAAATATTCAAAGATGTCAGTAAGAGTCTGTTGAAGTCCCCAATAGGCATGTGATATTATAACTTGACCACGTGACCACAATGCAGCGCTTGACATGCATGTTGATCATAGGACGCCTACGCGCATACTGAAATTGAACCAAGTTACTCGTTCTATCTCAGTTTGGGAAACACTATATCATTATCTCTCTCACTCTTGTCACTTAACACGCGAGAGAGCGAAAGGGAAAGTATCTCACCGCTCGCGCTCGAAAGAGCAGCTCCGAATTTGGTCCCTTTGACTCTGGTTCTTCTGCCGACAATGTTCGGAAGCCCTCAAAGCTGGCCAAGTCGACTGAATTACCCCCACTTTACCTCCCGTTCTCGGTAACCTCGGAGAACTATCGAGAGATTTTAGAGCGGGCAGAACCGAACTCGACCGAAGTAACCCTTATATTCTCCGTCCTTGGCCAACCTTGGCCAACTTCTAGACAGTGTAGTGCAGGCATTAGTTTTTGCAGGTAAACACAACAAAACTAGTCGTTAAACTCTATCTATTCCTCGGCTTACTATCAGCGAACATACTGGGTAGTAACTATTTGGTCTTTCAGTTTATTGTTAATACTTAATTGTCAGATTACAGAAAATTCCGTTTTTTTCTGGACTATCGTTCGAAATATTCAGATTTTAAAGGCCCATACGTAAACATTGGACATTGGAATATTCCGTGTTTTGAAATTAATTTTTAACTAGTGACATCTCTTAACACTTGACCGACGGGTCGTTTATTTGCCGTGTGATGTTCAAAAACGGGCTGTTTCGCGAGAACTTTGAGCAACCCAGAGATATAACAACAAAAATATGATAACTTAAAAAATATAAAAATAATAATTTAGAAGTCATTTTAACGACCATTTTGAATAAATAAAAAAAAAACTTGTCTAAAAATAAGCCTTTTTATAATGAAAGGAAGATTGGAAATGTATAGCTCATGGCTAATTTATTTTTTATTATTTATTGGATCAGCTATATGCATATCCATCCCGAGACGCTATTAACACGTAATGTTTACTTTTTGCTTAAAATAATGCGTTTTACACTACGCAAAATAACTATTGTTATTTTTACCCTTTAATAACGATCGCCGAAAGTGGTCGCTTAGGAGTGTAACTTTTAAGGCGTACATATATTTAGTGAGTGTGCTTAAAAGTGATGTAATTTGCCCACCAATATCTTTATCTTCGATTTGGTAGAGCTGTCTCAAATCAGTACCCTTGACAAAGTAAAACGCTCCCGAAACTCAGTTTCAAGGGGTCCTAGCATAAGGCACATAAGCAGATAGTCCAGCAACATCACAAAATTACATCATGATTCATGACAGACCCCAGCCGACAATTTTTTGTCGACATTTCAGCGTTTTGTCGACAGTATAAAATAGAAAATAAAAATAATTATTGCTCATAAAGACAAGTTTTGGAAAAAAAGTATTAAAATATTTTTATTACTTATTTTTTTACTCCGGCGGCAAAGCTTCTCATTTTCATCTCATATCTACTAACATTAGGTTTTCTATTACAATATTTTAAAATCATCTACTTGATATAATACATTTTAAACAGTGACACACGAAACGAATATCAAGCGTAAAAAATACTTACCCGCCTTATCATTCAGTGACATTGCTAGGAAACTTTTCTTCTGGTGAAGTAGAGTAATTGCCACCATTAAGCCCGCCGCCCACGGACCGCACTGTGGATAATAAAAATAAGCAATTAAAAGTGTGTCAGTCATCCGCGCCGACGCTGGCGGGCTATAAATTTCAATTCTGGCGCCCGCACTAAAACCTAATATCGGCGCGGGCGGACCTGCGCGAATATTTTTTAATTAATCCACTCTCCGCCCGGGCTCTCTAATTGTAGTTTTAATTAATTCCATCGCGGAAATCCACCGGAGAAATCTCACGACGCGAGTTATTGTACGCCGCCATTGTTTTGGTATGCAGGGCCGGAAGGGGCGAGGGACTTTCTCAATCTAAAAAAAATAAACACCCGACTCAATTCCATGGAGACAGTATTAAACTTGAATATCTTAAAAAGTATATTTTAAGCTTATTTGTAGACGAGATATGAGAGAGAGGGAGAGAGATAATATTCAGATCCTTAGTATTAGTGCATAACGAAGCACTTGATGTCATGTTATATAAATGTGAGGATTATTTATTTTATATTTAATTTAATTAATATTATTAATTCAAATTATATATTAAAAATAAGAATATTTTTATTTTTTTTAGTATTAACTTACACTCTTAATTATATGTGCATATTAATATTTATAAAGGATAGAAAAAAACTAATCTGAAAATATTTATATAAAATGCTACGTATGTATATGTATTATACCAGAATAATTTGTCAAGCTTACATTGCTTATTTACCAAATACATCTTCTTGACACTATTTGCTATTTTTATATTTAAGAAAAAAATCAGAATACGGGAAAGATAAAACATTTTAAGCTTAAAATTTAATTATTACAAATATTATTTTTTGCGTCCGAAATAAAAAGATAACAAGGTCATTGAACAAAAAGACACTTTAGAATTTTGTTACTTAAGATAATATAAATATACTTCATTCATTCTTGAGTTGCCAATGTAAACAAAGTTTAATAGGCGTTAAAAAAATAGCAATAAACATTATAAACAATCTGTCAACCTTGAACATAATTTATTAAGAGTATTTCGTGGATAAATGGACATCTATTAAGCATTCTGGTTTCTTGATGTTTTTATTTTTCGAGAAAAAAAAATCATTTTTATTTCTCGATTTTCTCAAAAAAATTTGATTAATAAATTATCGATATATATTGTATATACAGAATGTGCTTATAATAATTCAATATATTATTGAAAATATCTTTATATATGTTAAACATTTTCACTGTTTTGCATTAATTTATTGCATGTAAGTTATATTATTTATAGTAATTATTAATACATGAAAAAAATCAGGAATGGTGAATATTTATATAGAGCATCACACATTATTCTGTAAATAACTCTTAAAAAGCACATTTCATCTAAAGTGGAATTGGCTATTTTTGTAATTTTTTTGTTAAGAAATTTTTGGTTGAAAAAAGCCTCCATAAATTTTTGCAATCTGCTTATCCTCATACGGAGCGGTTTCTTTTTATCATATATATATATAATATAGTACTTAGATATTTAATGCAAAGAAATGACCGATTAGAGCAGTTGAGAAAATCGTTATTATAACATTTTTTGCCATTTAAATACTTTTGACCTCTATGAAAAGCTTACAATAAAGCATCGATATTTTCGAACATCTGACACAGACTTACCCTTTCTTATGCAGCGGTATAAAAATTAAGTGCTCGTAAAACAATATTTCACACAAAATATTCGTACAAATTTAATTAATAACAAAAAAAATCTCTATAAAATTTTTGATGGTAATGATTGGATTTTTATCGAGAAATTCCTTAAAAAATGCTTTAATTTATTTTTTATATAACTTATAATATATTTCAATTTTCAAAACTTTCATCGTTTTTTAATACAAAAAAATAACAAAATTAAACACAGTAATAAACATAAAAATTAAAGTATTTTAAGATTTGGGAACACTAGAAGATGTGACTTTGTAGCCAGTTAGACTCAAGGTAGAATTTAGTTAGAGATTTTTATTAGTTTATGTTACAATTGCGTCAGACAATGTTTTCTCTGAGCAGTGGTGGAGAAGCTGGCGCAGGGATGGTGTCCGTGGGAGGTCCTCGAAGATCTTGTAGGTGACTGCAGCAAGTGTCTGGAGGTAGTTCCTTTGATGATCGTGTTTGGGCGTTGTATCTTCGCGGCTATCAGTGGTAGCGCGTCTGCCAGGCGGAATTAATCTGCTGGTCTCTTCGAGTGCTCTAGTAACTGACCTCTCCTCATCGGAGTCCAGGTTTAAATTCCAAGGCTGCAAAGCTTGCTGACTAATCGCAATTATGCAGCGATCATCCATCCCATCGCTTCTTAGAACGGCGAAATAGGTATACACCTTTCGCTTGATGGGCATTGTCCATGGTCTTATTGCATTGCAACAGGAATCTTGTGAATCCGGTGATTTATTATGTCTGTGACCGTTTCGTAACAAAGAAATATTCTCTCAATGATGGAGAATATTTACTGTATGAACAAAACTCGTGTTATTTATATTAGCACTAACTGAGAGTTTACTACTTTGGCATCTGTGCTTGGACCATTACCGCCACCGGTACTTGGGTGAGCGGGATCCACCCCCCGTAGTACTACATATTTATCAGAATTTATTAGTATTTCTCTTGAGCACGCGCGAGGAGACGTTCTCTCGTTGATTGCATGCATTGCAAGCAACGCGTGCATTAGCATTTCGTTTCAATTGGCACTAACTGTGAATAGTATAAGATATGTATGGATTTATACGTCAAAAACATGTACTTAAAAGTGGTGACCAACCGTTACTCCCGGGACAGTTCCGCATAATCCGGGACGTCTGGTCACTTTTACTATGAAGGGGAAATAGGGAGTAAACGGACTGAGTCGCATTTCGGTTACTCGGGATCCCTTTAGGGGAGATAAATAATGCACGGTTGTATCTTATGAGGTGCTTCTTTGACAAAATATATTCTTAATAAAGTCTGAAAATAACAACATTGAACAACTCTCAAATAAGCACATCTATATGACTTTTTAACAATCTGTCAGATAGTATTATTTGTTTTCATCCAGGTACTCACAGTTGATGAGCACATTGTGGTCTAGTCATTTTTATTATTATTGTTGATATTTTAATGTGCATAATACATTTGTGTAAGCCGTTTTACCCTGCACAAGTATGTGAATAAATAAATAAATAAATATATTCAACACATTTTTATTTTTTATCAAATTTAAAATACATACTTTATGTTCTGTTATTTTGTTTAAGATATAACGTGTCCGATTTGATTTAACATTTCCGATTCGTAGCAAAATGAATAAACATAAAATTATGCACGGTCACAGCTCAAGTCGGCACTGAAAGCTAAAAAAAGTTTTAAATTTCAAAGTAAACTCAGAAATTTGATACCGACGATTGGTGCCGAGAGATGAGGATCGTTATGTTTTTGAGTGCCCGGTCTTCCTGTCTATAAAACGTCCATGGAAAAACGTATTAAATTTGAATTGCGACAGTGATGTAGTCTGTATTTTATATTATAATAAACCGAGGGCTAATAACGTTCAACTTACGCCAAACTGATGATAAAGTATTCTCGTGTAGTATGAAATTTAATCTAGACGTCATTTCAAGCGTTTATAACCGCCAGACACGCACTGCAGAACATTTGAGAAGCGTAAAAGTTACATCCTTTAGACGCCGATATCAGACTCCAGCAAACCTCTTTTTTCATCTACCGTCATATTATATATAAGTCGGTGTATGTATTATATATGGAGGTTTCAAAATCGTACCCTATATTACAGCCATCTAGCGGAATCGGCAGAGTGCACTCGAAACAAACTCGATTCGATTCGGGTTTTGTCATCTTTATTATCTACCGTGACAGTGGTGTGTTTCGAGGAGGATTTTGGTCAGATTTATATATTATATATTTTGAATTCTTATGAAATATTAGATTTCGTATGGCATTTTCAAGCATCGTAAATACTAACTGTGGTACTTTGACTTGTATACTAGAGAATATAGCAGCTATTCTGTACATATATACATACATATATTCACATCTTAACACTGTTAACACATTACGGTCCGCTCACGCGTTTTCGCGTGAAGGCAAGATTTTAAGGTCAGTCAATGTATGTGTTTTCGTGAGTAAAATATAATGTAACTTTTGCTCGTAAAAATATTGCGCAAATGCAATAAAGTCTTAAATTTCTATCTAAATATGCCAACATATATATATATTAATAATTGAATTGCTGGCATTTAATTTGACTGATATTACATTGTGAGACATTTTGCAGCTTGTTTGATAACAGTTTATTGTACGAATTATATAATTTATCAAAAAGGAAATTTATTGAAATTTTGGCTTAACTCTATTCCCAATCCAGCCCTTTGTTAAAATTCAGATTTTTTCAGAGTAAAGTTAAAACAGTACATATTTGATTATAGGACATTAGTGTTTTTTTTCTTCTATTTTGTTTGAATTATTTATTGAAATCAATTTAGGGGTAAATTTTTTTTAAGACAATGATTCCCACTACACCCATACCTCGCTTTACGGCCTAGATACGTTCCACGAAACTTGGCCGCAAAGCGAAAAGCCTTAAAACGAATCAATTATTCTAATACAAATTCATACAAATTCAATGGGATCGGTTCCAAATTTGTTAAATATGTAACATGGTTTATCATTTAAAATGCACTTTATCTTTTTATTTAAATTAAATAAAAAATACATACATAACAAGTACATACATTTGTACATAAAATAATAACAGATTCCAAAAACCAGAAATAATCCATAAACAAAAATTAAACAACTTCATGTTACATAAAATATGTGTATGAATACATACATCATTTTTTTTAAAATGGCTTTAATCTGAAGGCGATGAAGAAATGGTAACCTGCAGATCACTGTCGTTCTCATTTTTTGCTGGTAAGGATGGGCCTGGCTAAAAAAAATTGTCCAACGTTGTTTGTCTTGCCTTTTTGTCTCTTTCGTTCTTTAGTGATTAATAACAGCTAATGGCTGAGTTAATTCCTCGAGAAACTTTAGCGCTACGTTCGACGTCAGGATCGTTTTCAAGGAAGATGTTTATTCCTTGTTCGAAATAGGAAAAAGCTTTTGACAATTTTTTTGATGTTAGCTGTTTGAATACGACAGGCTCTGTCTCTTCATCAAATGCCGGTTCTGCTTGCAACTGAATGAGTTCCTTATATGAAAGGGGTTCCCTATCAGCTTCAAGTAGATCAAGCACATCACGTTCGTTCAAACCTTCAAAGCCGAGATCATGTGCTAGATCCAAAATGTTTTGCCTAATTTCAGGAAGGCAATTAACTTCTACATCAGTACTTTTTACACATTCTGGCCATATTTTTTTCCAAACATGGTTCATTGTTGTTAATTTTAATTCCTTCCATGATTCACTGATGCTGTCAACAGCATCCTTGATGCTATAGTTTTTTCAAAATGTTTTAATTGAAGATTTACCATCGGTTTCCCTTATAAGTTGTCGGAAATTTCGGCATAGGTAATATGCCTTAAAAGTGGCTATTGCACCCTGATCCATTGGTTGGATCAGAGCTGTTGTATTTTTCGGAAGGTACTCAATCATGACATCTTCAGATAGTTCGGATAAATTAGTAGGATGCCCTGGTGCATTATCCAAAATTAGCAAAGCCTTGTTGCTTAAGTTATTGTCTCGCAAATATTTTTTCACTTCTGTGCAAAAGTGATTTTTGAACCAATCCTCTAAAGTATCTTTAGTCATCCAAGCTTTCTTGTTGGATCTCCATATGACGGGTAATTAATTTTTATTTAGTCCTTTAAGAGGCCTTGGATTTTCGGACAAATATATTAAAAGTGGTTTTAGCTTAAAATCACCTGCGGCATTTGCACCAAGTAGCAAAGTTAATCGTTCTTTAGACACCTTATAACCAGGCGCAGATTTTTCGGTTTTTGAAATGTACGTGCAATCAGGCATTCGCTTCCAATAAAGTCCTGTTTCGTCTACGTTAAACACTTGTTCAGGTTTATGACCACCTCTCTCAATAATTCCCTTTAAAATGTTGGGATATTCCTTAGATGCGGCCTTATGCAAATTAAATTTATTTCTTAATTTTCTTAAAAATCGACATAGAAAAAAAGTTTTTTTGCCGTTATAGCGAAACATTTTAGGCCGTAAATCGAAAACGTGCCTTAATTGAAAAGGGCCGTTATAGCGAAAGGCTGTATAAAGAGCAGCCGTATAGCGAGGTATGGGTGTATAATATTTGTGGCTGCTAAAAAGATTTTATTGCAAGGTTTCCTATGAGAATTTACAAAGTATAGCCACAGAAGTCAAATTTTTGCGTGGGAATGTGATTATAAAATGGAATCTAATTTTTAAAATTAATTCTAGTTTGCTTATCATCTTCACACATAAACTTGATTTATTAGTAAAAACATGTATAATATATTTTATGGATTTAAAATATAATTTCTTTAAAAAAATTTTTTTTAAATAAATTATATTTTGATTTTTTATTCAAAATATTAAAATTTAAAATCAAAGCATCATAATTTATAAAGTTAAAAATTGACATAGAGGTGGGGTAAAGTTTTATTTTTTTTAAATAAATTATATTTTAAGGGGGGGATAAGGGCGTGCGCTACATGCGTTCCGCACGACCACTTCTTCTCACTCACTCTCGTCACTTAAAACGTGAGCGAGCGAAATGTATCTTAACATAAGCGCTTAGATCTTCGTGTGTGCTTTATGCTTTCTTTATGCGAATTAGATTTACGTGAAATTTCGCGGAACCTATCTACCGTGCAAATCGATTTATAACTAGTTTAAACACACAATTTAATATTTTTTTAATAAAAATCTGCTAAAAATCTATTTTACTATTACACATATTTAATGTGTAATAATAAAATAGTTATTTGTTAATGTTATTTTATTTTTGTGGCACAATCTATAAAATAAACAAAAATCCAATATTCGTACGTTCAATAGCTGCGGTACTTAGCGATAGTGTGATAGCGACATCAATAAATTATTTATGTGTATAAAAAGATAACTCACGGTGATATTCTAATTATATTTTTACATTTACAATCGGTTTAGTAAGCCCTGGTATATGTAAAGCTTCAGTTAGCATATATAATATTTAATGTTTTAAAATATTACTCCAACAAAATTAACAAAAAATAGGAACACAGTTGTTGAAAAACGGTTGAAATATTGCAAATGTCAAAACCTCATATTAAATTTTCAATATGCTCTCCGCTAAAAATTCACTTTGCATATAAAATCCCGGTTTCATATTACCGATTCGCTCACGTCAAACGAAATTTTGCGGTCAGATGCCAAATCTGACAAATAAATTAAACTGAATTACTTTAGTATAATATAATACAATGAGTAATGAACCGAATTTTTAACGTAGCAATATGAATGTAAAAATTCGATAGGCCGGCTAAGGGGACATGCATAATCCAATAAATTCTGTCGACGCGTAGGTGTATATATTATATTTATGTGTGTATAAGCTTTGAAACGAGCAGCGCATTTCATATTCAGCGATGCGAAAAAATTACTCGAGTTCAAATCCCGCAGTAATCCAGCTTACTCCATGGCTGGGCTTGGAACTGACGGTTTATTGAAGGGAAAAAATGAAACACACCAGCGCCGCGCCGGCCTCGGATGTGCTAGGTTCAATCGGATACTTGACATGGGCAAAGTATTTCCAGCAGACGACCAAGAAATGCTAAAGTATCCGACAAGTCGACGGCGACAGGGGATTTCAACTTCAAGAATAAAAATAAACACGGTATAGTTCTGAGTGTGTATACGGAACGTTCGATGTGAGAGCTAAAGGATTACTTGCCACTTAAAACGTTCTGGGAACGTTCCTTTAATTTATTAAAAAATAACATATTTGATATAATAAATGTTAGTATCCCTGACTTCATAAAAGTCTCAGTCGCTTGTTAAAAAAATGTAACATTAATGAACACCGTGTCTTCATTTAATTACAGTCAACTAAACACGCTGTCGTTTAATTGGACTGATGTAAAATTGTCGTTGTAATTTGCTCGGTTATTAGATATCAGATTTTTTTTAATAAAACGCTGTGCTTATAATATATTTACAGACAAATATAAAGGCATATGTTGTAGTATATACTATAATTTAATTTTACTTATAAAGACTTTTCAAAATTTGGTTTAAATGTAAATTAATTTAATCAAAATAAATACACCAAATCTAACAAACCTCCGTTTCAATATTATAAATCTAAACACGACACAATATTTATATGTGAAGCACGACGGTACACATAAACATTTACACCAGAAAGCATAATCATAGATCAATTTCGATATTCGCAAATGCTGAATCTGACCTATAAATATTCATGGAAACGTGCTTGAAATGAGAATTTTCAACGGCCGTAAATATTATACGAGGAAAGCGTTTATTTTCTGTGTAATATGTAAATGAACTATAATATGCTTGTATATTATATTTAATTTAGTATAACATAATTAAAGTATTATTTTAGGAAAAGCCACTTATGTACGTATGTATCAATGAGATATATTAAATTAAAATTTAAATGCTTTTATAAATTAATAATTCATAATAATGAATATAAATTCAAGCGTATATGCTTGAATTTATATTATTGTTATACAATTTTATTTTTATATATATATATAATATGTACAGCTGTGGCCAATTAAAAGTTAACATGGCGGTTCTCATACGTATTTTGATTATTTTATCAACTTTGATG
Source organism: Plectrocnemia conspersa (assembly GCF_051122295.1). Lineage (NCBI taxonomy): Eukaryota > Metazoa > Arthropoda > Insecta > Trichoptera > Polycentropodidae > Plectrocnemia > Plectrocnemia conspersa. The sequence goes on from NW_028277165.1 coordinate 2,888,677, forward strand.
CATATTTTACACGTTTTTGAATTTATAAAAATTTTAAAATTAAGAACGTATAATTGCGTCAATTCTGGGAATTGTGCATTTTTTTCGCCGTCCCAGCAAGTGCATAATGGCGAGTCTCTAACTCAACACGTGCGCGCGACATTATTTTATTTGGCTTTATGAATAAAAAGCAATATTGAGAACATTTAAAATTTAGAAGCATCTAAATAAAATAATTTTATAATATCTTAACAAAATTATTTGCACGTAATTTCAACTTTATTTTTAATAAATTCTTGTATTATGCCTGGCATCGATAAATACAGATTTTTAATTATTTTAAGATCGATCTCCTCTTTCTAAACTTCAATGATATGCTTTTTCAGCTCAGCTAAATTTTTTGATCGTTTTTTTCTTAATTTTTGTTTTGTGATTGCTTATAAATATTCAATTGGGTTCAGATCGGGGCTGTTTCCTGACTATATTATTGATGTGTTTCGCATTAACTCTTTGAATTGTATAAACTATAGATAAGGGATTAATTTAGTGAAGGTTTGACTGTAAAAATTATAATTGGACTCACAGAACGAGCTTGATGGCATGGCGCAGAATCGTCATGCAAAATAGGTTCAGCAGCATGTTGGGAAAGTTCTTCAAGGGTTGAAATAAAGTCGTTTTTTACAACCTACTTATATATTTTGCATTCATGTTGCTCCGGACGAAATTTAAAGAGCCCAATCCATAAGCTGTCATACATCCCAAAATCATCACATCGGCTAATGCATAAGGGATGAAATCTTTCATTTTGCCTACAGCGCACGATTGCTCACCATCTGCTCCAACCAGATTAAATTTTGATTCTTTGGAGAAAGCCACTCTTCTCCAATCTTTGGCGATGAGCTTAAAATGTATCAAACAATTGATTTACAATTTCACTGCTCAGTATCAGTGAAATTGTATTAGTTCTCAAATAAGTGATTAACTGTAAAATTATAAAAGTTTGAAATATTAGCATACTATTAGTGTAATGATGATATACCGGAGTATATATTTTAGTTGTACACATTGAACTATTAGGGATTTGGGTGATTACTGGTTCTAATCAGCTGCTGCTTTTCTTGGACTTATTTATTCCCGGTCGATTCGGTGTAGCTCAACTTATTGCGAATTATTCTGAATCAGTAGCAAATACAATAGAAGTTCTGTTGTTGAGTTCTGACGAAGTAATTATCTACGATATTATTTAGGCTTATATGCCCCTGATAAATAAGGGAACGTGCAATTTTAATTCTTGATGCTTTTAATCAATGCTAATGATTTGGGGCAGAACTAGACTTTTTATTCTTGTCGAAAACAGATTTTACCTAGCTCTCTGGCGTTTGTAACGACGTAATTGGAAGATTTGATGACGTAGTCTTTGTAATGTTAAATTCGGGTATAGTCTGTTTGGTGCATATATTCAACATTAAGCTTTGCTTTTTAGTTAAATAAAGGGCCAACGGTTTTTAGTGTTTGTACATGTTTAGAAACATATTTTTTTATTGTTATTGTAAATCTACAGCCATATGCATAACCACTCTTTGTCCCGTCGACGAAGCTTTAATTCTTTAGGCACAAGTTAATTAGTTAAAATAAACTAATTATGTTTAAAATTAATTAATTATTTAATTAAAACTAATTAAGTAATTAGTGCAAAAATTCAATAAATTGCACGTAAAACATTATTTAATTAAAAGTAAATATTGATTAATAATATTTTTTCACAATATTTAATTAATAATATTACCCCGCATAAATTGAAACTGCGTAAAAAAAGACTTTATAACATAGATTCCATCATATAAAAAACCGCGTAAATGAAGACATCCGCGCAAAAAGATACAGCTCGTTATATAAAATTATATTTTTAAAATCGTAGTAGGTTATAACTTTTAAAACTTGGAACAAAACTAAAATTTATTCATCCTCATTTTTGCATTTCTAATATTCTAACCATTTTCTTCATAACTGGTTCGAAATCATCATTAGAATAACCGGTCAGTTCAATTCCACAATTAGCTGAAATATCCATGTTATCTAGAGTAGTTTTTTTTATTAAAAAATCCGAAATCTTTGATTGGTTTTTATTTTTCGTAAATTCTTTGTTTTTTTTTTCATACTGTGTAAAAGTATTTCGCAGGTGTCTTTATTTTAGAGTGCGTTCCATATTTGGATCAATCTTTTACACAGCTTTTTTCAATTTTCTGGCTAGCTGAAGAGCTGTATATAATTTTTTTTCAGTAAATAATTCACTGACGAATTCGATTTCACTTTCATGATCTTATTCAGATATTAAAATATGCCTAACCAATTCATCTTTGGTTATTACCTCTTCAGTAAACAATTCTTTGACATCATTAATATTTAAGTCTTCAAACAAATTAATAATTTGAGAAAATTTATTATTTCTTGATGTATCAATTTTTTTGCCATCACTTTTGGCCGTATCTAAAACATATGTATTTTTTAATTTATATTTAAAAAAATACATTTTTCTTAACCGTGTTAAAGTAAATCGCGGAAATCTGGGGATGGGTGTGTATTTTAATTTTATGGGGATGACTTGAACATGTAACCGCTGTATTTATGTCATTAACCCTTTGGACGCGTTAATCAAAAATAATATTTAATTGTTTTTTTTTTTAAATGAAAATTTTACCTTCAAACTGCGTTTAAATTTTTTTTTAATTTTTATTTAATTAAAATATTATTTTATGTTTATTCACAAAAAAAAAAAGTTTTTTCTTGAAAAGCATATTTTTTATTGATTTTTTGCGTAAAGAGATAAAAAAATCAACTGGGCGAGTTTAGTCGCTTTCCGCGTTCAAAGGGTTAATAAATAACGCGAGAGTAGATTAAAGCAAATAAATATATTATATAGGGTGTATTTACACAATCGCAATGTACCATTTGAATCTACAAGATACCATAGGTTTTAGTTTAATATAACTGCACCATTAACAGTAAACAGTGTTTTTTTTTTGTTATGGCAAGGAATACCATATTTTCCAACGGCTAATTTGCCTGAAAAATTAATTCCTACTGCCACAAACAACACATATAAATCACTTTAACATCGAACATACGCTCGTACATTATTTTTCGCTACACACCCGCCCACTGAACAAATTTTGTAAACACTCGTTAATTTCAACTCCCACGTTTAAATTTTAAGTTGCACGCCTAGAGGTGATTAACGCTTCATTAGAAACGAATTTACGGTGGAGAAGAATACTCACAATGTAGGTACACATATTGTGTTTAATGTGTATCCACGCGGAGCCTTGTAATCTCGCTAACCAGCCATAATGAATGAACACGATACAAGCCATCGGCATCGGCCATATGTGAGATGGATCAATGGAGCAGATGGCGTTACACACGATCCCACGCTCCGTAATGATCGTGCTACGAGACATGTAATCGTTAACCGGGGCGACGGATCAAATCTGCATAGATCGCGGCAGATCTCGATATGAGGGTCATGTAGGCATGTGACTGACCCGTATGTATCGGAATATCGGATTCGATTGCTGGGAATTAGCTGCCATGGGAAATAATGATTGTTTGATGGATAGTGAGCGGTTTAATTTAATGCTTATCATTGTGTGATTCATCAGCAGATAGTTTATATTCTAACTAAGTGCTTTTTAATTTTTTTTTACCAAAATTTGTGTAATAGTTTTCCTTTTGACATTTAATATTCATAACTTTTTTTATTAATCTACGTTTTAAAGTGAACGGTTGTAAAATTTCAATACAGCTGTAAAACATCGATCGCGTAGCAATAAAATTAATAATAAATTCATATTTGAAAAATGGTAGAGAGTAGGGCAACCAAATACCCGGTCAAATTCACTACTCAATTCTCGGGTATTTCGCCATAAATTAACCGGGTACCCGGTTCGGGCCCGGGTATTTTTTTCCACTATATAGTACACACGAATAATATATTTATATGTTTTTTTGAGTTTTAAATTTTATTTTTGATTCGTTCTGATTTTTTAAAATATGTTTTATGCTGATATAAATGATCTAAGGTATTCTTCAATTATCCGTTTAAATGCCTTTGCGTCCTACGTACAATTAAATAGACTCGTTCAGATTCGTTGAGAGTTATTCATGGGATGTTCACTGTTCTGACTAACTCTCACTCGCTGCCGCTTACTCACATCTAACCCATCTAACGGCTTATGTGCATGTGATTTTAAATATTATTTATATTTATTTATAAATGTTATAATATTTTTTTAATTCACTTGATCATCTTATATTTTAATTCCGATTGTCTTATGTTTTTATTCTGACCATTTGAGGATACTTCTTACCCTAAATAGTATTATTATGACCAGTTATTATTTCAGTTCTAATCGTCCTGATTCTTTCTAATTTTTAAAATTTAATTTTACCATTTATTTGTGTGCATATTTAGGAGTAATTTTATGTTGTTATTTACCTGTTGAATTAAATTTAAAATTAAATATACTTTTGCAATTGGGTTATTTATCCGCAAATATTTAAATCTAATGGTCGCAAAATCTGACGTTAGGACCAAAATATTTAATCTATCTGTTAACGCAGATCGACAGAATAAAAATAAAATCTAGCGCTAAAAACATAGCTCACAGCAACTCTTTTGCAACTTTGTTTCAAAGGGCTTGCTGTAATTGCGGCCCCCAAACCGATATTTATTAAAAGAAGTGCGATTATTACAAAAAATAAAAGAATAATATATAAACAATTAACTAGACCCATATTAACATGTGCTTGCTTGATACGGAGTAACATCAAAAGTACTCTTTTTTTTATTAATTGTTAGTCACACAAAAAAAAATATTAAAAAATGGTAGGCAATACATCTTCTCACATAATTAAAAAATATTTTTATACCAGATGATACTAGATAAATATGTTTAACTTATATTTATAGACTAACGATATAAACAAATTTAAATTATATATAAGCCCACATTGCTTTATAGGCTGAAGAATACATTTCAAATATACTTTATCAAGTTTTTTATTTATTTCACGTTATATTTTCTTTAATTTCATAAAATTATTTATGATAATAAAATTAACATGTTTAATTAAAATATTTTTTTTATTTTGCAGTTTGTTTTGAATCATATTGGATGTTAATTTATATTTTATTTCTTACCTCAATTTAAAAATACTTATTTATATCGACAAAATATTAATGCAATAAATTTACATACAACACTCCAAAATTAAATCTCTAACTTTAAAAACAACATACAGATTTTTTTTATTAGTATCAATAAATGTGTCATGATATTTTTTTGTATGTCATCGTTACGTATTTGAGTTGAAAAAAACCTAGAAAGAATGCTGCATAAAAAATCCACTCTGTATCGAATAATTTTAATACCAGATTATTTTTTGGTTATATAAAAATAAACTTACTGAATGTCAAACTGCATTTTTAAAATCGTTATATAATTTGGAACAACGTTGATTTGTATTATATTATTTTTTGAACTACATTTTTTTAGAAATAATTGATTTCCTTTGTAGTCACTTTAAAAATATTTTAAATTGTATGAAATATATTACAGTTATTTTTAATACAAGATTGTAAAGAATAAAAATTTCTTGATATTTTAACCTATTGTCCATTTTTATTGTCATAGAAACATTAATTTTTGATAACATATATTGTTTTTTATAGTCTATTTTATTGTGACTATGCAGAGGTTTTAGTAAAAAAACAATGCTTACAAATTTATGATTATTATTTTTCTAGCATAAGAAGTATTTTTTTATATCAATGATTGATATTAAAAACTAACTTACAGATATATTATACATGCTTTAAAATAACAATTAGGAGTTGAAAGTACAATTTTACATATTTATAAATTCTTACTAATGATTCATTTAACTTAATGTCATATCTATATTGTTAAAACAGTGATTAAGTCGACTTTAAAGACAAAAATCATAGGATACAATAAAACTAATAACAACAATAGATTCATATGTAATGTATTTATATTTTATAGAAAAAATATAATTATAATTAATTGTTCCAACTTTTAATTATTGCAATGTGTGGGACGTAAAATTGCTTTTAACTATTTCATAATAAATAGTGTGTCGGATGTTTTTAAAAATTAAATTAAAAAGATAACTAAAAAATACATATACAAAGAAAATATATAACACATCACAAATACAAACAAAAAGCGTCTACCGTATATGTTTCTGTATGTAAAAGATATAATTTTATGAAATATATTAAAGTTAGATACTTTTGCTATTAAACTACTTTGAAGAGCAAGTCGTAAAGGGATGGTGAATTGCAGGCTTGGGAGCATCTTTTCTGATAACACTTCCCCTTCATAATGCTATGCTATCATTTTTTCGCATAGTAAGCGATATTGAACCTTTTTATGCATGCATTTTTTACTTCTGCTCTCAGATCATTTATAGTTGTTAAACTTAATGAAATTCACATTATCTACGAATATATTATGTTCACTGTTTTTATACTATGTTGTGAAATATTCTCATTCTCGCGTCACATTACTTATCGATCAGATACTATGCGTATTGTATTGAGACGGTAATAAAATCCAATTTAGCATTTAATAGAAAATATTAACCGGAGCATGATTCATTTTCTTTTTGAAAGGAACCATTAAAGTTTCTCTGAAACAGAGTTTTCTTTTGACGACGCCATTATGTGGTCGTGATTGCTTTTTGCCGCATCAATTCCGAACGAAGGTAGAGAAGAGAAAAAAATACATTTATACTATGTATATCGTTACTTTTTGTCCCCCTGTGTCGATGGAACAAATGACCGCCGTCATTAGGGCATTCGTGAGCAGCAGTGTCTATCTATAGTGGATATAAATATACATTCGGCTTTTAGCGCCGAGCAAAAAAGTCGTGCTAGTGCTAAAAGCAGTTTCGTGCTTGCGTGGGGTCGCGAGTTCAACTCCCGGCACTGTTAACGAGCCGACAAACACCGGAGACAATGACAAAATGCCTCTTGTTTGGTCGGACCCACTATAAAACCAATTGACGAAACGGGCTCCAGACCTTAGGATGGTGCTAAACGAACGTGTGAATAGAATGGTTGTGAGAATATACTTAAAATTGACGCTCAAGCAATGTTATGGGTGAATGGGTGCTTTAAAATTTAACTATGAGTAGTTCATTGTTTTATGTGACGGATATTGGAACAAAGACAGTAATTTTAGCAATTTAGATCAATATTGTATGACAAGTGAGTCACTAATAACAATAGTAATCTATGCTACAAACTGTGTATATGGCTTAGTTACTATTTGGTTAAAATTTTAGTAGTTTGAGGCCGAAGATTTTGCACCAAAATAAACACTGGAAAGCTGGTAATAGTTTATTCAATTAAACTGCACAATTTACCAAAAACGAATTATTTTCGAGTTGATCTGCCAATGTGACAAATATTTTTATATTTTTAATTCGAGACTTTGGCGAATAAAAAAAAAATGCAGAAAACGGTTGGCCAATTTCATCGCTTGTTTATTCGAGAAATGAAATATGTTTATGCCTTAAATAAAATAAATTCGCAAGATGAACATATTCCGAAGGTCGTTAATGCAAATGGATATATCATAATGGTGGTTTTTACGCTGTTTAGACGCATTGTCTAAGGGGTAGTTTTTTCTGGGCATTACGCGAGTGCCAATGGAGTGTCTGTTTAGCTACGGAATTGTAGTATTTAATATTGTCTTGTTGTTCGCAAGCTCTTTTGTCTAAATGAGTTGTTATTTCCTTTTATTACATTCGAAAGTGTCGTTTAAATGAGCTTGGCATTAACTGCGCAACTAAGCAAACTTCCCACAGTAGCTTAGTTATTGCAATAAAAGCAAATACATTTTTAAAAAAATTATTAACTTAAAATAGAATACGCCGGAAAAGCTAGTAACAGTTTATTTTATAAACATATTAAAAACCACATGTATAAAGAAATGTAAATGACGCTATTAGGCCGTGGAGCTCAAACGATAGGTCTGGAAAGCCAGAGAGTCTTTGCTGGCGTGTCGAGTTTTATTATTGTCGGCTGTGATTTTGGTCGATTAGCAGTGATTTTCGTGATGTTTTCTCATAATCTTTTTTGAACGACCAACTAATGTCTTTTGTAACGGTTTTTTGACCAAATGTCACTTATTTTATAATGCAGATTCGACGCTTTGGCGAATCGCACATAAGGACGTTTGCGATACAATCACATCCTAATCCGGCGATTGGTAATCACAGGGTAGAATAACGCTAATTTTATGCGCAAGGTAGAATGTATTGTCAAGCGCGTCTTTCCGAAACAATGGGTATTTTTAGCGGTGGTCTATGCGATATTTATAATTATTAATGCATTTATTTGGTTACGAGATCTTTTTTCCATTGTCATTTTTATACTGTGTATGGCGCCGACTTTTGAGACTTTTAATTTCTCTTTTCTTGCGTCGTTATATTAGTAAAAAAATTACTGCTTTCAATAAATATGGTTAATAAAAAAAATACTATATGAATCTACAAATATATGTTCTCTTTATTATATTTTCATGAATTATGATGAATTTCATAAATAATATATAATTCTCAAAGTTCACTAAATAATATTAGGTATTTATTTTAATTTATAATGAAAGTGAGGTGCATTTTTAATACTCTCCACCTTTGTTAAAAAAAGGCGGAGAGTATTAAAAATTAAAAAAAAATATTCATTCGATTTCGTTTGCTGCAAACATTATCACATTTTTAGGACTTTTCTTGATATCGTAATTTTCTGTCCGATTTTTTAAGCAATCTATTGAATCATGTTTTTAGTGGCCGTAGTTGCAGATTATTTTTAAGAAATTCATATAACATTCAATTGCGTATAAATTATTCACTTGGTAAAAAAACGGCGATCGTAAATTTTGTGTCCCAATTTTTCTTAAATATTCAAGTGTGGAGTCCCTTTGCACCAACCCATATATTACAAAAAAAATTTGGGTATCAACGGCCAAAGCACGATTGACTGTAAAAATCTTAAATTTAAAAAACGACATTTATTTCAGGATTTCATAATACTTTACTGTTTCACGATTTATGTTAAACTACCTAACCAACGAGTAGCTAAGTCGTTCTTATCTTAATCTCATGTAACATATATATTTTTGAGTTCGCTTAATTTCGTGACCTATTAAACGATATTCCGCCATCTATAACCATCAAGCCACCGCACCAGTCTTCCATACCGTACACGTATAATAAAAATAACCCTAAACGACTCGCTTTATACGTACTCGAACATGCAATCGCCATTTGGAAAGATTCCCGATCGCTCGCTCCGAACTCATCACACTTTTGACGTCGTAAACCCAGGCAGTGAGCTAAGGCCATTACGGGTATTAAAATTCATAAAACGGTCCGGATAAAAGTTTACAGTGTCTCCTATCGGCAAGTTAATTATGCACCTTGATTGCGGCAATAAAGCCTACTTTACGCTCAGAAGGAGCCGGTAGACCCTCCGAAACGAGAATTGGACCCCTCCCGGCCGCAATTCACCTCTCTCGCTTTTTACGACGCGCCAATAAAAGAGTATCGGTGTATTTAGACGTGCTGGTCGTAAACTCGAGCCTGGATGCTGCGGTGTACAGGATCACATCCATTCGGGCATAAAACGCGCCCATGGGACACCAGTCGAAATCTGAAAATTTAATTTGGGGACGTCTCTTATCTCTATTGATTTTTTCGATTAAAAATTTTAATTAATATTTAGAGCGTGGAGAGCAATCAGTTTTTTTAAATAAGTCGGTTACTTTTTGTTATTATGGGAAAACAGTGATTACGGGCCTTATGACAAAAATGGCATTTTATGAATTTTTAATATCGTAATATAATTAAATATAAAAACTAAGCCACCGTTGCAGCATATTTTCTGAAATGTTTTGATTAGGCATTAAAAGTTAATAATCTACTCATAATATTTACCTGATAATTGTGTTTTCTTTACTGCTCAGTGTTGCCATATAGTGAATTTCCAGTCCAGAACAAAAGCAATAAAATCGTACCATCGCGGTGGAAACGTTCAATCAGATTTTTTAACAATATAACGAGTGAGAATCGAATCACATTTAAACCAAATTTTGACCAATAGGAGAGCGCAAAAAACAATTATCACATCTCAGAAGTCAAAAATCCACGTCAAAAGCAATAAAATCGTGCCGCCGCCGTCGCAGTGGAAACGCTCGTTACCGAGCGTTTCCACTGCGATGGCGTCTACACGATTTTATTGCTTTTGACGTGAATTTTTGCCTTCTGAAAAGTGATAATTGTTTTTCCGCTCTTCTATTGACCAAAATTCGGTTTAAAAATACATTAAAAATGCATAGTAATATCGGTAAGGTTAGATATCATATTTTTAAAACATAGTGTAATATCGAAATGCATACAATGGATCGATGTCTCTTTGTACTTATTCTTCCGCTTATTTCCCCTTGAAAGATAAGTTGGCTTAGTTTGTATTTTGGACTTAACATAATAAGATAATAAGTTTTAAAACTTTCATTAGGTTGGGTTTGGGTTTGAACAGCAAATAGACGTTTCAAAACTATCAAATTGAGTTTCATAGATATTTTAAAACAGCTTATTAGTGTCTATCGGTTAAATTATATTTCCGCTAGTAGAGTATATATCTACTGATAAAAATGTATTTGGACATATATAGTGGAAATCTACCTTAATCAAAAATAAATATTCGCTGTAACATTTATACATCATATATAAAAAAACTAATGATAAATATGTAAATATATATATTACTACATATTGTAAAGTTGAAAACATAAAATTTTACTAGCACCCGACAGATAATTTATATTTTTAATTGTAAAAAATTTATATCTACTGGTGAAAATGTATTCCGATATGATTTTACTGAAATGACTTGATTTAAAAAGATATTTTCAGGATAGATACGAGGCTGTTTATTATAGATTTTCTTTTAGGAATAACCACATGAAAGTATACGTATTATTTATTTATTTTTCTGTTTTAAATCTAGTTGTCAAATTACTTATAATACAATCTATAAAAACAACATTTTTATATAATTTTTATTCGCCGTCGCAGTTGAAACGCTCGTTACCGAGCGTTTCCACTGCGATGGTGTACACGATTTTATTGCTTTTGACGTGAATTTTTGCCTTCTGAGAAGTGATAATTGTTTTTGCGCTCTTCTATTGACCAAAATTCGGTTTAAAAATACATTAAAAATGCATAGTAATATCGGTAAGGTTAGATATCATATTTTTAAAACATAGTGTAATATCGAAATGCATACAATGGATCGATGTCTCTCTGTACTTATTCTTCCGCTTATTTCCCCTTGAAAGATAAGTAAGCTTAGTTTGTATTTTGGACTTAACCTAATAAGATAATAAGTTTCAAAACTTTCATTAGGTTAGGTTTGGGTTTGAACAGCAAATGGACGTTTCACAACGATAAAATTGAGTTTCATAGATATTTTAGAACAGCTTATTAGTGTCTATCGGTTAAATTATATTTCCGCTAGTAGAATATATATCTACTGATAAAAATGTATTTGGGCATAACTAGTGAATAACATTTATACATCATATGTAAAAAACTAATGATAAATATGTAAATATATATATTACTACATATTGTAAAGTTGAAAACATATAATTTTACTAGCACCCGACAGATAATTTATATTTTTAATTGTAAAAAATATATATCTACTGGTGAAAATGTATTCCGATATGATTTTACTGAAATGACATGATTTAAAAAAATATTTTCAGGATAGATACGAGGCTGTTTATTATAGATTTTCTTTTAGGAATAACCACATGAAAGTATACGTATTATTTGTTTATTTTTCTGCATTAAATCTAGTTGTCAAATTACTTATAATACAATCTATAAAAACAACATTTTTATATAATTTTTCGTTATTTCTATGTACCTCAGGTATTCGATCTGAAAATTCAGATCGAATACCTAAATTTACTGCTACTTATTTACATTCGTTGAATATTTTCTCTCATTCCTAATATTTTTAAACGTTCAAAGCAATAAAGTCAACAATAATTTGCAAACAAATTTTAATAAAAACATAGCTGCATCAACAACTACAATCTGTCCATTTGAATAATAATGTTGAAATACTACCTAGAAAGTGAGTGCTTTTGAGGGCAATGTTCCGCTGCTTTTATTTCTTGTATAATATGTATAAAAAGGACTAAAGGAATTCATATCTGAAATACATCAGTATATAAGTACATCTCAAACAAGTGTAGTTTGGTTCAGATTCATTATTTAATGTCGGTTTCTAGAAAAATCATAGTTAGATCTATATTAAACGAATCATTAAAGAAAAGAGTGAAATAATTGAATTCTTTTGAATATGATATTTAAGAAGATTGGGCCAAATAATTTATACAGCCATAAAGATGAATCTGTCAATCATGAAGTAGTTGCTCCAGATTAAGCGTCATAAATATACATTAAAATGTTACTCTAGTTTTTAAAAAAAACTTTGCTATATGCAGAGGAATAAATTGCTTCAACCATAACAAAGGCTATTATCGTGACCATAGTAATTTTAATGCGATTTTTTCTTTCTTTCTCTTTTTACATTCAGTGATAATAAACCTTTTTATTAAATATGCATAGAAAGACTCATTCTATGAAACCGAAATAAATGTAGGAATATGGTATGCAATGAAAAAAGCGAGAGAATTTATATTGAAATAAACACAGACCTCAATAATTTGAGAATTATCATAGTGCACCTTTTGCGCTACAAAAGAGTTTGAGAATCTGTGGAATTTCAGATGAAGTATCAAAACCGACATTGTTCACAGACTTGAGCGCTTTACTGAAAATGAGCTCGCCAGAGTTTTTTATTTTTTTATTTATAATTATAAAGTTTTTATATGTTTTTGAAACGTACGCAAAACAAATCAATAAGTATTAAAATATAATGGAAATTAAATATTTTTTAATTATTTATTTTAATTATAGCGATTAGGGTATAGTTCTAGACAATAAAAGTCCACACATGTTTGCTTTATCACTAATATTGTCATTTACAGAACAGAAACATTTGTTTACTTAACAAAAAATATATTAGTCTACAATCACTATAAAACATTATAACTAACACAATAGAATAATGGTAAGGTCAGTGACTAATATCTGAAAAAACTGAGGTCAAATCTCATATGGACCCTAGTGTTTCTTCCATTTGTCGTGTCTGGAAGATCACAATAAGTAATCAAACTAATATATTTTAATTTACTCAATATTTTTTTTTATATAAACTAAATAAATTCTAAAAAGTGTTTATGTCTGATATGTAACAGATTTACTATTTTTAATTAATGTTACTAGTCTGCTTGTTTATTTAAGTACCAAAACATTTGGCTGTTGACTAAATTTTATTAGCCTCAACGGCCATATTTGTAACAAAACTACAATGCATCTGTGAAAACCAGCTAAAGAAAAGTTTTTAAGCCGAATTTGTTCAACTCTTGTTTGCCGAGGACCCTTCGTAAATTGATTTGGCATTCGTTAGAGCCCTTTTTTCGACTCATGCCTTTCAAAAGCTAGGAGACAGACACTACGTAGTGAACAGCTCGAGGGTCCGACGTTAATAGAAACCGCAAGCTAAGCGTCAGGTTTCCCGCATATATTTACGTTCCCCGAAGCAACGATCGGAATTTATACATTTTGTGGTCTCGGTTTTGAGTTATTTTCTAGACCCCATATGTGGGTGGTGGCGGTGATGCTAGGTAGTCGGTCACGTATGCCTCGAGTCTTTCGATGGTCGGTGGTGAGAGGAGACTTTTTACGATCGCTCACAAACACGACACACTCGGTCGGTTCGTGCTGAATTTCAATGGTTTCTTCTATACGTTTTTATTTTGCTTCACTGTGTTGAATAGACGGCGGTTAATGTTAGTATAAAAAATAAAATATAAATCAATATGCCAATTTTTATTGCACGTCTTCATAGCATATATGTATGTTGTTCTGTAATAAAAGTATACTTGCTTAATTCTGGGAAAAGTAGGTTCATAAAATAAGTCCACTAATAATAGTTTTTATATAAAAATTCGAATAACAGTAACACTGTAATTAAAATGAGGAAAAAGCTATTATTTAAAAGGAATTAGAATTGTTTGGTATATTTTTTGTGTAATAAATCGTCATTTCTTCGCATATGGAATATTAAATGGTATTAAAATAATTGTAGAAAATTATAATCTTTGATATTACAATGCATATAGATACTATATTGCTAGTAAACAAGCATATTTTTAAATTTATTTAACAAGGGGTGTTGGGTTATTTTTGTTATAATTTGCAGTCAGGCTAATGTTGTTCTATTTTTTAGGCACCAATGCAATATGGTATCGATAAAAAATATATATATTTTTAGCAGCAGTTAAATCTGAAAAACAATACCATGTGAAATATTAATTTGGGATTTGGTGAGGGTACTGTTAGTCAGAGAACTCTAAGGTGTTGTTAGAAAAAAATACTTGCAATTGCATTACAATAAGCTCCGTGAAACACCTCTTTAACTGTTTAACATCTTCACAACATCATCCATATGAAAAGTTGAAAAAATAGGTATCGCATGAACCGAATCAAAATTAAAAGCAAAAGTACGTTCTTTGTTATTATAATTATTATTATTAATTGCTTATTACTTTAAACATATGATACTATTACAGCGGAATCATATAGTATAATGAAAATTGAAATTATGTATAGAGCGTTTACTATAAAATATTTTTTGCCTCATCCTATATATACTCCTTTAAATTTTTCACCCTTAAATATTTAGACTTAATAAATTAAATAATCAAAGTGATATTATAAAAGCCTTTGCAACTTTACATATTTTATCGTTATGCAAATAAATCATATTTAATTAATAAGATTGTTAGAGAAATATTCATAGCGTTTATTAAAAACTTGCTATGTTATATATAATTTTTTAGATACCTAGTTTTTTAACTTAAAATAATAAATATAGTTTATTACTATATTTATTATTACATAGTGTTAAGCTTTTTGTATTATAAATTTAAATATAGTTTAATAAAAATTCTAGCCTTATTTTATTAAAATCGTTAGTTTTTTTTTTAATCATTCTTTCAACTTTTAAGCTCTCTTTTGATTATGTTATATTTATGTTTTGCTTTTGTGTAATACTAAAATCAGAGAAATCATATATTTAAAAAAAAATAGCTTAGGTAATCGCAAAATATTATTTCAAACCAAAAGCAAATCTTATTTTAATACGTATACATAATCAGGTCAAAATAACGTAGTCCAAAAGGTCAGCAAAGTTAAATATTTATTTATAAGAATGCGCTATTTATATAAACCAGACTGGCTGCAAAATAACATATATTGATTCAAATTTATATTTAATTATATAAATGTGAGTTCCTAGTCTGAAAAGTCTAATGGTAATTTTTCAATATATCTGATTGAATTATCAATTTGGTTCATATTTACCCGGTTGTAATGCATTGGGCTTACGCTTGTCAGGTTACAATGAAAGAGAAAATTATATTAAAAAATTGTTTAAATTTAAAATAATATTTTGCGATTATAAAATCTAGTAACCATATAAAATAAAATAAATTTAGTATTTTTCGTTTTTTTATATATATATTTTAGAAAATAAAAAAAATATATCACATTAAAGTATTATTTTAAGCTTTAGTTTAGTCTTTAGCGAATTTACAATTATGTACAAATATGTGCTGAGTAAATTTTGTAACATTTTGTCAGGTTATTTTGTTACAAAAATACTTATAAAATAATATTATCTCATTACATACTTTGATGTTTATAAATTTTTATATGAAAAAAATTATTCGAATGCTTTAGGATTTATGGTGAATATTAGATAGTAATAATACGTTTTTAAATATTATATTAATCCTTTAACCGCGGCTGATATTTTTGCGCGCCATTTCAAAATGTATAAATATGTGGGGAACACCTACTCACACCATATTTTTAAAAATATTATGGTTCAATAAATTCAAGTGATTTACAAACTTAAATAATACTAAATAACCATATTATCGGCGATTTCTGATGACTCCTGTGATAGGGTTAGGTGCGCTTTTCAATTAAAGCGCGTTTCTGAGTACTTTCGAAAGCATTATTTCTTTGCTAAACGCCAATAACATCAAGAGTTTTGAACTATGTCGGTTGTTGACCAACGCAAAAAGTATAGCACATCTATTTTTTTCTTGTCTTGGATTTTTTACATATTTGCCTAGTCGGGTTGTCATTGCAGACCACATAGTAGGCTAGTACCGCAGCAGGCCACTTTTAGCCAAGTTGTCCTTGGCCGGCTGGCCTCATTTAAGGCTTCCTCCGTTGAGACGGCAGCTTTTCAAGTTATCTCTACGAAATGAGGTTCTCTTTAAAGACAAATAAACCTGAGGTCCGCGGGCCCTATGCAACCAAGTCAATATTTTTATGCGGCCCACTTTAAGGTCGAGTCATTACATATAAACGGCACAAAATAAAAATTCATACAAGTTTTCATCTTCGTCTTCAGAATTTGCACTTACAAATCTATAGGTATAAACTGTTGCAGGGTCCGAGTTAACAATCCCTAAAATATCTGCTTTTAATTAATTTTATATTTATTTTCTAATAAGCTCAGTTTGACTGAAACAAAGAAAAAAAATAAAAACAAAAACAGTTAGTTCCAAAGTAAATAGAAAAATTTGTATTTTTTCGTTCAGATGACAAAGACAAAGCTACATGTTTAATTTGTCGTGATTCTTGTATTTATGAACATTATAAATACTTATCGCAAAACGTAATTCATAAGTAAAAATAAAAAATATTTTCGGTACTACTGATATTTTATTTTGTAATACCGGTAGTACTGAAAGTCAATTTTTTCCCCAATGCCAGTATTATCGGTGTCCGAAATCCCTAGACACAAATTATCTCAACAAATGTGCATTGTCCCTTACGAACTAAATCATTTTCACTCGCATGTGCAAGAGAAAGTATTAACATCTCTATGCACAGTATTGAGCCGTCAGATGGCCATTGCCAGATATGAGTTGCTCTAGTTTCACCCTTTACGTGTAAGAACAGTGGAAGCGACCGAGAACAGCGACCGCTCTCCTTAGCCTCCTCATTTGGACCCTCCTCTAACACCAACTTTGGGTTGTCAACTGTGCCTTTGAGCAATTTTCAAAATTGTTATATAAACGAATTTGCGCTGTACTTTTTAGAGCTGCAATTCATTACGCAATTACACCTAAAGCAATGTGTTAAGAATAAATCTTGGCGCTCCTCTCCTAACTTCAAGTACATTTTTAAATAGTAAAAATAATTTTCTGAATATAATTAATAATTTTATTTTTGAAATATAACCACAAACTTTTTGTCTTAAATTCTCATTTATTATTATCAATTTTTCTCTGTTTCGAGAAAGCATTATTTTTTTTCAAATAGTTCAGAAATTTTACAAGCATTTTGCAATGTTTTTCCTCATAATATAATATTATGATATGAAAAACATAATATAAGATTATTATACGAGGCACATGTATGAGACGGGCATTCGGCCGAGTGGAAAATGGCCGATCGACAAAAGTTCTGATTATATATATTATACATTGCGGCTGGCGTTTTGCAGAAATACCGCTCAATATGAAAATTTTATGGTCTATCATAAAATAAGTGTACGGGCAGCTCGCAGAAAAATGGCTTTGACCACGATCCTCGTTATAAATAATACGATTTTCTATGATAAAAGAGCGATTAATTTATTATTAAATATCAGTGCCTTACACAGGTATTTTTTTATGTAAAAATATGATATTAAAACATTGACGATTATGAGTATTAATACATAATATATCTATATTTTTGTAATATTATTTTAATGCTTTAAAAAAAACTTCAGGCAATTCGACAATAAAGTGCAACATAATGGCAGTCACTAAAGATCGTAAGGTCACACAGCAGGAACATAAACGCCAAATAGCTTCGTGCTCACATATATTCATATATATATATTTCAGTTCTTAATATAATTTAAGAGTATTGCGAAAATATGAAATAGGATAGAGAAGACCAGTCGGACATCTCCAAATATATGGATTTGCCCTTTAACAATTCGGCCCCCATTGTGCTTCGGCAGTACAATGGCCATTCAAAAGATAATTGCTCCGATCATTTGTATGCTCTTTGTAGAGTAAAAGGCCCCATCATTCAAGGCACGTTACCATTAAGAATTCTTAATCGAAAATGCAAAAGAACCACGCGGTCTTCGCTCCTTCCCATTCCCCTTGAGGGAAATGCTCTTCTATATTATGTACGCCGACCATTTTTTTCAGTATAGTATATTGTAGCATATATTCTTATTTAAAGCGGTCATTATTCATTTGCGGCGGGGTTCGAACCTTTTGGATATAATCGAAAATTATCGGGCGTATGCGCTAAACGACGCATAGGCCGCAGGATGAAACCGCAAAAATTGGTTATGTAACACCAAAAAAATTGTGTATGTATAGGAACTCAATATGTTGATACGTGAGACGGTTAAACGATCGCCGTGGGATCGATTGCTTTCGAAAAGTTTATAGTGTTATTTGGTATGTACCGAGTTAGATAGGGATCGCTCAGCATTTAATAGCTAATATTATATTTATAATAATAAATAAAATCATATTCATAGATCTGTTTTTTGTTTTTAATATAACTATAATGGCATTATTGTTTAGTCTACTCTCAAATAGCAACAATCTAGTTAGTAAAAGTTACACCATAAAAATGTTCAATTTTATTGTTTTAAATTCTATTAAATATAGTCAGCAATATTTTAATTATATATCTACAAGTGAAAATGTTTTCAGATATGATTTCACTGAAATGACATATTTTTTTAAATATTTCGGGATAGATTGGAGACTGTTTTTTTTAAATTTACTTTGACAGAAAACCCGAGAATTTCTGATTTGGAATCAGGAACAGCTTTTAGTTTTTTTTTTAGGGAGAAGGGGGCAAACGTTGGCCACTCAGTGATCGTTTTTTTTAATATTTTGATTTCATTAAAATACATAGTATTTTATTATATAACATTCATTTTTCTGGCCAAATTCAAAGAAAGGCAAATGCCTTCACCTTTCACCTCAAATGACGTCCATTTTACACATTTCACGTCACGAAAAATTAAAAAGAAAAAGATTCTTCGATTGACCTGAAAACATTTTACACAAATTATGCTAGATAGCAAAATTGTGCTCTATTTACTATGATGGTTTAGAATTTAAAATTTAGAATCTCATACACGTATTTATCCAAGAATTACGCATATATCTTAATGAATGTCGTTTTCTTATGTCTGCACTACACTCTCTGGAAGTTGGCCAAGGTTGGCTAAAGACGGAGAATATAGTGGGTTACTTCGGTCGAGCTCGTTTCTGCCCGCTCTAAAATCTCTCGGAAGTTGTCCAAAGTTACCGGGAACGGGAGGTAAAGTGGGGGTAATTCAGTTGACTTGGCCAGCTTCGAGCGCTTCCGAACATTGTCGGCAAAAGGACCGAAGTCGGAGCTGCTCTTTCAAGCGCAAGCGGTGAGATACTTCCCCTTTCGCTCTCTCGCGTGTTAAGTGACGAGAGTGAGAGAGATAATGATATGGTGTTTCGCAAACTGAGATAGAACGAGTAACTCGGCTCAATTTCAATATGCGCGTAGACGTCCTTTTGTTAACACGCATGTCGAGCGCTGCATCGTGGTCACGTGGTCAAGTTATAATACCACATGCTTATCGGGGACTTCAACAGACTCTTACTGACATCTTTGAATATTTTAGGGCACCAAAAAGGATTAATTATATTTTTGATAGTATATTCTTCTAACAGATATCGTCATTATATATTTTTTTCATATACAATTAAATACTTAAAAAATAATTAGTGGTACTTGATTTTGTTAAAAAAATCGTTTAGAATATCCTTATGTATTTTCCTAGATCGGTTTATATAAATGTCACACCATAACGAATTCTTATTTCGAATCGATGGCGACAAATTCTAGAATAGTCACAGATGTGGTGTTCGTATTCTGAAGTATCATTTTTATGCCTTATGGCATTTTGCAAAAGCCGATAAAGATTTTGCGTAAATTTAATATTTACGACGAAAAGTTTTCACTGATATTGTATTGGTGAGTGCCCACACTAACTTTTATAATTATCAGTAGCGTAATTTTAATAATATGATAATTTAAAAATTGCGATTATTTGGCACATTTTTCGATCGCGCGCAAATATGCCAGCTGTGCGTGACAGAAGCCGCCGTCCGGACGGCATATGAAATTTGCAGCAGTGTGGTCGCATATGAAAATTGCAGCACTTCCAGAGAGTGTAGTGCATGCATAATATCCAGGAACTAAATTTAATACTTTTGCTGATGATACCGTTTTTATAACAACAGATTCAAACATGATATAAACTGAATCGGCAATTGTACAAAGCTTTGTCAAAGTCGCAGCATATAAATTTTACGAAAAAAGGAAAAATCCTCTCCCTGTTTTATTACATCAAAAATTGCTCCTCTGTGTAAATACAGCAAAGTATTTACAATAGAAGTGACTTTGAATTCCAAGCTCTGAATAAATTAGCATATAAAGAAATAAAAGTTAAAAAAAAATCGATGTACTGGATGATTAGACAAAGGTCTAAGCTGTCTACGTATAACAAACAACCTACTGTTATATAAAAAAATGTATAAAACTTACATAGACATATGGAGGTCAACTATATGTTACTGTGCAGCTAGAACCACAACAATTTTTGGATCTCAAATGAACGGCAGATTCCTGGACATTCATCGAGACATAAATATGCCAACAGCGCAGGAAGAAATTTTAAGTTTGTCAGCAAAATCTTCAAGAACCTTAACATACACAAACTAGACTTCTTCATACAATCAAGGAAAGCCCTATGATGGCGACAAACATTTCAGAAGCAGCATGCGAGTATCATTTCTTAAATTAAATTGAAATATATATAATTACTATTGCATGTTTAAATAGAAAATATACATCGGACAATAATTGGTTGGATTAATACATCAACAAAACAAATTTTCTGAACAAGTATATGAATATTATTATAACATGTGTATATATTACATATGTTCAAAAGGGATAAAAAAAGTGGTTCATGTTAAAAATAAACGCATTTATAAGCTTACTAATTTTTAAGTAAAACATAAAAGTAATATTTAATAATAACTTATAATATTATTTACGCTACTATTTAAATTAAAATAACAATAGTTTTAGCAAATTTATTAAATGACAATAGTTTTGATTAATACAATTATGCTTAGTATTACCATTTACTTTAACAAATATGCTAGTATCACATTTAATCAATTGTTTCAAACAATCTAAATTGATGTCGTCTTTCTGTTTATGATCAAGACCAATCGTCGCATCCATAATTGATGCGGCGCTATAAATTCATCGTCGAACCTCTGAAGCAATTTTATATAACAATGATTTATCGACCTAGCCAGATTTAATCAGCCGCTCTAAATCGAAGGTTTAAAATTGTAATTTTACGTAATAAAAATACACCATAACAATTTCCGTTCTCGACCATTAATAAATATGCTTTAATGTTATATACCATATGTTATAAAATTTTATATTATTAAAAATATGTAATTAATAAATGCTTTTAGTTACACTAGAATTTAAAAAAATATACTACTAAAATTAAATCATACAACCTTACTTTTGTTCTATTTATAACCAATCCACAAATATTTATTTGCTTTAATTTATATATATATATATATATAGATACCGATAGATATATCATAGAGTGTCTGCCGGACATGTTTCTAGCAAAGTTTCCGAAAGTGCTGCGTCGACCTAATTTTCCCGATTTTCCCGGCACTTTTTCCCGATGTCGTATTAAAACCGCATGGAATGTTGTGGCGTTTGCTTCGCTGCTTTCTGCTACAGAGTATAATTTTATTATGTCGTTAAACTTAGTCGTAAATTACTTTCCTGGCATATTACGGAGAAACGACGAAAATTGTATAATAAAACTAATATTGTGGAAAAGGCGTGACCGTTGACGTTGTATTAGTTTATGAACTACATGCAAAGTTAATCGACAATTGATTCGTATTATGTTGTAAATAATAAATCCTAATTTCAGTTAAGATTAATTATTTATAGGTATATTAGTTAACAACCACACCTTGTTATAATAACTCATAAATTATAAATCCGGACGTAAAAATGAGGCTTTCCTTATTTATTTTTAAATTATTATATAACTATTAAACATATTTTCTCAATATTATTCTTATTTTTCTCGCGAAAAGTTCATTTTTCAAAACTTAATAAAGTTTAATATTGTAATTTATTAAAAAACATTGATCATATTACCTATAACAGAACAGAAATACTAATAATTATAAAAATACGCATAGAATTATATTTCCAATTTAAAATTACCAATTTATTTAATAATTGTTTATGCGATCTATTTACTTGGCGGTACACTGCTAGTGATAAATTGCTAGTGATTCAGAACCCTGTCACAATGACCATGGAGAATATTAAATTATTAAAATTACATTAGCTTGCCATTATTATTAATCAATTGCAAAGTATTTAATGCTAATTAAATTGAGCAAATATTTATCTTACAATTGTCTCAGAGCCAAAATCGTATTAAAAAGGTCGAGATTATCTACAATTTAGTTTTTCGAGTTCTATTTTTTTTTATTTTCGAGCAAGCAGCTGCAAACTTCATTTAACTTCGATCCTTATTCAGCACTTTACGTAGATCCACAAACTCGGTTGGTCTACGAGAGATTATTATTCTCGTCGACCGACCTCGGGATTCAGCTGACCTTTTGAGCTGAGTGCGTGTAATACGACGTCACCCCCAGATGATCGTAGCTTTGGTCGCTCATTGATAATGATGCAGAGATTTTGGCAACAGCTTGTAAAAAGACGTCACAAAAATCTCGACATACCATTCCTAGAATTTGGCTACTACGTTATTGTACACCTGAAAAATATTAATCAGTAATTGGTTTGTCTGTTTATTATAATTATATGCGGAAATAAATACCACTAAGGTTTATAAAAAATAACAATACAAAGTTTCAAGACTTTTGATTAAAAAAAACTGTTTTAAACATTAAATCAGTAAGAAGTTCAGTTGTAATTATAGCTGCGGCCAAAAAGGCTGTGCCTTAAAATATTTCCATATTAAATTACTTTTGATGGACTTAAAATTGAATATTATTCGTATTGATTTAATAGAAAAATATCCAGTACAAGCCATTGACAAAGTCCACAGCTGCACAATATTAACTCGGAATTATAAATAATTTCTGGAATTTCGGCAGTTACAAAGTATATTTTTTTTTTATTTTGTTTGTCGGTTAATTTTACATATACAATATAGATAAAATATTAATTTTGCGAAACAAAAAAGATGAACATGTTTTTTGGTGGTTATAAAATAAATATTCTACTACAAATTAGAATGAATATCAACCAAATAGACAATAATTGAAAAGTGACTAACACCACCTTAAAGATTTTAAGATTTACATATAATTCTGTACATTACTTTTAACAAGATTTAACATTGCAACACTTTCTTTAATGTTTGAATAGCAACTATTCAACAATTAATTTTAATTTTTTTAATTTTAAAAATACATATAAAAATATGCTAGATAGCTATAATTAATAATAATAAAAGTGTAACGCAAAATTTTACTTTATTTATATTTTAATAAATAATAATATGTTACAATTTTCCTTTATGTAATAGCGACATAAATTATATTACACATTTCATCACGGTGATTAATTGAAACGACAGCGACGGAGCGTCTACGTGCAGTAATAATGAACGCGAAGAAAATTGGAAAAACAATTCAATTTTCTCAAGACGACAAGAAAAACTACAATATTATTTTTATTATTTACGAATAGTTTCACGGTGTAGCATTATTGCACAAAAGGCGAGACGAACCGTCGACTCGCGTGTCGTAATATCTAGTTTTATGTCTGTATATATATTTCAATTCTATAAATAATTTAGGACCATATTTTCTGATCTGTCACAAAAATAATATTCACAGCAAAAATAAGTACTCTAATATTCGAGTAACAAAATGAAACCAAAATATAGTGTTTTACATGTGAAAGTAACAACACGAGGCTTACAAAAATATTTCGCAAAACTACTGATTTTGCTCATCAGATACGCTTACTTAGGTTTTGAAACTACCCAACACTTATCAAGCTTTTGAAATGGTTGAAGTTAGTAACAAGCAAACTAATAAAAAAATTCTAACGACGTCGTAAATTCTAATTGGGATCTATTGCCTGATATTATATTCTGAATCAACTTATAAAAAAATCTATAAAATAATCTTTCAATTATAATTGGATGAAAGTATTGATTCAATGATTCAAAGATTTTTCTTTGTACATCAAAAAAAAAAATACATAAAAACTGTAAACTTTCCAGCCATCATATTCTGTTGTTTATACAATATAATAAACACCCAGTTGCTTCTAAAGGAATATTATTCGTAATCACACTGTATCGCGTGGGTGTGAATGGCGAGGTAGGACGCCCCGAGTATTTAATTACAGGCAAAATGGAAGGTGTGGTGGATGAGGTGTAATGAATAAGGATACGTGACCATTCTCGGAACGAGCCTTTTAATGCGTACATCAAACACGTATTGAATGGGAAATTGCGTGTGTATGTCTCTGAGTGTGTGAAAGGAACAAATCGTGATGTTGGACACGTAAGGAAATTTTTGTTTAAACTTCCTTTATTGTTTCTGATTTAGACACGAGCGTGAGAATTTTTTATGTTATGTTAAATAAAGGATGTTGCCTATGAAATGTTTTTTAATGACTCGTTAAGTTTGATTTAAACCATTACTAAACAATGTATAATGTATTTGAAAAATAAACGCAGTATAGATTTAGTTCGCATTTTTGTAAAATCTTTAGCTTGGCTAGGTATTAACTAAATAAATATAGTAACAACCCAAAGCAGGTTATATTATGTAATTATTTTTTTTAAATATTATTACTTGATTAACAAATTTTAAATGACACGTTATTACTTGTAACATTACTTTAAAAAAAATTTAATTATGTGAAAATTTTTATTATTGAGATTTTAAAACTTTTCTCTATTCATGTTACTCAATATTTTCTTGACAATTGAATAACCAAGACAGCGATTGATTTGTGGGCTCATTCAATCTAAGATTAATTGCTAGCGTTATTCGTCAAAAGCCGCAAAATCTATGCTTCAAAGAAACGAAAATATCTGACTTAATGAAGCGTTGTTGTAATTCGAAACTTGATTGAATAAAATTAATTACATCTACTTCAGCTCAAATTTAATAAAGTAATGGATTATAATAACGTTCATCAGATTAATATAATGATTAATATCCTCATGAGCAAAAAATATACCTATATTTAATTTTATTTGATATAACATATCATACTTTTTTTTTAGTTTTTGCTATTTAAGAATCTAAATATACACAACTATCAAATAATATTATAAGGAATCATTGTTGCATTGTAATATAAAGCTCTCGTTGATTCCAATCTGATTTAATATAATACTGAATCACGTTGGAGCAGTTCTAATATATATAGTAATCAAGCGATATTTTACAAAATGCTCGCCAGCTAACAAGCAAGTCTAATTCCCTGAAGCTCCGCCTGTCAAATTGCCAGTTTATAATGCTTTTATAAGACGATTACATATCGAGAAGCAAACTAATTTATCTTCTAGTTGCTCTCGGTTGCTTTGAATGTCTATTTCTGGGTACTTCAATTACACTCGCCGCTTGAGCTTAGGAATTACAAAGACAAGTCGTTAGTGAGTTTTTCCTTGTTATTATATTATTTGACTTTCGATAGTAAAATGTTGACAATCTCTGATATGGGAAGACACGGTTCTTGTCAATTGGCACTGACAAGAGTAACGTGGAACACGTTCGCGATTTATATAAAGCGAGACGTACGTGTCTCTGAGGCGAGGGTCGGTAACGAACAGTACTTCTCAAATATTAAATTCTTAGAGAAATCATTTTTTTTAATAATATGAATGCTTTAAAACTAAGCTTGTATGTAGATTATCATTATTAAATATAAGGTTAATTTAAAAAACAAATTTAAAATTACAATATCCTTTCAATAACATATTGTATATATATACATACATATAGAAGTTAAACGCATTTACCTACAATACAATAAATTAAAATAGGTCGTTCTTATTTGTATATATTTTGAGAATGGACTTAAAAATCATCCAAAAGACAATGATTTGTCTCAGCAGAACACCCACAATTGCACAATAGCCACCAATTACCACAAAAACTCACTTAACCATTGACTACATAAGTTATGAAACCAGTTTAGAAAACATTATTTACCTTACATTGGATAAGAATTGCATGAATTATTTTGTGTAATTATAGGATGGTCGCTCTAAACCAGCTTTCACTAAGAGAGATGATTTTGGCGGTGGAGTCAGACTCTTATGTCACTCATTTTCAATTATTTAATCGGGTTTTTCAATTGAACTACTCTAATATTCACAATTAGAAGGATTAGCTCATAATAATAATCATAAAAATAGGTAAATCGATAAACGATATTATGATACAGTGTTCTAACCGTTTAGAAAAAAATGGATTTCTTCGTTAAAGCAGAGCATAGTGGAAAACTTGAGATTCACGATATAAATCAGAATCTTAAATGGAAGTAATCATAAAAACGAACGTTTCTGACCTGTCTTAGCGGCCAATGGTTATTAGTTTAAAATAATCGTGACCTTTAACTAATTTGTTGTACCACCGAAAAAGGAGCAGACGACGAAATCTACCGTGGAAGAGCTCATCGATATATTGTCATGGATAACTTACATGAAATAAATCAAAATCTTGAATAAAAGTTATCCATGGTTCCCCACAATCTATTGTTTACAATATATCATGGTAGATTTTTTGTTTGACCTTTTTCGGCTAGTCGATAATATTTTTTTTATCAGAAAATTTGATTATAAATCGGTGCAGAAGAGGTAATATTTTAAATTGTAAATTTTTCGTAACAACCGGGTAAACACAATCAACAACCACAACAAATAATTAGTGAGACAACAGACTAAAATTAAATATGGAAATCAGTGATATATTTTAATAATTTAGTTTAAAATATTAAACATCACTATACCCGACTTAGTCCGATTTTATTTTAATTATTTATCACTAAGCTTATCCACGAGATTAGGAAAATCTAAGAAAACATCATCTGTAATAATCGACCGAAATATTAATTTTATTTTATTTATTTAATATATTTTAATCATATATTATGGGACTTAAGCTCAGATGTTGACGCTAGATTTGCCTGTATTGCGTGTCCGCGAATGATACCTTACGGCGAGGCGTACATGAAAAGAAATCTGAAGTTGCTTGTGACAGTCGGTCCCGATCGCTCCGACGAGGCGCTACGAACGCACAAAACTCATTATTTTATATATTAGTAACCGATTGCCTACTTTTTCAACACTTCATATAATAGTTTAGTTGTTTGCTTGTTACATTATTTAAGGAGTCACATCAAGACACTTACTATTACAAATAAAAATACGCGTTTTACTTCGTTCTTTGTTAAAAATTTGGGATCTATTATATGGTGTGATACTTTTGGGTGATTACACTGCCACAGCTTCAATCCGGAAATTAAACTGCCACACCGAAATAGTCTCTATCGCATTTAAACCAATTTTGAAACAAAAACAAAAACCGTTCAACTCTTTAGAAAATACCAAACAACAGTCATTCGTTATACTTTGAAAAGGTATTATAAAACCATACTTCTCATAGAGTATTAGTCATGTCGACAAAGGGGTTTGGTTTGCGTGGGCTTAGTAGGTTTTCGACCCCCTCTTACGTTTCGCAGCGTTTTTACCCGATCATTGTCAGACTTGTCCGATATATGTAATTGCTTCGTGGCTCACGCTTTCACGAAATTTGTTTTTCGTCTGCGGCCACTTTATCACGATTCCGTTCGTCGGGCGACGCTAATGGCGCGGATAACAAAATATTAGTTTAAACATTTATCAAAGCCTCGACCCTGACAGCGATAAAAGCTGAAAAATATTTATTCTCTATGCACGTAGTGTGTGCGTTGTGGTTCTCTAGGTCAGTACTCCTCAACAATTTTAGTAAACAAGACGTAAAACTTGTACTTCATAATTTAATTTACTTAAAATGGTTATTATTTAGTTTAAGTTATATATGTTTGATAAACTAGTACTTTATAATATTATAATCCATTCTCTAGTAAGATTACTTACTATGTGTAATTGCCACTGTTACATAGAAAGTGTAAAATGACAGCATCGCAAAAATATGATTGCTAAAACTAATGTGGACACAATGAGAAATGAGACCATTCGTAAAATAGAAAATCATCTATCTTTATGACATTTGCTTCGCAAAATAAAATTAATTTTAAAATAACTTCATTATATTTAAAGAAACCTCTTTCTAATGAACAATTCGGATTTTACTAAAAGCACCCAACTAATAATCAAAGTCAGAATAACGTAGTCCGTGCGGTATAGACACAAAGGAAACAAAGGGTTCAGGTCTCTGAAGCATATTTTAATTTTTATTCACAAAAATTGTAAATTATTTTACGCATAATAATTTATAATTAATTATATAGATGTCATTGGTTCCCAGATTAAAAATCTGGTGGTTAATATTTACTCCATTGTGAAGCATTAGACTTATTTTATTTGATGTTTGTCTATCTTAAAAATACTGATTTTCTACTACATTCAGGATATTTTAGTTTCATTAAATAAAAGAAGCAGCAAATATTAATTTAAAAATAGTAAGCATTAACCATATAATACAGATTTCTACTGATATTTACACAAAAACCCTAATGAATATACCCTAATGCTTGCACTACTCTCTCGGAAGTTATCCGAACCGAAGTTCAACTGAAGCCGGCCGAGGCCGCCGACTTCAAAATAGAGGCCATACTGCCACAAATTTCATATGCCGTGAACGACGTCCGCACGGCGGTTGCTGTCACGTACAACTGGCATATATGGGCGCGATCGAAAAATGTGCCAAATAATCGCAATTTTTAAATTGTCATATTATTAAAATTACGCTACTGATAATTATAAAAGTTTGTGTGGGCACTCACCAATACAATATCAGTGAAAACTTTTCGGTCGTAAATATTCAATTTACGCAAAATCTTTACCGGCTTTTGCAAAATGCCATATGGCATAAAAATTATATTTCAGAATACGAACACCACATCTGTGACTATCCTAGAATTTGTCGCCATCGAATCTAAATAAAAATTCGTTATGGTGTGACATTTATATAAACCGATCTAGAAAAATACATAAGGATATTCGAAACGATTTTTTTTTATCAAAATCAAGTACCACTAATTATTTTTTAATTATTTAATTTTATATGAAAAAAATTATAATTACGATATCTGTTAGAAGAATATACTATCAAAAATATAATTAATCCCTTTTGGTGCCCTAAAATATTCAAAGATGTCAGTAAGAGTCTGCTGAAGTCCCGGATAAGCATGTGGTATTATAACTTGACCACGTGACCACGATGAAGCGCTCGACATGCGTGTTAACCATAGAACGCCTACGCACATACTGAAATTGAACCGAGTTACTCGTTCTATCTCAGTTTGCGAAAAACCATATCATTATCTCTCTCCCTCTCTTCACTTAACACGCGAGAGAGCGAAAGAGCAGCTCCGACTTCGGTTCCTTTGACTTCGGTCCGTTTGCCGATAATGTTTGGAAGCGCTCGAAGCTGACCAAGTTGACTGAATTACCCCCACTTTACCTCCAGTTCTCGGTAACCTTGGACAACTTCCGAGAGATTTTAGAGCGGGCAGAATCGAACTCGACCGAAGTAACCCACTATATTCTCCGTCCTTGGCCAACCTTGGCCAACTTCCAGAGAGTGTAGTTCAGGCATAAGAATGGAACAACATATAATAATTTAAAATACTTTTATTCACTTTAACTTAACCATGCAAAAAAAATTACCATATTTTTAATCGTTCAATAATTTGCTCGAAAGTTATCTATAATTTAAAAACGAATATTTTAGTTGATTTTTTATACATAACTATTACTTTTGGTCAAAAGTATAATCACTTATTTTGAAATTACTGGTGATAAACGTTGTTTATATTATTTCATAAATTTATTTTAATACAAACTCTTTGATTGCCAAAACTTTCCAAAGTTTGAGAGACATCATCCACTTACTATACGAGTACATGACATGTGTTGGCGCGCTCGCTGTTTGCCTAAGAACTACAATGTTTGCTTAGCTTTTTATGAGAATTTTAAAAGCTTCCAAAAATGTCATGTTTGTGCGCCCGATCACGTGGACCCATTGTTGTATCATCACGCCCCATACTCCTACAAAACAAACAAACTTTTCGAACGCACTGTTTCCCTTTAATTTGAATTCCGAATAAAGGGGTAGCACTATGCATACAACGTCGAACAGGCGAACGAAGGGTCGTAGGACTATTTTGACAAACAGCCCACCCTTCGTTTCCTCTTCCTGACCGAAGTGGAAATTAACATAAGGCCGAATTCTTGAAAGATATTAATATACGAAGCAATCCAAACACAATAAAGATTAAAGCGAAATCAGATACGATATAATCATAAAAGAATATTGTTCATGTTATTTTAGTAACTTTGTATAGCTGGGGATCAAATCTTGAGTTCGTTTGGGTGGATCTTGAAAGTGAATTTATTTCTGGAGGGATTGCCTACTCACTCTCTCTCTCTATCTTCCTTACAAAGGGTGGAATCTTGAGACTAAATAATTTGTACATAATGAGAAAATAATATTTTTATTATATCTGTATGCTGTTTTGTATCATAATAATACGCTTCCGAGTAAGGTCTATTCATATTTTGCTTTTGTTATATAATATAATATTATGTTAGCAAGAGGATCATGAGGTTGAATTAAATGTAATGAATTACTCAGAATATGAGTTGTTCTTAATGTTAATTATATTTAATATTGTGTACAACTCGTTGTGGTTCTGGTATTGTCATATATCAGTTAAATAGAACAATTAGGTACATAAAAATTAAAAGTATTAAATATACATAAATACACACTGGTTTATCAATATAAGCTTTATTACTCGACTTCGCCTAAGATAGATTAAGGTTGAAATTTAAAAATATCAATGTGGACCCTACCTCGTGTAATACCCACGGAATATATTCATCAGTTAATGTTAAAAGTTGAAAGTTGAAAATAGCACAGTTGACCTAAAAATGGCAACAAGAGTGATATGTGCAACTATCACGTCGCTACTGTTCACCGTTGGAAGGAGTTTTTACGGTAGACAGACAGACACATGTAATTTCTGTTTTTTAATTGTTATATTTTTGTTTATTTTCCAATTGTTAAACACTTTATATGTTTAAAATATTTCGTCTTAAATTTATTATTTAAAATCATAAATCGTAAACATTGTTAAATAGAGTCGTAGCCGTGATTTTTTGATTTTGAGTTAATCGGGTCTTGCGAAATATGTGTTTTTAAAATGATAATACCAGTGATAGGATCGTTGTTACGTCTGTAAATTATTTTAAAGTAAAATTTTATTGTGTTATACATTATTTGTAATGCTTTATTTTTATTACTTTAAGCTAATAATACATTGGTTTGAAGGCCGAAATTACGGCAAGCTTTGTAAAGCCAAGTTTGTAATAAGTTTGTTTGTAACATGTTTATATTCTTGAAAATGTATATAAAAATTTCTTTCCATTATAAAGTTGTCCTATATAATAGCTTATTATAAATTGATTGATTTTATTTTTTGTTTCTTAATATGATAATAGGAAAATTGAAACTAAAATTATCTTACATTGCAAGATCATATTTATAAAATATTAATATTATTTAGATATAAATAAACGTCGAATGACGGTAAATCTTTCTTATGTAATTCTAAATGAGAAAATGACGTTTTTATGAACCACTATAAACTTATTTTTCGAGAAAGATAGAAAGTGTGATTGATACTGCTGTCTAAGATATGTAAAAAGCTTAAATGGATTTTAAGACAAGACATTTGCCAGAGAAGGACCTTTATAAACAGGGCCTCGTGACAAAAATTTTAAGATCGTAATATAATTTCTTGAATAAATAATAATAGGTACGAATTAACCCTTTCTATACTAAAAATAAATATTAAAGTTAGCCACCGTTGCGAAATATGTACGTATATAATGATACAGAAATTTAATTTTCTAGGAATTATATAAATTAATATTGTATGTCGGTGTCTTACTATAGCGAGCCCCATAGCTAATTGATGCGTGCGGGTGCCGGACACGTATTTATTTACACTAGGGTCTAGTCTTATTAGTTGTATATTTTAATTATTATTATTATTATTAACCAGTGGTATAAGCAGAGCCGCCGAGAGCGAACCAGGGCGCTGGGAAAACCATGATTCCGGGCATTATGATAAAAATAGCACATAATATATTTTTAACATCGTAATATAATTTCTTGAATAAATAATAATAGGTATAAGTTAACCCTTTCTATGCTATAAATAAATATAAAAATTAGCCACCGTTGCGTAAAATATTTTATTAGGCATTAAAAATATCTTCTCATAATATTTAACTAATAAAAAAATAATTTTCCCTTCTTAGAATTTAAAAATCCACGTCAAAAGCTATAAACCGACGGTGACGGCACGATTTTACTGCTTTTGACGTGAATTTTTGCATTCTGTGAAGTGAAAAGAGTCGTTGAGTTATACCAAAGAATTTCTCAAAACTTTCACAACCACATGAGTTATTAACATAAAATTTGTAGCATTGGTGAGATTCATCATGACTCACAAATTTACAACAATAATGAATAGCTCGATATTTTTTTAATTAAACTGTCATATCACAGAGATAAGAAAGCTGTTTACTAGATAGTAGTTAGATGTTCTAAAGATGAGCAAATATTTGGTAGTGAAAGCATCTATAAATCATGTATTTAATTTAAAATTTTATGATAAAAATGACTTACAAGTTCTCCTTGTTACATTATACATTTTTCAGGGCTTTGAAATAGAACAATCAATATGTTCAATTTATGTTTTTTTATTTATCATATATTTTCAACGACCTTATAATTTTCATAGCATACATCTTTTAAATATCTGAAGGAATCTTATTACATTCTATATCCAATGTTGTCATGAGACTAATAATCAAAGGGTATTTATTTTTATTATTTTTATGAATCATGCATTATTTTTATTATGTCATATAGTATTATATACTTTTGATTGTGTAACTACAATAAGGATTCAAGGATTACATTTGCTACTTTTTGTAGGCATGACATCAAATAACGATGACACCATATGGTATTCTAATGACACCTTTTAGTTATAAAGTTTAAGGCATTGAGCATGACTTGTCTGATGTCACCCACTTCGTCAACACATAAAGTTGATTCATAAAAATTGTGAAACCAGATGGGTTTTGTCATAGAAATAAAGTTTTTTTAATGATTCATTGACTAGACAAACCAGTTGTAATTGTATATCAATTTAAATGCCATATGTTTATATATAAAATGTGATTCATACAAAATAAATAAATTATATATTTATTTATAGATTGTATTTTATGTGTTTATTTATTTATTTATATAAGGAATATAAGTGTGGGTTTCTTCAGTGATCAGAAATAGCTTGTATATTTTTGTTAAATATATTTTTGATTACAATATTATTATATACAAGTATAGCTCAATATGACTTGTAATTTTATACAATACATGTATTATAATAGAATCCTCGGATACATGATGTATTATTAACTTATGTTTTATTAAGTCCCTTGTATATAGTGTATGTATATAAGTAGATATATAAAAAAATATAGCATAGAAGCCGTTGGACATTTCGTTTAAGAGCTAAAGCAAATTGATTTAGAGCTTCACGAGTCGCTAAAAAGTATTCGATATTTCTGTTTGAAAAACAAGTACAAACATATATGTATACTATAAAAAAAGAAGCTGAGTTTGCTCGTGTTTGACCTCTTTTACTATATAAATATAAGTATATAAATGTTTTACTGATAAGCCATTGTCATTTACAGTCAAATTTTATTTATTATTTTTTCATTTAAATGTTATACAGTTTACAACAAAATGTTATTACAGCAATTGCATAATATAGTATGTTGTTCTGTATTTGGAATAAAAATAACAGAATATATAGTGAGCAGGAAAAGTTGCCAACTCACGATCAGATAATGAAATACAAGTTTGATTGTTTCATCCGATTTTCATCTACTTTTATACAATAATATATATTGAATAAAAATTTAATTATAAATATACATAATTTAATTTAATTTTTACATGTTATTTTAGTCCTTTTTTAAAGAATATAATTTTATAAAATTAATATTGATAATAATAATTAGTTCATAAACAGGTAATACATAATATTGTTTTATTCTAGTCAAAAGATTTATCTTATCAGTAAATTATTATAAGTTATTTATTTATATAAATTAAATTAAGGCCACTGTAAACACAATTTGTTTCTGGAGTGACTTTTTTGCATTTCCAAATGTCAAGAAGATCAAATATACAAGGAGTAGTGATACTTATTTCGTAACAGCAAAACTTAAAATTGAGTACAAAATCAGACCCAAAAAGAACGTCAAGTTTTCAATTTATTAAAGCCAAATTTAAGGTTTAATCTTAATCAATACTCAAGAACAGATACATGTAAAGGGAAGTGACTCAGTGGAAATAATTAAAATATAAAAAAAATGTTGAAAAATCTGGGAAAGAATTAGTGTGAGAAAATACATTTTTATTACCATATGTATTTTTAGATTAAAACAATAAGATACGGTCGCGTTATTATTAGGCATAATAGTTTTGTTGTTGTTATTAATAGCAATTTGTTGATATATTCCATATTCTATCATAAATGGTAATTGCAACTGTTAAATTACCATGGATATGCTTAAATATGCCAAATTATAGGCTTCATTTTTTACCGGCTCATTATTCGATATTCAATAATTATACCGGTTATTGAAATTTCAACATGAGTAGAAGTATTAATTATATCATTCGTTAATCAGCAATCACGAATTCGCTGCGAAACCGACGTGATAAATAATTCGCGAAACGAAATGATTCAATGCCATTAGAAAATGACACGCGCTAAATTGGTCATTATTATTATAGTAAAAACTGGAATGGTCAAATAATCGGATCGAAATTTGTAGCGTTGCAGGGTCGAACTGTACGTGGGATGTACATTTATTTATGTAACGTCCGTTGCATGCAAATTATATTAAAATACGCACACACAGGGTTGGCTTGAGAAATTAGCATAATCCGGCGATTTTAGCATTTGTTCCGATCGGATATTATGCTAATTTTTTACATTTCGAAAATTTGGGGTATATATGATTTGTATGCAACAATAAGATGTCACTATTAACCAACTTTAACTTAATAAAATAATCATTTGCTTTTATTAAAAAAAAATTCAACTTAAATCAATGTATGACTCCTGCAGCTTAGACTAACATTGTTTGTTTTAGATACATTACTATATAATAATAAAAGAAAAATATTTCTAAAATTTAAATAAAATATGAGATTAAAATAGGTAATATGTATATATAGTATATATTAGATCTACAAAACTTATGTTGTCAATAATTAATATTATCATTAATGTATATTTATTCAAATTAAACATTCATGGGATACCAATTGCGGATATATAAACTCTTGTGTATTTAAAAGTAGAAAAACAAGGGATTTTTATAAGAAAATCTGATCTAAATATTATTAGGGAAATAAGAAGAGATCAACAATCCTCTGTCCCGATTGCTTCATAAGATTCCCATGTCGTCTGGAAAAAGTACCGTTACACGAAATAGTATGCTTTATCTCTTTCTTCGTTGCGTGCGACACCCCTCCCACTTTTATTTATAGGGGATCGGCGTCAGTTCTGAATTGTTAAATAAATAAATTTTATTAACCTACAATATCACTAACTTCATTCCGTAATTTTGCTACTTATGTATCTGATTTTTTTAATTTTGCGCAGAATTTCAAAGATCTTTTAAATAAATATATTTATTACAGTCATTATTAAATGTGTTTCTACTATTGTTGTTTCCAAAAGCAATAAAATATTTGTATTTATTATAAGAAAAGAGCATTATTAGCGCAGGGTAACACCCCCACGGTGTATGGCTGAGAGGCAAATAGTAGTGGATTCTAATTAGAATGTAACGGTAAACCGTCGAACTCGATAGGGAATCTTATGATGTGTCCCGATTCCCTAACTAATCTTAGGTTATCTGGGGGGAAACTGTAGCATCTTTTTTTATTTGATGAAATCTTATTAGAGTAATTGAATTATTCACTCTCGAAATATTATATAAAAACTATCTGTCGGTAACTTATTGCCGTGAGGTACCGAAGCCAGCGAGTGTTCGAATACCGGACCCTTGACTTTTTTGGTTTTAAATATAATTTTTGCTTCGTCTGAATTTTTCTAATCTATTTTTAAATTTATTGGTGTTAAAATTAGACATTAAAACCAGTGTGTAACTCTTAATAAAGGTCTTTCAGAACCAATGATAATTGGCACGTTGCTGTCGGCAATCTTGTTTTATATTTAAATGTTTATTTTTCATTGGTCGAAACAAGAGAATTCATTAACAAAAGCTCGGAAATCAATAGAGCAAACTCAATTTTTATTTTTATTCAAATAAATATATTTACTTTGTTTACATGTATATTATACACTGTTCATACAGAGCGATAATATTAACAGAGTAACAAATTGAACGTAGAGCGTTTCATTTGAAAGCGAGCGTCTCCGAAAGCAGAAGCGACGACTTAGAACAATTATATATAATATAGTTTTTCTTACATATATAATACTTTTCTCTTCTAATCATCTTTTCAACCATTATACAAAATATCTCAACACTTTTCATGACTTTAACCCTTTGGACGCGTTAATCAAAAATAATATTTAATTGTTTTTTTTTTTTTTTTTTAAATGCAAATTTCATCTTGATACTGTGTTTAAATGTTCTGATTTTTTATTTTTTATTTATTTAAAATGATATTTTATGTTTATTCACAAAAAAAAGTGTTTTCTTGAAAAGCATTTTTTTTACTGATTTTTGCGTAAAGAGATAAAAAAAATCAACTGGGCGACTTTAGTCGATTTCCGCGTTCAAATGGTTAAAACTGCTATTATGTAATACAGACATTTCTTGCCGAATATTACAACCACTGTTAGGATATATTTAAACAATGAAATAATAATATGTATAAACTCAAAACAGCACGTGCGATATGTAACAAACTTAAAAAGTATAAAAAAAATGTAAATTTAATCATAATAAAATAATTTAGCTTATAAATAAAAATAAAAAGCACATAATTACGTTTATTAACTGAATAGATAGCAAAATAAATACATACACAGGTATATGTACTTATATAAAACAACTCTATGTTTGACATAAAGTTAATAATAACAGTGTTTTTGTCCACATGTCCATTTTTTTATAGTGTCTTATATTACCATTCTACATTATGGTTGTAATGTATACATAAATTGAATATCGTAATGATACAGAGCTAGTCAGTAAAATTGTAGACTATAAACGTAAAGTTGCGTGAGACATAATATTGAAAGCATGGTGTCTATTTAAATATTTTTCCAGTGATATTATATATTCAGTTTTTAATTCAATTTATATATGCTTTAATAATTTTTTTTTAATATTTCAAAATTGACGATAATAGCAAATAAATATAATTATATCATATATACTATGTCTAATAAATATATTTACGCAAATAAATGGTTTCGCCAATTTCGTACTATTAATAGAGGTTGACTATTAATTATGTTCATTATTAAAGATCAAAGGGTCATTTGGTATCCAAGCATTTCTGATTAGGTCCTTAAAGGCAAAGCTTTACTGCAGGGATTCTGTGCTTTAAAATGCATGTGAAGTACTGTGTGTATAATATATATAAAGAGATAGTGGGTCTTTTCACGTAAATACTCATGAAATATTATATAATGTAGCACACAGTGATAAATTAATAGACCGTGACACACGTAATCCACTTGAGATTAATATAAATTATAAAAATAGATATTATTATTGTGTTACATGCGCATGTATGTATGTCTATTTCAAGCAAAATTTACTATTGCTTTACGAATAAACAATACTGGATCCCACATATGAAATGTCTAACATCTTAATAGTTAAATGCATGTTGTTATAAAATTGTCGTGCTAAAAACACTTGTATATTTCCAAATCATGTCATTGCTATTCTCTGATGCATCATCATCGTTCACTTTGCTAATGACACTCTCCTAGACAGACGATGTCTTCTTCCATTAGCTATTAAGGAAATGACAACATTACAAAATATGCTGTCATCTGCCTGCGTCGACCATGAAACGTTTTCCTGATTCATTATTCACATTTCATTTATGCATTACAGCAAACATCCTACATATTAAATAAGCATAATTATATTTCAGTGTATGTGTACATATTAAGGTATACAATGCATTAAAAAATAAAAAATATATGTAACATTCTATAAACAATATTTTTAACACATTCGCGTTAGGGGTGTTTATTTTTGTTGTAACACAAAGTTCGTTATTAAATTGTTGTCATGTACAGTTTGTGTATTTTAATTATACGTAAAGTTTTCGTGGGTGCTTCTTTAGACTCTAGAGGTCTTAACTCAACTACATTCATAGAAGCTGGACCAGGGAATGCGAAGATAAAAGCAGCGACTTTTGCCATCTTCGATAGTGTGAAGTTGGGTCGATCTCCTCGTGGGCGAAGTTCATATGAACTTTGTGAGTCTAATTTCGAGAGCTCTTAAAGCTTCTGTTTCCAAT
This sequence comes from Plectrocnemia conspersa, assembly GCF_051122295.1. Lineage (NCBI taxonomy): Eukaryota > Metazoa > Arthropoda > Insecta > Trichoptera > Polycentropodidae > Plectrocnemia > Plectrocnemia conspersa. Next base: position 2,927,895 of record NW_028277165.1, read on the forward strand.
ATAGATGCTGTGAGACCATCAATACTAATTGTGACCGGTAATCCGACGGCTTAGGTCGAGAACGGAGGTGAAGCACTTCCTTGGCCCATAGCCGACTATGCAAAGCCAACAGGATATTGAAGCTCCTGGTTGTTACCGAGCCGGTGGGTATACCTATGCTCGATCATAAAGATCGGGTGGAAACATCAGTTACACTATTTTGTCACGTCTCTCGGTGTCTGTCTGCTCCTCATTGGAGACCAGCCTTATGTTTTCAGGGACTTGCAGCAATCATGCAACAATCATCCAGCCAATCGTTGCACTCGCTTCTTATGACAACGAAATATGTATACGCCTTTAGAAAGTGACATTTGCTTGATGGACATCTCTGAGGTCGAATTATGGAAAGGGAATATTGTAGACTTACGGTGCTTTTTGTCTTTCGGTTATATTGTTTCCCGTGACCATTTCGTGTTATTTATGGGAAACTCTTTTTTTTCTATTCGTAACGAGGTCGCACTTCTGTCTAGTTTATCCTTACTGATGAATGATTATTTTTGCTCCCAGATTAGCGAGTTTCAAGAATATGATCTCCTCATAACCAATTTTTAAAGTTGCTTAAATAATTAATAAAAAAATAGGTTCGATTGTATTACATCAGAATATTAGTTGAAAATACTTGAATAATTAAAAATTCTATACCCTAAGATTCCCACATTTTGCAAATCGTTTTTCAAAGGCTTTTTTGACTCGACCCATTTTCCAGCGCTAATAACCACCAATCAATCATCGTCCAATATGAAAGCCGAGGCTGATAAATGTATCCAATAAATAACTTGTATGCGGCCCGAGCCGAGTTCGGCGCTCGTAGATCAATATTTGAAATAGCACTTTATTTATGACCAAATGTGCTTTCACGCTGCACAACTCCATACTATCCACTTTATATCTATATATGTATAACACCTACCTAGACATATTCTAACGCCCGTTTTCCATTCCGAGCTTTATCGCCGATGAATAAATGAATAGCCGCCGATTTTTTCGCTAGGCTTTTTCCGTAAACGTTGTATAGAGAAGAAGCCTAACAAAGCCGACGTGTGTATCAGATAAAATTAAACATTTATGTGCGAAAATTCTTCATGTGAAAATTGTAATATACGTACTCAATTATTAACATTGCTTGTAAATACTATAAAAGGAATTTCTAAAGCGAATTACATTATTTTATATTACATTGAATTTATTTTGTATACATTAATATATATTTACAGATTTTTTGCACAAAATATAAAATATTAATCATACTAATAAACTTTAAATCCATGAGCAGGACACTAATGATTTTAAAGTGGTTCCTAAAAACGTAGTTTTTTTGTGAAAAATCGCCACTTAACTATCGCTAAATATTGGCTCACTTAATTCAAAATCATTTGTAAAAATTATCAGTTAGTATATTTATTGTATGTATATTTTACCATAGCATATTATTAGCTATCCAATGGTTCATATCATACCACAATATGAATGTCACCAATTTAGACCGTATTCATAATGGCCGTCAATTATCAACAGTGATTCAAGTCTGCCGCAGAATAACCACAAGCTTAACTGATAGGAATGAATATATTTTAGAGCGTTCAAATACTGATTATAAGGTCATTAACCTAAAATTGTACTTATTTAAATGTTTTAACATGTTTATATTTTTACATATAACCATATGTATGTAAATAATCATAGTAAAGTACCCAATACATGTAGTATACGTATGTATTTAAAACATTTTCCGTACCATGAATCCAATTAGTGACACAACACTCGATCGAAGTAATCTCGTTAAGAGAAGAAAACATACAATTTGCTATGCCATGAAAATTGATACGGCATTTGAGCTATTTCATAGACAACATAATCTATGAATTAATAGTTTATTCAAATTAAACTTTCATTGACGACTACATTTCTACAGAGCAATTATGACTAGTGATTACCCATAAATTATGGAATATTCTAATTAAAATATTTCATATCTAATTAAATTCTAGTTATGCTCATATCATTAAATAGGAAATAAAATATACTTGATTTTTATTTTAGTGAATTTAATTTCATCTTGAGATTTTAAATTTAAACAAAAAAAAGAACCACTGAAAATTATGGGTTTCAGCGGTTCTTAAAATTATTTATGCCTGCACTACACTCTCTGGAAGTTGTCCGACCCGAAGTTACAACTGAAGTCCGCCGAGACGTACGACTTCGAGTAAGCGGTCACACTGTCGCAAATTTCATATGCCGTCCGGACGGCGGCTTCTGTCACGTACAGCCGGCATATTTGCGCGCGATTGAAAAATGTGCCAAACAATCGCAATTTTTAAATTGTCATATTATTAAAATTACGCTACTGATAATTATAAAAGTTTGTGTGGGCACTCACCAATACAATATCAGTGAAAACTTTTCGGTCGTAAATATTCAATTTACGCAAAATCTTTGTCGGCTTTTGTCAGCAAAATGCTATAAGGCACAAACATGATACTTTAGAATACGAACACCACATCTGTGACTATCCTAGAATTCGTCGCCATCGATTCTAAATAAGAATTCGTTATGGTGTGATATTTATATAAACCGATCTAGGAAAATACATAGGGATATTCGAAACGATTTTTTTAAACAAAATCAAGTACCATTAATTATTTTTTAATTATTTAATTTTATATGAAAAAAAATATAATAACGATATCTGTTAGAAGAATATACTATCAAAAATATAATATATCCCTTTTGGTGCCCTAAAATATTTAAAGATGTCAGTAAGAGGCTGTTGAAATCCTCGATAAGCATGTGGTATTATAACTTGACCACGTGACCACGATGCAGTGATCGACGTGCGTGTTAACCATAGGACGCCTACGCGCATACTGAAATTGAACCGAGCTACTCGTTCTATGGTGTGACATTTATATAAACCGATCTAGGAAAAAACGTTATGATATTCGAAACGATTTTTTTAACAAAATTAAGTACCACTAATTATTTTTTAATTATCTAATTTTATATGACAAAAAATATAATAGCGATATCTATACACTATTAAACATACTATCAAAAATATAATTAATCCCTTTTGGTGCCCTAAAATATTCAAAAATGTCAGTAAGAGTCTGTTGAAGTCCCAGATAAGCATGTGGTATTATAACTTGATAACGTGAACACGATGCAACGCTTGACATGCGTGTTGACCACAGGACGCCTACGCGCATACTGAAATTGAACCGAGTTACTCGTTCTATCTCAGTTTGCAAAACACAATATCATTATCTCTCTCACTCTCGTCACTTAACACGCGAGAGAGCGAAAGGGGAATTATCTCACCGCTCGCGCTTGAAAGAGCAGCTCCGACATCGGTCTCTTTGACTCCGGTCCTTTTGCCGACAATGTTCGAAAGCGCTCGAAGCTGGCCAAGTCGACTGAATTACCCAAACTTTACCTCCCGTTCTCGGTAGCCTCAGATAACTTCCAAGAGATTTTAGAGCGGGCTCTACCGAAGTAACCCACTATATTCTTCGTCCTTGGCTAACCTTGACCAACTTCCAGAGAGTGTAGTGCAGGCATTAGAATTTGTTTATTATAACCGATCATCTGATCTTTTTTGTTCAATAGTCCACGAACATCTTGTCAATGAACGTTTTGAATTTAATCCCTTTCCATGTATCAATGAGATGATCTTATAAACTTTCACATTATTTTTAGCAGAAAGTATTGTAGCTATCTGCTTTTTTGTGTGAGAGAAAAACAAATTTTTAAAATTTTCAAAACAATCGGTTTACAAAATAATAAAAAATGAGACAGATGTTATGCAAGCATGTGTGTATATATGTCTTGGATTTACCTTTGTGTGTATATATATGTATTTTATATATATACACACACACCAGTACGATTCTACAAAGGTCTCAATACAAATGCAGATGTAATCAGCGAGCAATCAGAGTTATTGAAAGAGCCCGCACACGGCTTGCAAATTCAATAAACGGTCGGATGTCGGAGCGCATTTATAAACCAGAACGTGCATTATTTTCGATCGTACACATTGCACATTTGCACTTGAATGGTAATTTGTTCAGAGCGTGTTCAATCATGATCTCCTGAGGATCTCCTGACTCAGGATGCGGATGTAATGGTTTCAATTCATCGAAAATTATAGATAGCACTATATTTGATAGAAAGCTCAAAACGAAATTATGTATTTAGGTAGATCATTAAATATATCGGTAAATGATTGATATGTTTACTGATACTAACTGTAACTAACCTACTGTCTTTCACTAAAACGGTAACAAAATCTCTCGATTCGAAAATTGCCGAACTTTGCTTGCTAAGATGATTTAACTCGGTTATTCTTGAGTTATTTGAATGATCGTAGATAGTTTGTAACATATGGCGGCCGATTGTCGAAAGAATATTTAACCCATTCGGGGGCTTCTCAAGGGTCCAACCTGGGCCCTCTGCTCTTGTTACCGAGCGAGGGCGCCGACACGATGTTATTGCTTTTGCCGTGAATTTTTGACTTCTGAGAAGTGATAATTGTTTTTGCGCCTTTCTATTGACCAAAAATCGATTTGAATAGACTTTGCTCGACACTCTTACATCAGAAGTGGTTTGAATATACTTTGATAAAAACTCATATCTATGGAGCAATATGCGAGATGTAACGCCTGTCTTTTTGTGATGTTTTTCTTCGCTTATTCTCCTTTGAGAGATGAGTTGACTTAATTTATATTGTAGACTTGACTTAATCAAAGTTCTAAAACTACAATTAGTTTTAATTTTTTTGGTTTGAACAGCAAATTGATATTTTATAGACAATTAAGAGCAGCATATAATTTCACCAGCACATATCAGTTAAATTATATTTTCACTAAAAGAAATATTTATCTACTGGTGAAAATGTATATGGACTTTACTAGTGAAAATATACTTCACTAAAAAATACACATCGCATGTAAATATGGATAAGTAATACATGTATTAATGTAATAATGACAATATTCTTTAATTGTTGCTATTTGAAGGTTAATATGAAATTTTTAACATTAGTGTAAAAAGGAGTATTATATATTATTTTTAATGTTATGTTTTAAATGACTTATAATTTTGAAAATATAGTATTACTGATGTAACTCCACATCAGACAGGCGTATGCTAAAATGGGTCTTATTAATTGTTAATAAATTACAATTTTATTTTTTCTATTAAATATCGGTCTAAGGGTCGCATTGGCGGCAAGCTCTTTAGAGCGAAGTTTCAAAATATGTTCATATAATTTTAGCTTGTAATCCCATGTATTTAACGCTTGTTTTCAATTTGCCGTTATTACTCTCTTCATTTAAAAATGTTAAAAACGTTGATTAACTTTTTAATATCTTAAATTACTCTGAAATGGAACACCCAAATCTGTTCCTTAATCTGTGAGATGAAACATGTTATCATCCATTTTCTTATCAGAGCAAATTGTTTTTCTTGACTTAAAGTATGATATGTTATCTATTCTGAATGTTATTATAATAGATAAAGAAGGTATAAAAGTCTTTGTCAGGTCTTTGATGTTGGTTAAAAGTTAATATAGTAATCATTATTAAAAAAATAGATATCAGTGGATTTATATTGGATTTTTCAGAAATTCATAATGTTGCTGGTTGACAAATATTTTATTTCAATATCATGCATTAAAATTTGCCACTGTGCCATAGATAAAATAAAATAATAATAATAAAAAAAAAAAAAAAATGACGCTAGAGCAGATGATTCAAGTAATTTTAAAATTTAATGATTTAACACAGATGGAAAAACGCCAATAACGAAAGATTCACAGAGTGAATTATTTGCTTTTAACCTTCGGAGAGTAACTATTCGTGCTCAAAAGGATGACTTTTGTCTGACATTCAATCTGTAGGCTTCAGACATAGTGGAAGGCGCCAATAAAATCTGATACTCTAAAAAATATCTCTAGAAATTAGTCTCAATGCACTTAATGCATGACCGCGCAAAATCGAAAGATTCGCGTTGCGGTTGATTCTTTAATGGGGGCGTCCGGTCAAGGACAAAATTTAGGTTCTGCGGTTTTGGTCTTTTAAGAGGTCATAAAAATATTAAAGAAACTTCAGCGTAGCTTAAACATCTTGATATTCCTGCCACATGGCGAGATAAAGAATATATTAAAATTTTATTAAAATTTATTTAGATTTTTTATTTTTCTCGAAAAACAGTTTTTTTGGTCATTATCATTTTTAAAATTAAGCAGCTAATGCACATAAATAATATTATTTTGGGACATTTAGTGGGAATTATGAGATATATTCATAAAAATTATTTTGGCGTGAATATAGTTTGTCGTATTATAAACTGTGTCAGTATTAAATCCTTGCAATGAACGTAATATGATAGTTATATGTATTATAATAATTTTTAGTATATGTACCTATATGATAATTTTTTAATCTACTTAATAATTATATAAATAAAAGTCATTAAAAGCCCATAGGCAATTAAAACAATACATGGCGTATAAAGGGGATATGCTGGCGAAAATAACGTGTTAAAATATTTTTTTATAATAATAGATGATTATTTATAAAATCAATGAATATATTAAAGCACAAAATTGTTTTTAATTAAACCATATTCTACGGGTTTGGGTCGATTGCATGCGAACTTCGACGATGAATAAAAAGCGATCATCAATCACTTTTTCGCACAATGGAGGTCGGTACAAAAAAAATGATATAATGATACTGGGCCGCAATTAACGTCAATCAAAATCCATCTGTCTTCGAATTTACTTTGTTCTAAAACGTCTTTCGAGTATGGCATATTTTTTACTGCACGTCTGAATCGACCCATTTCGTTTTATTTCACCCCTTTTTCTGGAGTCCTATCACCCAAGAGCTACTATTAAATATTATTACACGTGATATGTAAAAATATTTATATTTTATTGCTTATACCTCGTGAAACTGTATTGGTTTTTGCGAGATAAAAACGAAGCGCTTTCGTGTAATTAATTGCATTTTTCGCTCGAGCGGATATCGCGTTCGAAACAGTAACAGTGTTACAAAACTTGATAAATGGCAGTGGTGGTTTCGTTATAATTTACTATAAATTCTGAGCATTTGCATAATGTTGCGTTTTTAATGTAATTGCAACGGAGCGGCGCTAGAATGTTATATAAAAAATGAAATATGAATACTAATTTGCATTTTATGTATGCGAACTCAATTACAGGGCACAATAATTTTATTATTGTACATATAATTATTCATTTAAAGCATTTGAAGCTGTGTAATCTATAGAATATTTTTTTTATCTGATGAGCGTAATATTCGAAAATTATATTAAATTACAAAAAATATGATTGCATAAATCACGTTACACTCATGCAAGTGTACGTGTTCTGTTTGATAATGTATGTAAATGCATATGTAGGTGTTTCTTCAGACACAAGAACACACTCGGGAAGATATCGTTCCGGATAAGATGCATCTTGCAGCGAATGCATGTTCTGAAGTGCATTTACATAATACGCGTGGATTATACACTTAACCATATCTAGGTATATGTGTGGCTGGCTGTACCTATGTATGCCTTACATTATATGAAATTGGAGTACAATGTAACATTTTTTACACGATATAACAATGTTACAATAATTACATAATACATATTGTACTGTTTCAAACAACCATTTATTTGCTTTGATTCAAAGTTGTTAAAGAGGCTCTTGAACCGAAAATATAAATTCTATTTTTAAACGTAAACGTAAATGATATACGTGCACGAGATATGTAAATGAGATACATGTGTATATAAATTTATCAGAAGCTTAGGGACACATATCTCTAAAACTAAATATTTGTGTTCAATGAGTCGTTAAGAATATTAGGGACCATCTAAAGTCATGGGCCTAATCAATCAACTTCCGTCAAGTTTTGGTTATTTAGTGGTGAGAGTTTGAGAAATATCACTTTTTTTTAAGTTTATTTATTTGCTCTTTGAATTTTGGTAAATTTTAAATATCCTTCAGACTTAAGATATGTTTTTATGTTAAAAACATTTTGGCTTCTATTTATTTTACTGTGTTAAAACTTCCAGATTATACATATATTGTTGGGGAAATGGGAGGAGATCAGTATGTCTTCTGTCATATTGGGTGATAATTGATACTATTGCACAAATGATTCCATAAATATGTAATGGTTATTTTTGCAGGTCTCGATATTTGTTAAAGAAGCAGTTTTACGTTTGGATATTATTGTTAAAAATCGAGAAAAGTTTTTACTAGTATATATTTTTTTATTTCTTTAATAAGAAATATTATATTTTATTAATAAATTTATTTGTATGTAATATTTTTTAGATTTTCAAAGTAATTTTCTAGGTTTCGCATTTTAATACGATTATATGATAGTTACATACTTGTTTCTAATAAATAATTTTACAAACATACTTGTTAACATGTTACTGGTTTATAACCATTTTCATGTTTACAATTAGTTACTAGCTAAATTCAATCAAAAAATATGAATATGAAACAAACGTTTGAGGTTATAATTTAAGGGAGAAAAAATACAAAACATTTTACAATTTTAGCGAAAAAAAGTTGAGTACATTTCATTGGAGAACTGGAATTATTGATATGTTGTCTTTAGCCTTTAAAGCTTAAAGCAAATAAAATATATGCTTTGGCATTTTGTGCTTATAATTTAAATTTAATGTCGGTGAGGGCGCGTGGCTGGTTCCTCCGGATGGCTGCTGGTAGATCTTGGCTCTCCGGTCGTCTGCGTCGCTGGCTCTGCTGTCTGGTAACGTTTCTTGTCTCCTGCCTCAGCCGTCTCGTATCTCGGACCGTCTGCCCTCTCCTCGTCGGAGTCCGTGCTTATATCCTTTAGGTAGATGCACGCTAGCTGGCCAATCGCGATTGTGCATCGATATCCTAGCTAATCACTGCAGTGGCTTCTTCGAATTCGAGAAATCGGATGTTGTGTTTCCGAAAGCAAGTTTTTTGCTTGGCTCCAGACTTTCGAATTCTTCGGAAAGGGTTTGCATTGTGGTGATTGATTGCGTCCGTACCGTTTTGTTACAAAAGGGATTCTCTTAACGACCCGTGTTGCGTGTGGTCAAAAGAAATCCCTATTGTGCCATGATGTTTGTCTCATTGTTAATGAATGAACGTTTTTGGTCACGGTCATAAACAATTAGACAATCGCTCTTTTAAATGTGCCTATATGTGTGGTCGCCACAGTGGGTTAGTGTAGTTTTGCGAGATATTTTTATAATATTTTCTGGAACGAAAATGCGTGTTTTTTAATTATTGGTATTTTAAGGCGAATATGTATTTTTAAGATTAGTAATAAAAGGTATTTTATTATTATTTTTGTAGCTTTGTTTTAAATGACGTGTAATTTAAAAAAAATAGTATTACTGATGTTATTCTAAATGGGCCTAAGTATTTGTTGATAAATTAAAATTTTATTTTGTATAATTAGCGCGCTTTTTTTATTAAATATCGGTCTGAGGGCCGCAATGACGGCAAGCCCTTTAGCAAAGTACCATAATATGTTTATTATATTAAGACTTGAAGTTCAGGTGTAAGCCAGGTATTTTACGCTTGTTTTCCATTTGACATTATTGCCCAATTCATTTACGTTGACTAATAAATATTTGCTTGATTTTAATTTTTCACTTCTCAAAATATTTATTTAAATTTTCAAAAGATTTTCGTAATTTATTAGCGATTGGCTTAAGACCGTCAACGTTTATAAATATTTATGGAGTATCGTTCGTATATAAGATAAAGAGGAACGGCCCGAGAAAACTTCCCTGAGGGACTCCAGCTGGAATTTTACGCGGGATTGAGTGTTTATTATTTAGTGAAACAACATACTACTTTTCAGGTATGAGCGTATTAAGTGTTGTAGATAGTCAGGGGTTTTGTTTTTGTACAATTTATGAGTCAAATCGTCATGCTATACTTGTATCGAAAGCTTTTTCTATATCTAACAATAAAATTCGCGTACTCTTTTTCATATTAAAATTAGTGCATATCTGATTTTATGTGATATTATGATTTACACGGAAAAACTGTTCGTTATTAATTATAATCCCCTAAGATTCTTTAAAACGCATAAGGATTATTTTTAAAATATTTTACTGAATTATGGTAATAAGCTGATGGGGCGATAACTAATCAGATTACTATTATTTTAAATTAACAATTTGTATTGCATCAAATTTGTGTAACTTATCTATGGTATATATTTGTAATTATATACTATCTTGAACATGTTTTTATATCAAAAAAATAATAATACACATTGGATGTTTAATGAGCGTATTCAAAATGCATTGTTTCTTCAGTGCGCATACTTTTTTTCCCTTAAACAATGAGTTATATAGGTTATTGTTCAAACATCATCACAATCGGCTTCATTTTGGGTAAAAATCAATTTCGAACCATTCTCATTCTTAATAACCGTAAAGTTCGAACAGCATAAATCTTCAATCGAAAGTGTACGGTGTGTTGTTTTTTTCGTTGGCATCCGAAGCCTATCATTATGTGGAAGAGATTGTTAAAATGGTAGTTGGGTTTATTACACGTTTCTAAAGGCCCGAGGGGAGGTTGTAGAGAGAGAGGGTGGATGGTTTTGTGGATGTGTAGGGGGCAATCTTCGGTATCACGTCGCGGAACACAACATTAGCGTCGGCTGTGTAGTGTATAGTGCGTGATGGCAACCACTGTGAAATTGCTGAGACGATAACAGCCATGATCATCATCATCCTCCGTGGCACCATGACGATCGATGACTCGTGCCGTAGCGAAGGTCGGACTTATACAAAAAATGAGTTGTGTCGAAAGTTGAAAGACGCGTCGATGATGGATGAAGGTTGATTCTGGAGATGCTTAATATTTTTTGCTAGAGTTGATAATATGAACTTCTCACGATATGATACTTAGAGTTGAAAAATATTTTATTTGGTTTTGTTCGTTTAATTATAATATTCCCACAGAATTTATTTTGGTAAATATATTGTTTTTTATGCGCCATCCAGTATAATCGTAAATTATCCAAGATGGTTGCACCATTTCTTAATCGTGCAGTATAATAATTTGCATCGGCGTATAACGCGCGAGCGTTATTATACTTAGTAGCAAACTTGAACCATTATTTTGTGCACTTAGTTAATGCTAGCCAAGTTTTATGTAGTTGGCCGGAAACCCTCGAGATCCAGATGTGTATACTGCACAGTGAACTTTGCTGGTTGTTGTCAGGTGCAGAGTGCACCTCGTTACCTACGCTGAGATGGCTTCCCAATAAGGTTAACGGGATTTAGTAATTTATATATTATCACAACATGTATACTGTGGGTATAACCATATTGATTTTGCACTCGTATATAAAAAATGTGATAATATTTGACCTAGATAGAACAATGGATGTAATCCGATATATTGTATTATGAAGGGTTGCTTCATTTTTTCTATTATACACACACACAAGGGTGGAAGCATACATTTTATCCATCGCCTATTATTATTTGTACAAACTCAAGGATGTTCGAATTACCTTGTATTACTTATTGGCTACGTGTTGTACTTGTGGGCCGGTGCGAGGGTTGAGACCGGCCGATATTTAAAAGATTACAAAAGGCCGAGGCCGGTGGAAAGTCTGCCAAGCGGAAAAATAGGATATAAAGGAAAACCAATTTACGATAATAGAACCAGTCTCCATTTGCCTGTGACCTTCCGATTCGGCTTCAATTCCCTAGTAGCAGATCAATCGAAGTCGATTTCAATGCGTTTTCCTTTCAATTTAATTAGCTTTTAATAGAAATGCTTTAATACATAAAGGTTCGATTTAGACGTGCGACCTATTGAAATTTATGATTCGAGTATATGTAATATTGTATAATACATTAAATATAAGCTTTAAAGTCTCTGATTTATCGTCGGCAAGATATGACTTTAGTACATTTTGAGATTAAGTCCATTTGCCGAACAAGGAAGTCGCTTCGCTCTCCAATTGGTGACCTCACGTACCCTTATCTCCTTGGACGGACGGTAGAGTGCATTTCCTTAGCGCCCGCACCACTCGAGTGCATTAATGTGACCATAATTCATCAGAATGGCGGCACGGCTTGGCCCTCATGAGGTCGCATCACCATTCATCGTCGTTCAAAGAGTCACGTTGCACACAATGTATGACGATAATAATGATTTGACGCCGATGAAGCGCTTCATCTCGATTTGGATTTGGATACATATTATACATGGTTATTAATATCAAACGTGTGTAAATATGGTTACCCTTATTAATTAACTAGTAGATATTAAACGTAGCAGATAGTCAGGGATTTTGTTTTTGTATATTTTATGAATCAACACGTCATGCCATACTGTGTCCAAAGCTTTTTCTATATCCAGCGTTAAAAATCCCGTACTCTTTATCATATTAAAATTAAGGCATATGTGAGTATATGTGATATTATGATTTTTGTGAAAACTTAACTATTCGTTAATAATTGTAAATATTTTAAGGATTATTTTTTCAAATATTTTACTAAAGGATGGTAATAAGCTGATAAGGCGATAACTCGTATTTGTAGGATCCTAATCGGATAAATTTTAGCAGTTTTAGAAACGGTTGGGAAATACCCAAACTATAGGCAGGCATTAAAGATGTTCGCAAAATCCGTATAATCAACGTGTTATCTAATCAAAAAATATTTTTTTTGCTAAAAAATAAATTTAAACAAATATTTAAATGGTTAACAATCACCGCAATTTCAATACAACTACAGATTTTAATCTGCGCAATTTAGTTTGTTGCAATATATGTTATAACTAATAAATCAGTACTAGCTTTCCGGCGTCTATCTCTTATGCATGCACTACCCTCTCTGGAAGGTTGGCCAAGGACGGAGAATATAGTGGGTTACTTCGGTAGAGTTCGGTTCGGCCCGCTCTAAAATCTCTTGGAAGTTGTCCGAGGTTACCGAGAACGGGAGGTAAAGTGGGGGTAATTCAGTCGACTTGGCCAGCTTCGAGCGCTTCCGAACATTGTCGGCAAAAGGACCGAAGTCGGAGCTGCTCTTTCGAGCGCGAGCGGTGAGATACTTCCCCTTTCGCTGACGAGAGTGAGGGAGATAATGATATGGTGTTTCGCAAACTGAGATAGAACGAATAGCTCGGTTCAATTTCAGTATGCGCGTAGGCGTCCTATGCTTAGCACGCATGTCGAGCGCTGCATCGTGGTAACGTGGTCAAGTTATAATACCACATGCTTATCGGGGACTTCAACAGACTCCTACTGACATCTTTGAATATATTAGGGCTCCAAAAGGGATTAATTATATTTTTGATAATATATTCTTCTAACAGATATCGTTATTATATTTTTTTTCATATAAAACTAAATAATTAAAAAATAATTAGTGGTACTTGATTTTGTTAAAAAAAATGTATTTTCCTAGATCGGTTTATATAAATGTCACACCATAATGAATTCTTATTTAGAATCGATGGCGACAAATTCTAGGATAGTCACAGATGTGGTGTTCGTATTCTAAAGTATCATTTTTATGCCTTATGGCATTTTGCAAAAGCCGATAAAGATTTTGCGTAAATTGAATTTTACGACCGAAAAGTTTTCACTGATATTGTATTGGTGAGTGCCCACACAAACTTTTATAATTATCAGTAGCGTAATTTTAATAATATGACAATTTAAAAATTGCGATTATTTGGCACACTTTTCGATCGCGCGCAAATATGCCGGCTGTACGTGACAGAAGCCGCCGTTCGGACGTCATTCACGGCCGCCACCGGACGGCATATGAAATTTGCGACAGTGTGGTCGCTTACTCGAAGTCGTAGATCTCGGCCGACTAAAGTTGTAACTTCGTTTTGGACAACTTCCAGAGAGTGTAGTGCAGGTATTAGAGTTAGAGACCTTAAAATCTCTCTGTTACATAATGGCAATATACTGAAATATTTCAGTATGTCGACCATATATTCCGTCTTTTGCACTATGTGTTTAGAGCTTTCTCAAAAATAATATAAATTTAGCAGAATTTAACTTCTGTTAAACTATTTCATTATCAGTTTTTCTTACATTACTCTTCAAGTGAGTAATATGTTTAGCTATTAAAAATATAAAATATTATATAATTTTTAAATAAACAACACATAATTAATAAAATTATATCTGAATTTACCAAATAATGATTTTATCCAACACTAGCACCCGCTGGTTAGCTACGGTATCTATGACAGTGAGTTACTGACAGCTATTGCTTTATATTAAATGCATTGACGGAGAGAAGAGATTGATTCACGATATAAGCAAAATATCCAATGAAGCGCCTGATTGTAAAACATGGAGTGTAATGAGAAAGACCTGATTAATGAGACAACTACTTAATGAGGTTGCTCTTGGGGTTCCTCTATATTACATATATATATTTATCAGGCATTGACATATAGGAATACCCATTTGATCAATTTTCGTCTAAGAATCTAAAATGGCGGACGAAAAGGGTCAAGTCGGCATGTTTGAATACGATATTAGTCTTAAGACAAAATAAATGTTTGGCAACTCGGATAACGCTGTTTCGGAAACCGTTTCTTCTTGCCTTTCAGTAGCATTCCCCCGGCCGTATAATGTTTGTGGAAGTGCTTCACTTCAGTGCATATACAATGTATTATATATATGTGAAAACGTTGGCAACCCCTGACCGCTCTTAGAACCCGTTCGAGCCCGCATGTCACTCGATACCCCGACAAAGCTAATGGCGTCCCGAGAGCTTTACTCATATTTTTAAGTCTTTCGCACACAGACGACCAAACCGATGAAAAAAATAAGCTCGTTTCGCCATTTTACTTTTATGACATAACGCACTTTGCTTATTTTACGGTCGGCATTTTTCCGCGGCTTTAGTCAGAGCAAAAAAAGTTCTGTCGGCGTTATTTTGTTAAGAGAGATTATGCGTTCTAAAATTATTTATATCTTCCGGCGATAATTGAAGATTGTTACAAGATGCAAATTACACAGTCGAGTAAGAAAAACGTGTATATTCCGTTACTAAAAAATAAATTATTTTATATATTTATCATTTAAACATTAAGTTTTAATTACACAGTAAAGATAATCAAAATACCAACCAATTTAAACATTTTTTAGCATTGTATTAACTATAAGTATTACAACTTACAAATAAATTACACTAGCACAGGTATCATATATATTCATATGAACAAGGGTGTTTTTCAATTTCTGTAGTATCTGAGGGATCGTAATTTATAATTTAGTATATAATATAAATACACTTAGAATCGACCATCACAGATTAGGTTTTACTATATTTAATCTCACTCTAAATATTAAATAGATGTCACTAATTTCAGTCCAGTGTCTCACTTCTAACTTGATAGTTGATTGTGTTAGCCCCATTGTAACGCATTGAGCTTTTGTCACGTTGCAACAAAAGATCTAAGAAATTTATTAAAGTGTTTTCTCTACGATACTTTTACTCACGTGTCTATAGGAAAAATATCTTTATCTATATTTTTTGTATTTAATATTTGCTATATAAAAAAAAAAACACCACTGATTAACTAAATTGCTACTGGCGCATTTATAAAATACACATATGCTCGATTCCTTCAAGGTAGAGTTCGTGAAACTATTTTGGTTATCATTTTGAAAAATATATGTACGTATTGGTAATTATTGGTAATTGTTTTACTTTGTTAAAAGTGTACAATATATTATATAGGTATAACATATTATTTTACACAGACGTTTTATAATCACGACTTTAAATATAGCTAACTAAATTTTTTTAAATCGAGACGTGAATTTGCTTAATGTTTTACTACCCTTTTGTGTTAGATAGATAGTATATAATTTATTTAATATTTTACTACCCTTTTTAATAAAGATATATACTTTTCCACATAGCATGGTACTTTGCAATATCGGCTATTTAATGGTCATTGTTTTACTTCGGTAAAAATCTACAATATATAACACAGGTATAATATATTATGTTATAACCATGACTTCATATAGAGCTAATTCTTTTTTTTAAATTTGAACGTAAATTTGCTTAATGTTTTACTACCCTTTTGTGTTGTATAGATACATATTAAATTCATTTATTGTTTTACTACCCTTTTTAATTAATATACATATATACTTTTTCACATAGCATGATACTTAGCAATATTTTACTTATATGCTGCTATCTATTTAAAAAAAAATATAAGATAATAGCTTATTATCCATGAAGTATGCTTACACATATTTTTTTATTCCAAGTTAAGAATTTGTATGAATTATCATTTTTTACTAAAATAAACCATTACTAAAAACGTTGGCAGTGTACTATGTGATATATGTTAAAAAATATCAAAGATATTTTAAACAACGATATATTATTGTTCCTGATAATATCAAATAAATGCTAACGACGATCGCTGTGACGTCATGATGATCGAAAAGATAAATTAATTTTGAAACAATCTATTTTTTATATATATTTAATTATATTGTTGTGCCCTCTTAGGGTTTTGAAAACAATGCAAAATAATTAAGATAGGACAAGATGATACTAATGTAATATTTTTGTGTTTATATTATTTTTAATTCCGCATAATATACTTATTTTTCTACTATTTTTTTTAACGTAATTACAATGTTCCTTAAAATTTTTTTTTTTATCTACAATTACTCCTAAATATTATTAACTTTTTCAATAATCAAGTAATCTGAAGCTATTTTTATATTATTATCTAACATACATATGTTTATTAAATTTAATTAAACATACATTTAATTAAAATACATTATTTTTAACCATATTTCTAATATACTTAATTTGTTATTTAAATTATCTAAAACTTATTTTATGCCTGCACTACAGTAAGCGACCACACTGTCGCGAATTTCATATGCCGTCCGGACGGCGGCTTCTGTCACGTACAGACGGCATATTTGCGCGCGATCGAAAAATGTGCCAAATAATCGCAATTTTTAAATCGTCATATTATTAAAATTACGCTACTGATATTTATAAAAGTTTGTGTGGGCACTCACCAATACAATATCAGTGAAAACTTTTCGGTCGTAAATATTCAATTTAGGCAAAATCTTTGTCGGCTTATGCAAAATGCCATAAGGCATAAAAATGATACTTCAGAATACGAACACCACGTCTGTGACTATCCTAGAATTTGTCGCCATCGATTCTAAATAAGAATTCGTTATGGTGTGACATTTATATAAACCGATCTAGGAAAATACATAAGTATATTCGAAACGATTTTTTTTAACAAAATCAAGTACCACTAATTATTTTTTAATTATTTAATTTTATATGAAAAAAAACATAATAACGATATTTGTTAGAAGAATATACTATCAAAAATATAATAATGCCCTTTTGATGCCCTAAGATATTCAAGGTTGTCAGTAAGAATCTGTTGAAGTCCCCGATAAGCATGTGGTATTATAACTTGACCACGTGACCACGATGCAGCGCTCGTCATGCGTGTTGACCATAGTACGCCTACGCGCATACTGAAATTGAACCGAGTTCTTTCTCAGTTTGCGAAATACCATATCATTATCTCTCTCACTCTCGTCACTTAACACGCGAGAGAGCGAAAGGAGAAGTATCTCACCGCTCGCGCTCGAAAGAGCAGCTCAGACTTCAGTCCCTTTGACTCCGGTCCTTTTGCCGACAATGTTCAGAAGCGTTCGAAGCTGGCCAAGTTGACTGAATTACTCCCACTTTACATCCCGTTAACTTCGGATAACTTCCGAGAGATTTTAGAGCGGGCAGAACTGAACTCGACCGAAGTAACCCACTATATTCTCCGTCCTTGGCCAACCTTGGCCAACTTTCAGAGAGTGTAGTGTAGGCATTACATTATCACTTATTTATGTGATTACATTTTTTTTAAATTAAAATCTATTATTGTAAATCTAAAAATGTTCAAAATTATTTTATGTATAAAACAATTAATGTCTTGGACAATTTACTTAACCTAATGCGGTATAACTAGAAATCTATTTATTACGGATCACTCTATTCCAAGAATTTTCAATAATTATGTTTTAACTAGAAAAATTTATTTTGATCTCTTTACAATGAAAAGTACATCTATAAATACAACTTTATTTATTTAATTTATTGCGAATACTTCATTATCAGTGAAATTTTTAGTTCTTAGTCTTAAATTGATTCGACCCTCATATGAAATACAATGAATGTAAAGTATTATACATATTAAAAAAAAATAATTACAATATAACAAATTCTAGGATTAACCCCTTCCCTACGAAACAACGATGCGATTCAAACACAGCAGATCAAAATTGCGCTTACAACCCTTATAGGGCCGCTAAATTTGCATACTAACGAATATCCAAATTGACTTTTGACGGTGCGAAATATAGGATCGGTTACATTTGATTAGGGACTGGGGTGGGTGGTTGCCAAGTTTGATATTCCGTCGCTAATCTTCCAGCTTTTGTTGTATCCAATACCGGTTAATTGGACAAGGTGTGCACAAATTGGAAACGTTTTCGATGGCACGTAGTATCTCGTTACGTAATTTTTTAACTTGAACCTCCTGGATGACAAGTGGATGTGAGATTAACGGCGACGGATGCCTAGTGAGAAATTTCGTTTAACACCTCGTCAATACAATCTCTCCCTTCCTAATCTATTAAGGGATCTTTCGTACTTTTTCATTAACGAAGTCGTTTCACCCCTGGGGAGATTCGCTTTCATTAAAAGCTGCGACAGGACGTCGCTCATACTCTTGTAAGTCGTTGGGGGGAAAGTTTTATTTTTATACCATATTCATTTATATATCGCGTGTGAGAGATTTTTTTAAATAACAGTTTGGTGCATTAGATGCATTTTAGTTGTGAGTGAGCCATATAAATATTTATGTAATTAAACAAATATACAACATAGTAAGTATTTTTTTCAATACTTAACTTACTCTTATTTTGAACTAATGGCACGCATGTCAGAGGTATCATCTAAGATTTTTGATTCATAGATTAATTAAATGTCTATAAACATTACCAAAAAAAATAATACCGATAGAAATATATAAACTTATTTAGTAACTTATGTATGTGTTTAAATTTAAAAAAAATTTACACTATTTTTACCCTATATTTAAATTAAAAAAATAATAAATTAAATAGTAAGTAGATTAACACAATAAAAATATGATATATTAATTTTATAAAAAAATATTAAGACCCTCTGATTTAATATAAAAAATCCACAAAAGCCGAAAAATTAAAAAAAAAAAATTACCGAAAAATATTAAAACAAATATTAAAACACACTAATACAAAAAAGTAGTAAAATTAATTAAACGTTGAGAAACAGTTATTATGGAAAAATGCGTAAAATTGACTCACTTCCAAGTATATACTAATAAATTAACAAATGTGTTTAAATCAACTCACTATTCAAAGGGTTAAAAACCACTATAAAAACATAGGAAAATAAATTTAATGATATGTAAAAACACAACAACCTTTTCAAAAGTAAATTTCTAAATCATTAACATAAATTTCCATATTTTTTTGTGTGCGTCTATTCAAAAGGATTTTTGCTAAATTCCTCATTCTATCATTTGACGCGGAACCGCACAGTTCCAGATTCTCGGAAGCATGGTCACCGCAGCTGACATTCCTGTTTATTATGTGGTATGACGCCAGTTTGAGATGCCATTCCGCGAATTAATTCGTCCGCCATATGCTTCTCGTCTTCCATGAAGCAGGAGCATCCTCAAAGTCTCATTCCGTAAGATGATGCACACACATGTGTCCCATTTATATTTCGCAAAAGACAGACAGTCATTAAGTGACACACCGGTGTGCCGCTGCTGCATTTTTTATGACATGTGTGACAATGTGACACAGTTATGTAGTATTATATACACACCTACAACCAACCTGCTACTAGAGAAGCGTATGTTAATTGCCAAGTATCTTTGGAGATGAAGCATTTTTTTGTCGAGGCTAATTAAGACGTGTGAGTATATTTTAACTATGAGAATAATTATAATTCTCATAGTTAAAACATACTACATAAAACTACCATATAATTTAAACGTATGTTTTCTTGTATCTCGTACTAATAAATATTATCGCAATTGAAAAAGTTTCGTTTATATTTTATTTACATATTTGAGTCACACTAATATGTAGAAACCATCGGTTTAAACTAATAGTGTCGAAACCATGAAGCGATATTAATTTGTATTTTATTGATATATATATTTAACTTCTTAGAAACTGTAATTTTTAATATTTTATTAGTAGATATAAATCTAGACTTTTAATAAGCTCTTGGTTTTTAACCATATTACGCATTTAACCAGTGACAAATACATCTAGACTGGTGGGTTTTAACCCTCTACTGCTTTTAAACCTCCAAGCTAATGATATTACTCTAGACACCCTAACTTTTTAAAGCTTCAAGACATATGTATTATTTTATTATTTACTATATAAAATTTTTTTTAGTGTTTTTTAGTCCACATGAACAAAATTGGGATGTTAAAAAGTACTTTGGGATCAAGGCTATATTATATTTAAAAAAATATATTTTAAAATAAATGTTCCAACACATTTTGCCGCCGAAGGGTGCATGTGTTTGCTTAACCTAAATTATTTACAAATATTTGTGTAATAAACTATTATTTTACAATATTTTATGTAAAATATGACTTTTCATACCTACGAATTTTTTGGATATTTTCACAAAATACATTTTGATGCCTCTCGCTTGACATCGATAATTATAATTCAAACAATTTACTAACAGTGATTCAACCAACTACCAACTATTCGCAAGATATCCTTTTTAAATCTTCTTCTAAAAACTTTATAGTGGGTTAAAAGCCATTATACCGTAAGTTTTATAGATTATTTTTATAGTAAAAATTAAATTCGTACCAACATTAATATTTTTTAAAATATGTAATTTCAGAAAAATCATTTAGAAATCCATTTTCAGCAATCAATTGTTTTAATCACATGTGTTTGAAAAAAAGTGGTTGTACCTATTAGTAAGTATAAAATTTGATAAATTTTCAAGTTCTTCAATAGATTATAATGATTTAATTGAGTAGCGAGTGTCCTTAGAATTTATTGAGCCATTGAATAATCTGCAAATAACTTCTTTTCCCATTTTATATATTTCTGCTTTTGAAAAATTACTAAAAAAGTCATTATTTTTTGCCTTATGAAAGATTCTGGATTTTGCAAATATTTAATTAATGACATCAAAGTCTGGTTCATTCGATTATATAATTTATTTTTAATTATCCGTTAAATTTCAAGCTTAACTCAAAATTGATATTTTCCAATTGTTTCAACAAAAATTTAAAAACCCCTGACAACTGATGCTGCTTTACAAAAACAATATATATAAAAAAAAAAAAAATTGCTTTATATCAGGAGCGGGATTTTAGATCACCAACGCAAAGATAAAGACGCCGGCCGGTTAGAGCAATAGAAAATCGCATAAAAATGTTGGTCTCTACCTAAATACCTCCGTTCTTCCGAAAAAGTATGCATATTTTAAAATATCTGGCACGAGCACTTCCGGATAGGTTTCTTATCTGAGTGTCTTTTTTTATTGATTAAGCAAAAATAAAGCGAGTTAGTGCTAAAAATTTGTTTAAAAAAATTGCCATTCCCAGACCTTTATTAAAACCTTCTAAGATACTTATGCAGCGTTATAAAAAGAGCAGTGGTTGTAAACCTTTTAAAATATTCGTACAAATTAAATTTTATATAATAAAAAAATGCTTTATTATATTGATTGAGAAATGAAAATTCTCTATATGACATTTTTCTCGAGAAATTCTCGATAAGAAACACAACTGTTTTTGCTTGCCAGTCCTTAACACGGTTGCACTATTTTTTTATTGGAAAGAATATTTTTTTTCATTTTAAAGTAAAATATTTATTTCGCGGAAGACATATGTATTTTATGACATTAAGACAATGCCTATTTCACTATTTGCTTTACGGAATGCCATTCTCTCCTATATTGTGATTAAAAGAGAGGTTATTGATTATTCTTTTATTCAAATTATTTTTTTGAATCAATGTAACGAATTATTTACCATTATTTTTCAATTATTAAAAAATTTTTTACCAGCTTCACATATCAGTAAACCAAATATTTTAAAATATTTTTTAGAAAGAGATTCTGAAGCGTGAAGAGAAATACCAAAAGACACACTAAAAAGTCGCTGGCGTTTAAAGGGTTAAAATTGCGTATAAATACTGTACATATATAAAACAACATAAACCGCATTATTGCAATCGGAATCTCGGGGAACGTCATGTCGGATATATGTATGTATGTACATAAAAACAATAAACTTTTATTCCCTTGCTTGCTGTTAAATATTCTCGTATTTTTTGGCACACGTAAAGGAAGCATCGCGTCATTATTATTCGCGCAGTTTTATTATCATAATTCTCATGAGCATCCAGCGCGAATCACGTGTTATTTACATCATTCAAGACCAAATGTTAATATACCATTCTCAGGCATGTCCAGTGAGAAGCAACCGGCGCACATGTGGCGACCTTTAATGCTTCTTCTTACATCAGCGTTTATTACTGTTATTTTTTCATCCGAGGCAATCCATCAGCCGTGGAGTGGATGAAGTAGGTGGTATAAAAAAATCGAAACCGCCTCAAAGGTACTGCATATTATGAATGTACGTGCGGGTCAAGGGGGTCTCTTTTAATCTGCAATCGGATCTCGTCTGAATACAAATGCCATTTGGATCTTGTCTTTGGATGCGGGCACCGTGTTTGCCCAACCGACGTTGGTCTAAAATGTATTTATGTGTATGTATAAAATATATATGGGCATGGAGGCGTTGTGGATTTACGTGCTTTTGTAACGAATTGCAGATTGCAGATATCTTATCCTGACTGCTCGAATGGATGCGAATAGCATTTTACTATTCGGACACGACGATATTATTCATCTGCCATATACAATCTGTTTGTTTTTGGTATCGATCATGTATTAAATGTATTACTGCTACCATGTTCTAGCACACAGGCGTAGATTTA
Organism: Plectrocnemia conspersa; assembly: GCF_051122295.1. Classification (NCBI taxonomy): domain Eukaryota; kingdom Metazoa; phylum Arthropoda; class Insecta; order Trichoptera; family Polycentropodidae; genus Plectrocnemia; species Plectrocnemia conspersa. The sequence continues at coordinate 2,951,078 of NW_028277165.1, forward strand.
CGCGATATGTATTGGAAATTTGTCAAATTGAAAGACCTATTTATCTACATGGCGTTTATGCTAAGAATATACTCGAGAGTTGTCGAATAATACATTTTAGGAAAAAGCGGGGTTGTGAAAATATTTAAAAAAAAGTATAGTATGTATATTATGAAGATGAAATACACCTGAGCTTAATTCGTTTATTCGTAAAAGTAACACGAAACTGCAGTCAATAAATTAAATTAGAAAACTATATCTATATCGACTGAATTATCATGTTAATTCAATATTCTTATTTTGTTTAGTGACAGACTTGCATTTTTGTTTATTGCGCTTTTTACATGATTTACGTTAAAAGCGCAATAAACAGTTAATTTATTTCTTATTAATCCAGTGGTATTTATAAGTAATTTATATTTAGACATGTTCTCTAAATTATTTGTTTGCTCTTATGTTCATGAAACACTGCACAATTTAAACTTGGTTTTATATACGCTGTATATAACATGTATACATCCGCTGAAATGGCACAAAGTTTATATTTGCCCTTCGGTTATTTAATTCCAGCGAAAGAGCTCAAAAATAGCACCACCATTGGAAAACCATCGGCGCCCGTGCCAATTTAGCAAATGCCTGACACCAGGTGAACACAAAACCTTTCTCGCATTCCAAATTCGTCTAGCTGACAGCTGGCAGCGTTTCAAATAGCTTTTTTCCGCGAATCTGGCATTGACATACCGCCGAAATAGAAAACTACCACACAGGGCCTGTTCCAACTGTTTCCGAACTTAAATTTTGTATTTAACTATATGTAATCGAGTATGAATCGTGCTTTTAATTTCATTTTTTTTAAACCGATTTTTCGAATTGCCTATGTACGAATGTATATAATATTCACAAAACGACACCCGAATATTATTATGTCCCACGTCACGTAACAGTAAGGAAAAAGTCCAGCAGTTTCAATAAATTATTGGCCATCGATGGCCTTCGTGACTTTTACGCTTCGTGACCGCGGCGGCACCCCTGATTTATACTTGATTTATCCTTAATACCATAAAAGGGTACTACCACTACAGATATGGTGGAGTTCTCCTACGCCGAAACTTCAACCCCTCATCCATCAAACGTCGATAGATAACGCACTAAGCAAATACGGTCGCGATATGCAGATAGGGTGGTAAATGCGTTTTACATATACACAAGTGCCCTTAATGACACTCGAACGTATGGCTATAAATTTTAATATAAGTACAATATAAAGCAATAAAATTAATTTACAATTTCGTTGCATATATGTATATAATGATACATACATTTAATTTTCTAGGAATTATATTAATTATTGTAGTACAATATATGTCGGTGTCTTACTATAGCGAGCCCCATAGCAATTAATGCGTGTGGGTACCGGACACCAATTTATATGTCTATATTTTTCTCCGTACATATTTTTAATTTAAATAATAATCAAATTTGTTTAGTATAAAATTTAAATTATTAATATTAACGTTTTTTTTTCGAAGTTAATATTAAAATAAATATAAATGAGTATCTGTTGACAGGGCCGCCGAGAGCAAACCCGGGCCCTGGGAAAACCATGATTCCAGGCCACATAACAAAAATGGCATTATATATATATTTTAGCATTGTAGTAAGATTTTCGCAAAAAACAATTATTCCTTCTAAGAAGTAAAAATCCACGTCAAAAGCATTAAAATCGTGCCGTCGCAGTGGGAACGCTTGGTAACAAGCGTTCCCACTGCTACGGCGTGGACACTATTTTATTGCTTTTGACGTGAATTCTTGCCTTCTGAGAAGTGATAATAATATTTTTGAAACATAGTGTAATATCAAAATGCAAATAAACTGTGAACCAATATGTGAGATGCGATGTCTGTCTGTACTTATTTTCCCCTGAGAGAAGAGTATGTTGTATTTTTTGTATTTTGTATTAATTTTTTTTATATTTTTGCCTTGCCCTAATGAAAGTTCTAAAACTTTCATTAGGTTAGGAACGATAAATGGACGATTCGCAACTGTCAAATTGAGATTCATAGATATTTTAGAGCAGCATATTAGCGCCTATCAGTTAAATTATATTTTCGCTAATAGTAATATATATTTACTGGTAAAAATGTACTTGGACTTTATTAGTGAAAATATAACTTTATCAAAAAATACACACTCACTATAACATTTATACACCGGATGTAAATAAATAATGATAAGTATGTAAATATATATGTATATTAGTTTATTGTGAAAATACTACATAAAAAGTAGATGCTTTTGAAGACAATGTTCCGCTATTTTTATTTATTGTATGTATTAAAAGGACTAAAGAAACTTATACCTGAAATATGTCAGTATATATGTACATTTTAAACAGCTGTAGTTTAGTTAAGATTCATTATTTGAGGTCGGTTTATACTATTTTTTTACATATATTTTTATACATATATTTTACTATTTTTTTTTGAGTCAGACCCCTCAAGGGGAATGGGACCTGGGAATTTGTCCTCCGTTTAGGCAATTCCGCCAGTAGAAAACAAAGATTAATTACTTTTTATAAGCTTATATTTTATATATATATATATATATATATATATTCATTATTATTTTATTTTGAATATATTTTAAGCTAACGTGTTTTAATATTAATATAATAAATATTAAATGTCTAATATGCGTACCTATGCTTTATGTGTATTTACTCCAACTTAATATACCATTGTAAATTTATTGAGAATAAATAAAAATACATCTCTTCAGTTTTTTTGTTATGTTGCGAGGAAGCTTTATGAAATTTTAAATAAAGCCTGATATCCCTTGTGATGCAAATTTTATGCAAAACGAATCAAATTCGCATCCGCGCTTATATGAATTTTAGCCGTGTGCACATACGTGATGGGTATAACAGTAAAGATTTTTTTATGCTCTTTCATATTTTTTAGGAAAAACTTCCATGAACCTCCCTAGGGAAAATGGAAACATTCGGAGCTGAATAGTTTGAATTTTAAAAATCAGAACTCTCACGCGATACATGCATAATAGAAAAATAAAGATTATTTTTATAAACCATTCGATGTTCAAGAGATTCTTATATTCTTATACGAGTATTTAAAAAAAATGTTTCTCTTTAAAGTAGCTCATAATAGCACCTGTTTAATTAGCAATTTAGTTGATTTATAAGTCATTACTGATTTTTTTATCCTTTAGTCGAAATTACACACATTTTTAAACTAAGATAAATGTACAATTTTTGTTGAATACTTTCAGACACGTAAGCGGAAGCAGTTAGAAAGATAAATAAAGCTGTTATTTGTTAATAAATAAGCGCTTCGTAGATTAAGGAGTAGAAAGTATATTCGATTAAAAAAGAGTTATGTGCGTTATTGTATAAAATCTCATCGAGCAATAATCGCGCAAGAAAAAAAATAGTAAATATATATTAAATTTTAATGTCTAAAAATATATTGCAAATATTCAGTAGCCTTTTTAATTATCAGACATAGTTTAAATTTTTTATTTTATTTTTAAAATAAAAAAATTCTTACTTTAAAATTAAGTAAGTAAGTTGTTGTTATATAATCAATTTCTAGTTCACAATAAAAAGTTAAGGTTAATCAGAAAAAAATAGACAAAAACATTTTTAAAAGTAAAAATAAATACGTAAATTATTAGGTTCAGGAATATTTATAACAATCTACTTAACTAGAGACTCTCTAAAGCAAGATTTGCTCAAGCATTTTAAATTTATGCTAAATCCTGAGATAGTCACCGATTCTGAAGAATAATTGGTTAATATGATCTCGCGTAATATATTTTAAGTATTTTTTTATATAACTAAGGCAATGTACTTTATTTGTTGGTATTAAACATCTACTATAAAGTTTATTGAAGGTTAGTATATAAAGCTCGATTTTAAATGACGTGAAATTAGAAACATTTTACTTGTGTCACTTCACCCCGAGCAAGCACATGATATTATCGGTCTAATTAGTGGTTCATACGGTGAAATATATTTTTTTACAGTGTCTAATATTTATTTTTTCCAGTTCCTGGCCTAAGCCATTTACCTGGGTATCTATTAATTTGATCTTACTTTTATTTATTTATTTTTTAGGGCAAAAAAAAAATCTTTTTGTTTCTTATTAAATTAGCTAGCACTTTTTTTTTTAAATATTTATGTTATCTTATTAAGGTTTTTAACTAATGGGTTAGAATGATTTTTATTTCTGTCATAGTTATTTACTTTAACTTTATCGAAATAATCGCGTAAAGTGTCTATTTTTAAATCTTTATGTATATTTGAGTTTCGGACAAACCATTGGGCATTTGTCGCCATTCTTAGCGCAATATTTTGTTGCGTTTGTAGTGATTTCGAATAATTATGACTAAGTATACCACCCCAGACGGGGGGGACGCATATGAAATAATATATTTTTTTAGTATTATGCGTTTCCTTTGTTTTATTTCCGCGATATGCATAGCAAATTTTAGCTTGAAATCCAGGTATTTAACGTTTGCCCGAAATTTATTGCAGTTTCCTTGTTCATTAGGGATAAATAGAAGGGTTGTCTGTTGTAACGCATCGGGCTCATGCATGTCAGGTTACAACGGAAGATTTAATAAAAATAAAATTTGACTTCCAAAAAAGCATTGATGATTTTAAGCATCTGGCACGGACCCACTCTTTATGCAGCGGTATGAAAAATTCAGTGGTTGTAAAATATTAATAAAATATTCGTAAAAATTTAATTTTTAACGATAAAGGATCTATGAAAAATGAAAATTCTTAAGAAACGAGAATTTTTGATCTTTTATTTTTTTTCGAGAAATTCTCGAAAAGAAGCGCTATTGTGTCATTAGTAAAGTAATGCGATAATTATTTTTGGTGCCATATAATCGTATTTTTAATAGGCAAATATTCGAACAGCACTCTTTTAAATCGATTCGTACTAGAATAATTATATTAAAGGTATCAGGCATTGAAATCTTTATTTAAAAATCGCTCAGATGAAAATCGTCTCTCACTTTATTATAAACTTAAGTTGTCATGTAAATATTTAAAATAATTAAGAATCACGCAACAAAACTTTATTACTTTGATTTGCTACGCTAATTGTTTAAGTGTCTTTATACGGAGTATATAGTATATATTTACAAATAATATTGTTTAATCATTAATTTAAAAAGTAGGTGACCTTGGGTGGTGCAATCGTATCATTTAAATATCCAAATAATAATAAGGGTGACTAACAATAAAATCTTCAATTGGTATAACAGGGCTTCTAAGTCCAAACACGGCATCAAAATCGCTCGGAAACAAATCAATTACTTTGATGCGATAATTTAAAAGTATGATCAGATTAAATATAAAAACTTGCTAGCTACGATTTATTAAAGAAAAACATTAGAATAAACCATATGTGCTATTTTTTGCATAATAATTTATAAGATAAAAATATTTTTATAAAGGGCATGTTACTTATGAATAAACATATTCCTGAAAGCTGAGTCATATTTGATATATTATTTTAGTATGAACGTAAAAGAGAATAATACATAATAAGACAACCTCCGCACTAGTACTTTAAGCCCTTTCATATGGAAAACAACATACAATTTTCGAACACATATAAACGCTCGTATTTCTCGTCCAAACAACCTCTGTCGGCAAATTGAGGCAATTGAAAACTTTAACACGAAAGAAAACATTGTGTAGGTTTTCTCCTACTAGTCAAAGCCATTACGGGACTTCGTCCATTTTTCAAGCATTAACAAGCACATTTCAAACGTCGACTCAAAACCCCCTTTATCCGATTCTACCGAACTTAGAAAAAAAAATGGTCATTTACGTCAAATGCCATTATTGACACAGTCATCAGTGCATACATAATATGTGTATATATGTTCATACAGAGAATTTTGAAAAGCTCTTGTGCTTTTCCAAACACATGTATGGAGTGCCTATTAATCACTCGTCGCTATGTTCCATCCATTAAATTTATGCAATACCAACAATCCTACACACAATATATCCTCGTTGAATGCGTGGTGCCAGAGATAGAGGCTCACCAAATTGGGGTCACGCGATCTGAAGATGTTTGCTCGATAGTGACAACGGCTTACGTGGGTCTCTGGCTTTGTGCAAGCGTCACAAAAGCCATTCATGGCATGTCGCACACAATTTGAATGCAACCTCTTTCGGGGCTCGTTTCCGCCCCTTATCAGACCTCTGGAGGTCCTGACGTGGATAGTAATCATCCAGGTGCAATCCCTATTTATTGAGAGTACCAAGCAATCTAATAGTGTATTAACCTGATTCAGATTCAAAAATATACTTGAAAGCAATTCCGAAAGATGTAGTGCAAACACTCCACGATACATATTTATAGAAGTTTATCGAAACATTGACCTTAAGCCGAGTTTGTATTCAAATTTCGTAAGCACGCTTTATACGTGCGAAAATGTCGGCCTGGTCAGATGCAGGCGTGTAAAATGCAAATTGATGCTGTGTGCCTTCGCCTTGGAACATCCGTCTTCGATAGTACATCTCGTCGTGTTTCCACCACCCTCGATCCACCTACCCTTATCCCGCCACCCTTTCACAACGACAACAACCGCAATTTCCAAGCAAATGCTTGTCCCTCGGCGAACCCTGTCTGAACATAACCGTTTGCGGGTATCGTCTCTCACCCTTCTCCTTCTTACCATCTGTCTGTTGGTCATGAATCATTTTGCATGCATGCACCTCAGACGGGGCCCAAGCCCTTCATCCGAAATACCCCCAGGAAGGACGTAGATTCTTGAGAATTTAAAGTGTGGTAGGGTGTATCAATCACTTGGATTAAACTGTAAGCGAGTGGAACGACGCCACGGAACATTGAGCATATTGCATCACATATGTGAATATGCGTAAATAATCAGATCAGTGTTCATTTTGTTAAAAAAATGTGAAATATCTATTCGGTTGTAAAAACTTGAGGCATTGGTGTTTTTTTTAAAGTAACTAAATCTTTTATATATACATATATATATATATATATATATATATATATATATATATATATATATATATATATATATATATATATGTATATAAAAAAAGTGAAAACTGACCTCAAATAATGAATTTGAACTAAACTAAAAATGTTTTATTCATAGAGACAGTTTGTAGTTCTTTGATGCGGCTCCGTTTGTGTTAAAATAAAAAAATAATAATACGTAAAAATAAAGAAATAATATGTTCCGCAGAATGTCAATCAAATACTACTGAAGTCGGCCGAGACCTTCGATTTCGAGTAAGCGACCACACTGTCGCAAATTTTATATGCCGTCCGGACGGCGTCTTCTGTCACGTAAAGTCGGCATATTTGCGCGCGATTGATAAATGTGCCAAGTAATCGCAATTTTAAACTGTCATAATATTAAAATTACGCTACTAATAATTACAAAAAATTGTGTGAGCACTCACCAACACAACATCAGTGAAAACTTTTCAATTTATGCAAAATCTTTGTAGACTTTTGCAAAATGCCATAAGGCATAAAAATGATACTTCAGAATACGAACACCACATCTGTGACTATCCTAGAATTTGCCGCCATCGTTTCTAAATAAGAATTCGTAATGTTGTGACATTTATATAAACCGATCGCATCAAAAGATTCCCTATCGAGCTCGACGGTCTACCGTTACATTCTAATTAGAATCCACTACTATTTGCCCCTCAGCCATACACCGTGGGGGTGTTACCCTGCGCTTCTAAAGAAATATTTACCATTTGATTTTTATTATATAATAATGCTCTTTTCTTATAATAAATATAAATAATTTATTGCTTTTGGAAACAAAAATAGTAGGAATACATTTAATAATGATTATAATAATTATATTTATTTAAAATATCGTTAAAATTCTGCACAAAATTCAAAAAAATCAGATACATAAGTAGTAAAATTATAAAATGAAGTTAGTGGTATTGTAGGCTAATCAAATTTATTCATTTAACAATCCAAAACTGACGCCGATCCCCTAGAAATAAAAGTGGGAGTGGTGTCGCATGCAACGAAGAAAGAGATAAAGCATGCTCTTTTGTGTAACGGTACTTCGTCCAGATGACATGAGAATCTTATGAAGCAAACCGATCTAGGAAAATTCATAAGGATATTGGAAAAGATATTTTTTACCAAAATCAAGTACCACCAATTATTTTTTAATTATTTAATTTTATATGAAAAAAAATATAATAATCTGTTAGAAGAATATACTATCAAAAATTTAATTAATCTCTTTTGATGCCCTAAAATATTCAAAGTCTCCGATAAGCACTTGACAACGTGACCACGATGCAGCGCTCGACATGCGTGTTGACCATAGGACGCCTACGCGCATACTGAAATTAAACCGAGTTACTCATTCTCTCTTAGTTTGCGAAACACCATATAATTATCTCTCTCACTCTCGTCACTTAACACGAGAGAGAGCGAAAGAGTCCTTGGCCAAACTTCGTCAACTTCCAGAGAGTGTAGTGCAGGCATTAGACATTAGAGGAAATATTCAGCGAATGTAAATTAGTAGCAGTAAATTTAGGTATTAGATTTGAATTTTCAGATCGACGAAAAAGGAAGAAGCAAAAAATAACGAAAAATCAGCAACAGCATTAGCTGAATTATACCAATTTAATGTTTTTACAGATTGTATTATCTGTAATTTGGCAACTGAATTTAATGCAGATAATATATAAATAATACATTCACATTCATGTTGATATTCTGAATAGAAAATCCAGAAAAAATATATTCGAATCTATTTATAAAATATTTTTTAAAATATGTCATATCAGTAAAATCATATCGGAATACATTTTCACCAGTAGATATATATTTTTATCAGTGAAAGTATAAATTATCTAGCAGATGCTACAGTTATATGATTTAAACTTTTGTATATGTAATAATATAAATATATTTACATACTTATCATTATTTATATACATCCGATGTATAAATGTATGGTGAATGTGTATTTATTGGTAAAATTATATTTTCACTAGTGAAGTCAAAATATATTTTCATCAGTAGATGTATATTTCTACAAGCGATAATATAATTTAACTGATAAACGCTAATATGCTGCTCTAAAATGTATATGAAGCATAAATTTGACAGTTGCGAAACGTCCATTTGTTGTTTCTATCTTAACGAAAGTATTAAATCTAATTATAGTTTTAGAACTTTCATTAGGGCAAGGCCAAAATACAAATTAAGCCAACTCTTCTCTCAGGGGAAAATAGGCGGAAGAATAAGTACAGACGGATATCGCATCTCACATATTGGTCCACATTTTATCTGTATTTTGATATTACACTATGTTTTAAAAATATTATAGCTATTCGCAATGTTCATTATTTTAGTATTAAACTTAAATAAGTATTTGGCTATTTAATTCCACATCATAATATATTAAATTCTCAAATAATGTATGTTATAAGTTGACTTCATAAAAAGTAATTTTTAAATTGTTTTTAGTAAATATAAAATAATATATCTAACCACTAAAGCTTAGATGAAAAAGATCAGTTTAATAGTATAGTGCCTTAATCATTAAGCGAAAACCTGCCATTCGTTGAAGAATTTAAAGGCAACCTTTTCAGGAAGTCATAACGTTTGGTCTGAATATAATAGCTAATGGTTCGATATTACAAGTTGCAATTATTATAACCCATGATCAAGATTGAAATACCGATAATAAATTGTACAATAATAATTTGATATACCAATTAAAATTAAATATAAAAACTTTTTATTTATGAGATTTACTTATAATTGGATAATTATCATCGTACCAAGTAACATGAATTTCCAGTTCAATTTAACTTGTATTTCATGAAAGGAAATTTCTAATTATTTCCAATACCAACTGTCATGTCTTTCTGTCGCAAATCAATCTGATTTGTAGAAAATATCGATCACCAACTTTCTATCGTAAATTAAGTGTAATAAAATAACTTCTAACGTATTATAATAGTACAATGTACTATATGATGTTGATTTATATAATACATTCTCATTTATAGCGCATTGAAGCTAATACAACTCAAGTGGATCAATTATTATATCTGACATTTAAATTAAGCACTGAACCAGCAATTTCGATATAAAAAATCCCATTAACAACGTTAATAGACTGGATGCATTAAGTCTGATTTAACACGAACCACTACTTATAACATTAACATAAAACTTGATTGGATAAAAAAACATCTTAAGCACGAATTAGAAATTTCACTATCTTTATATCCTCATCTTAGTAAATGCATATAAATATTAATCGTTATACATATTGGATAAAAAAAATCCAATTTCAAAGTCACGTAGTCTTTACATTTTTTATTATGCGTGTGCGAAATCCAATTTATTATATATATATTTTTGGTACATGCTATGAAAAATAAAGTACACCATCCACAAACGATTGCTAGCCCGAGCTTACATAAATCAGCGATACCAAATATGTGGCACGAGCGCCGATCTCGGCACGCGAACTATTCACTAATGATTATACGTATTAATAAAATAAATAAACGAGAACTAAACACGCGAAACGATACCGGTTTGCCACGCCTGACGCGGGCTACTAACCCTAACTAACCCGGGATTTCCTTGATTAGATTTACAGTGCGACATATTAAGGACAGAATAGCGTAGTCCGTAATATCTCAGACTAGTAACTCTGAGGTTGCGGGTTCGAGCCCCGGCAGCGCCACTTAAATTTTCATTTTTAAATAAAAAAAAATGCGCTTACATAAAAAAAAACCGGCCAAACTGCAATGACGTCTATTGGTTATAAATTATAATTAGTAATATAAATGTCACCGATTCCTAGAATTTCAGTCTGGTGGTTAATAATTACTTTTAGGTATTTATTATATCTGATCGAGTTAATCAGTTGGTACAGATGTACCCCGTTGTAATGCATTGCGCTTACGCCTGTCAGGTTACAACGAAAGATTTAATAAAAAATAAAATAAAAATTTAGGAATAAGCATGGTAAGTTTGAGAAGTGAATTATTCTCTACTGCTTCAATATCTCTACTCTGTGTTCATCATTATATCATGGTACTATATTTATTAGTTTAATTTATTTGTTGTATATTTTTAAAGCCATATAATAAAGGACGAGTATGCTCCCGGGTGGCACTCTATAAACAAAACCACTGTGGCTCGCAAAAATTTGAACTATTTGTTGAATAAACTAATTCCTATTATTTTATTTATTGTAAATCTTCTATTGCAACATTAGCCCAATGCGTTTCAATGTAACTAAACACAATTAACACATATTAGGTAAATAGTGAAATACCAAAGTATATATAAAAAGGGCAAAAGAAACTTATATCTGAAATATTGTACATACATCGCAAACTAATGCATGACCTAGCTCAATATTATTTTATTTATTCATCCGTAAGATTAGAAAAATATAGGAAATCCTAATCTGTGATGGTCGGTCGGAATTATAATTATATAAAAATCACTAATTTCATGATATAAAATATAAAACACTAGTATGGGATACTAACTCAAATATTTCGGGTATTAGTTACGGTTCTTATGAATGAATAAGAATACAAATGAAGGTGTTTTATCATCTTCCACAAATTTTTAAAATAAATGTATACCATCTAGTATTTTTACATCCTATTTCAATTTTTAAAATAATATCATGAGATTTAGGTCAGGAAGGGTTAAAGACCACTGCTCTTTAATTACCTCTTTTATATGAATTTAGGTTAATAGAAGATGCTTAAAAAAATAAAAATCTTCAAGATTTCATTTGGGCCGCAATCATGCAAATACAGCGTTTTGGACGGTAAAAGTTTCGTCGTAATTGGAACGTAGTAGCCATAAGGGCTCTCCATGCCGTCTAGAGAGAGCACGCCGACGCCGGCCCTTCGGAAAGACAAAATTTGTTTCGAGTAGGCTTTCGCAGAGTTGCAAACACCGAGCAAGCTTCATTAATGCACAAAGTCTCTGAGTAATTTCAGAAACGAGCTGAGAACCGTGTCTCGGATGAATAAACGATCGGAACGGTCGCTTTAGTTTATGTTACGAGGGTTTTCCAACATTTTAATTTAATGGTAATATTAAATAATAGCTTGAATTTAGTGTAACTTAACGTTAAACTAAGTTGGTAGCGAAATGGAAGCAAATAATTCGTGCTATTAATTAGAAGTCTAGTCGCTACCAAAGATATATGCTCTGCATGCAACAATTAATTGCTTCATAAAGTTATTTTAAGCAAATTATGCATTTATGCATAAAAGATTTCTCTAAATAATTCTATGCTCTTTACATATTTTTTTAACAGTCAAAATTTATCCAATCAAAATTCCATGAAAGAAGATAACATTACGCTCAATTATTGTTTCATTAGCCTATTCCAATACATTCGTTTAGTAAAACGTTTAAAACAATTTAGATAATAAAATTATATACAAACATTTTGACAACAACTAAGTACATCTATGTCAATAAACATATGAAAAATGTACAAGAATATTAATGCCAGACACAAAAAAATTGTAAAAAATATTGAGGCACTATTTCCTTACATATGTAAATATAAATTAGCTAAATATCTTATTCACAGAAAACTCTCATACCTAAAAGATTGAAGCTATGTTTGCTCATTAAATAATTAACTTTCGATACCATCTCAAGTCACATATGATATTATTAGGATAAATCCCGCATGAAACTACCCTTCTATATAAAAGGATGCGTAATAGACATTGAGCTATACCCTGCGCAAAATGTACTATTGTTCACGATCGTTGAAAATGACCAGCTGAAAGTTTTACTATTAAGCAGGGCTGTGGAGTCGTTTAAAATTTTACCGAGTACAAGTAAGTCATCATATAATTAATAATTTAAGGTTTCGAACCATATGGAGTGTAACTTTGCATCCAGAAAGACACCGTTGGAAACTGGTTATAATTTATTGTATAATATTACATATATTACAACAAACTATGGTGGATGAGTATCATTTTTCTCAGAGCAGTGGCGGAGAAATAGGCGAAGGGATGATGTCCAATGGATATTCCTTAGAAGTCTTAGGAAAAGATTTTTTTATTCGTTGTAGTCTGACAGGCATAAGCCTAATGCCTGCACTACACTCTCTGAAAGTTGGCCAAGGTTGGCCAAGGACGGAGAATATAGTGGGTTACTTCGGTCGAGTTTGGTTCTGCCCGCTTTAAAATCTCTCGGAAGTTGTCCGAGGTTACCGAGAACGGGAGGTAATGTGGGGGTAATTCAGTCGACTTGGACAGCTTTGAGCGCTTCCGAACATTGTCGGCAAAAGGACCGAAGTCGGAGCTGCTCTTTCGAGAGCGAGCGGTGAGATACTTCCCCTTTCGCTCTCTCGCGTTTTAAGTGACGAAAGTGAGATAGATAATGATATGAATTTTCGCAAACTGAAATAGAACGAATAACTCCGTTCAATTTCAGTATGCGCGTAGGCGTCCTATGGTCAACACGCATGTCGAGCGCTGCATCGTGTTCACGTAGTCAAGTTATAATACCACATGCTTATCGGGGACTTCAACAGACTCTTACTGACATCTTTGAATATTTTAGGGCACCAAAAGGGATTAATACTATTTTTTATCTTATATTCTTCTAACAGATATCGTTATTATTTTATATTTTTTTCATATAAAATTAAATAATTAAAAAATAATTAGTGGTACTTGATTTTGTTAAAAAAAATCGTTTCGAATATCCTTATGTATTTTCCTAGATCGGTGTATATAAATGTCACACCATAACGAATTCTTATTTAGAATCGATGGCGACAAATTCTAAGATAGTCACAGATGTGGTGTTCATATTCTGAAGTATCATTTTTATGCCTTATGGCATTTTGCAAAAGCCGACAAAGATTTTGCGTAAATTGAATATTTACGAGCGAAAAATTTCACTGATATTGTATTGGTGAGTGCCTACACAAACTTTTATAATTATCAGTGGCGTAATTTTAATAAAATGACAATTTAAAAATTGCGATTATTTGGCACATTTTTCGATCGCGTGCAAATATGCCAGCTGTACGTGACAGAAGCCGCCGTCCGGACGTCATTCACGGCCGTATTACATCTATATTAATAATTATGAATTATTATGATTAATACAATTTAAATTCAAAACTGGCAAAGATTTCTTGTTTCTGGCTAAGCAAGTATACAGTTATACCATCACAATAATTTTAATTTATTCGGCTCTAATAAAAGTTTGTGAATTCTAAATTCTTCTAAGACTTTGCCATATAATGTTGGTTTATAATTACGGAACATTATTATGGAATACTAAGAAAAAAATGTTATACAATTCCCCCATCACGAATTTCGCCCAACACGAACCGCATGTGCCAGTCACTTGGTAACGTTAATCGTTCGTTATTTTTTCACAACACTCTTCGAACACGTTGAATGCCCGTCGTCCGAGGCGCATACATAGGACGTGAATAACCATTGAGCAGACCCTCCCCCGTAGCCGGAGATAGCGCCATACAAATCACGTTTTACATTAGGATGGGCATTGAATTCAAAATGCGCGCTTTGTGGCAATATCAAAAGATGACGTTTTAATAGCAATTTTGAAGGAGTGAACATCCATCCGCCTTCATCTTCGCCGTGTGTGTGTAGACTAAGATCGTGCCAGGATTATTATTATAGCGTGATGAATGCAGCTTGGCTATCACGACATCAATCGTTTCGATGGACAAGAAAAAAATCTTGAAAATATTCAAGACATCCATCAATTAGATCAATTATGTAAGTTCCACATTTATTTACTCTCAAATATTTTAAAATACTAATCTTAAATTTAATTAAATTTGAAGTTTAATCCAATGTGTCAAGTTTTTGCAAAATGGCGACAAGTCTAAAAACTTAAACACTTGTAACTCAGTAGGTTTAAATTTTAACGAAAAGATCGCTGTGTATGAAACGTTTAAAAGCCTAAGCTTCATCCAAATAAAATATTAAAAAAATAGTTTTTTGCTTCAAAACAAGCGATGTATCATTTCGATCGGACCCCCCGTACGAGCCGTTTTGAGACTTGCAGAAGAGTTAACGCTCTTAATCACTTGCTTTTGAAGATTTAAAATTTAATTTTTAGTATCGTATAGAACTACTGAGCACCCCCTATACATTTTGTATGATAAAAAAAAATTTTTTTTTTTACAAAATGGCGGCAAATGTAAAAATTAAAAGTTTCATAACTTTGCAAAATGAAATCTTACTGAAAAATGTCGTATGCAAAAAGTATTTAGTAGCTTAATTTGCATTTAAAAAAAAAAAATTTTTTTTTCTTAATAACAAGTCTTATGGTAAAATGATCGGGGCCCCATATTAGCTTTTATGCGACTTGACATATTGCTAACGCTAGTATTTGGTTCCTTTTAAAGATATAGACTTCCTTTTAAAGATATAAATACCGTTTAAAAAAATAAAAAATTAAAAAAAAAGTTTTTTTTTTCCAAAACACGGTTAGTGTCCACTAGAGTCGATCGACTTTAATATACTCAAAATCATTAAAATATGTATAATGACTGATATTTACAAGTAAAAATATTAGTTTTTGCTGGTTTTTAGTTGTTTAGGCCATTAGTTGTTAAGGCCATGGATATTTTAAAAACAATAAAGATAAGAATATAAATTTTGTGAAGAAAAAAACACTTTTGGGCTATAGATAATGAACAGAAAAATAATAAAAAATCACTACAAATATAAAATACCATTTATTTTATTTTTATATGTTTAGTATGTATTATCTCAATTATATTTTTTTGTGTATTGAAAACATTGCATTATTTACGACCATCGTGATGCATTGGGGTAACCTGTTATGGTCACGATGGTCTTAATTTAATTTAAATATATAAATTAATTATAAATAAATGTCCAGTATTGTATTGAACATTTAAATGATATTTATATTATCTAAACATAGCTTACAGTATATATTTACTAGCATATTAATATTTTATAATATTCAGTACTGTTTACAAAAAAACTGCATATCCTAGCGTGTGTTAATTTATCAATCATTTTCATCCGTGAGAAAATATCTCATTAATAATTTTTGCTATAAAAAATATAATCACACCGAACTAAAGCTCATTTTTTAAGATCGATCTACACTAATATCAACTTTAAATGATTTAAACAATAAAAACAGACTGTCGATTAAAGCTCTAAAAACGATAACTCATATCTACAAAAAACACTAATACTTAATCGACCCATCGCTTCATAATAAGTAACGGGCGGAAGGAGAAGAATAAAAAAAGTCTTCCATTGAAACTGGACCCTGAATTGCCATAATCGTAAATCATATTAGCAACGCCGGTGTAATTAAGTGCGTGTATTTTTTCTTGTTTTTCTTTCTCCTTACACACACGTATGTATATATAATAATGCATACATCGTTATTATCACGACATGTTCCATGTGATTACACGGTATGAGAGGAGGGGAACTAACCGCGCACGTATGTGCCGACTTCCCCCCGTTTTTCTCCTTTCTCGCACATCCTGTCGATGGCCGACGGGAAAAGACTGTTCTCCTTAATGTTTTTATACCGCAGCAGTTAGCCCGTGTCACGACATGTGAAATTGCACTAAATGACACATTCATTACCATTTCGAATGGGTAGATATAGGGACCTAAATGAAACGCAGCTGCGTTGTGTTTATTGGTTTCGCTCGAAATATATAATGATAACAATTTAGTGTGACGAAGATACATTGTATCGTGTTTTTGTCAATTTTTTTGTGTATCCCACAGCATAAGTCTTAAAATAAACGAACCAGAAACGTAACAATTACATTGTAGTAGAATTTTTTACACATTTGGGCATTCTTTATGTTTAGTATAAACGAATGTGAGTAGAGTATATTGTATTTAAATTCGATGTATTATATATTTTAATATGAAGAAACCGTTTTTAAATTCTGAAGTTTAATCGATCAAAGCAATCTCGTTATATAGCTAACCTGTATTTTTTCAGTCATAATTTTTTTTATATCAATGGTAAATCAGCATGTGGTAAAAAAAACGAAACGTACATTAAGTATAAATATATAGCCATCTTTAATTAGATAAAAAAAATATCCCAACACCTAGCCATTAATAAAATTATTAAAATTATACTATATACATTTATGTTTTATTCATTATATATGAAACAATGTAATTGCTATTCAGTTTCTTTGGGCTCCAATGTATTAAAATTCTTTTAGTTTTATATTAAAGTTTAAAACCTAAGATACATACGAAAAAAACATGTACATAATTTTTTTAGCAAAAATAAATAATACATACATATGTATGTACACATATATACTGAAGTAGTTAATGGCAAATTAAACTGTACAACAAAATGTGTGTCACAAATATTTATATTATTTTAATTACGTAGTGTTTAAATACTCTCAATTAAATTTTTGAAAATCTTCTGAAATATTAATATCAAAAAACTGCATTTTTTTATTCAATAACCAAGTTTTTAAAGTTGAAAATAATTATTTATGGTATGAAACTGTTTGTCAAAAATTGTCAGTATTTAATCGGATTCATAGATTTAACCACCCTTTCATTCAACCAATGAAGGTTTAAAAACGATCAAAAATCTTTTAGAAAATCTAAATATTATGCTTGCACTACACTCTTTGGAAGTTGTCCGAACCGAAATTACAACTGAAGTCGGCCGAGAGCTACGACTTCAAGTAAGCGACCACACTGTCGCAAATTTCATATGCCGTCCGGTCGGCGGCTTCTGTCACGTACAGCTGGCATATTTGCGCGCGATCGAAAAATGTGCCAAATAATCGCAATATTTAAATTATCATATTATTAAAATTACGCTACTGATAATTATAAAAGTTTGTGTGGGCACTCACCAATACAATATCAGTGAAAACTTTTGGGTCGTAAATATTAAATTTACACAAAATCTTTGTCGGCTTTTGCAAAATGCCATAAGGCATAAAAATGATACTTCAGAATACAACACATCTGTGACTATCCTAGAATTTGTCGCCATCGATTCTAAATAAGAATTTCTTATGGTGTGACATTTAAATAAACCGAACTAGGAAAATACATAAGGATATTCGAAACGATTTAACAAAATCAAGTACCACTAATTATTTTTTAATTATTTAATTTTATATGAAAAAAAATTTAATAACGATATCTGTTAGAAGAATATACTATCAAAAATATGATTTATCCCTTTTGGTGTCCTAAAATATTCAAAGATGTCAGTAAGCGTCTGTTGAAGTACACGATAAGCATGTGGTATTATAACTTGAACACGTGACAACAATGCAGCGCTCGACATGCGTATTAACCATAGGACGCCTACGCGCATACTGGAATTGAACCGTGTTACTCGTTCTATCTCAGTTTGCGAAACTTCATATCAAAACAGACCCATAACGAGCCTATACCTTATTTGCGTTAACACGGTCAGTTCTATTTCAGCAATATTCATAATTGAGAAAGAGATGGCAAGTTTTGGTTAACACCCCTACTATTAGATATACATTACTCCTGTTTATATTTTGAACATATTTATAGAAATTTAAATTATTACTATATTTTTTATATTTATCAATTAATAAATATATCGAACGTATATTTGTATCGTGTACTTTAGAGCTAATATTAGGATCCAAACATGCCATCTTTTTCTCAATAATAAATAATGATGAAATGGATAGCTCTCGAACTGACTGTGTCAACGCAAACAGAGCATAGACCTTTAGACCTACACTTTTTAGTTAAATTTGGTCTAGCTAGGTTTTAATAAGAGCTAACTCGAGCTTCGAAATGCCTTTTAGATATAAATTTAAGACGCATAGACGCGGAACAAGCCAAAAAACTGTCATGTAGGTAACAAAAAAAAGAACCCACATGAACAAAAATAGATTTGCCACATTAAAAATAACAATTTCTACACTCATTATTAAATTATAAATCACATAAATAACTTAAATGTTATTTCATTAGTTATGGCATTAAAACGTAACGACAGAATTTTACAACCGCTAATTTAACAGAAGACTCGCACAACAATAACGGAAAAAGTATATACTGTATATGTATATACATAAAGATAAACGTAACGAGTTTCGTGCCGTAGTAAAATCGAAAGTTGGCCGCCGTACGTCTACATAGTAGCGTTTTTTCGCACTTTGTATCCCAGCTACCGGCTAAATGTCACATTCCAATCGCAGCACATTAAGCGCGGCGCCTCGGTGGCGTCGCTTGGAGCATGACGCGCTTATCGCGTCTGCGAATACGATCGACCGTGACTGAAATAAATTCAGACGTGAATGAATTTGAGTGTGAATAACGGCGCGCTACTAAATTGCGATAAAGCATAAATAGGCGGCGGCCCCATACACGTATGCAAATTGCGATTTTAAATTTAATTAATCACGCCATTGTGTATCGCGCTGCGAATAAATGGCTGTGTGATAAAGAAGAAATGTGTTATTATATAATTGCTTTATTTATTATGCGTGCAACAGTATTTTACTTCCAATCGGATTGATATGAATTAAATTTTAAATTTATGTTTTTATTTTAGAATTATTAATTAATGTATGTAAAAGGGTTGCACCCTTTTACATAGTCATAGTCCAGAAAAATATACTAAAGCATTTTATTTACGAAAAAATATTTTTTTATATTTTAGTACAAATCATGACTTGACAAGTTATGTTTCATGATGGCCATTATACCATGATAAACTTTTTTTTAAATAAAATAAACAGTTGCACAACATATCGCTGAAAACATCATTGTGGAACAAGCTCGTTGAAAAGCTGGACTGAAAGTTACCGAAAATTGACGGATTGTCGACGCCACCCCTTAGTAACTTTAACCATATATAGAACAAATTAATTATTCTAGAATTAAAGGTTGAACTTTTGGGTTTTGGAACTTAAAGTATGCACATAAAACAAATTTTATAAAAAAATGCTGCAGTCAAATCGTTTAAAAAAAACAATATGAACGCAAATAATTTAAACATTTATCATTTTTATGTAATTATTATACAAATATATTTTCTAGAAAAACACAGAAAATCCTTAAAAATTGATTGTGATAAATATAAGTTAATAAAATGATCATGATTATTGTTATTTTACCCCTTTGTTTACGATCGAAGTTTCACTTTTGTCCAAGTGTGTCTAAGAATCGGTACAATATCTTCGCCAATATTATTATCTGCGATTTGACAGAGCTGGCTTGAATCAGCAATATAAAATAAATAACACTTGCCCGTCACAGACGGACGAATGGAAACGTAACAAAGATGCAGGGATACGGAGAAAGACCCTCCAGAGATTCAACACCAAGAAGGCATAAAACGAGGCATATTAGCAAATAGTCCAGCATAATTACAAAACAGCTGAAAATAATTCAACTTGACACTCCAGCGAATCGGCGTACTTATGCAAGTGCAAATTATTATTGATGAACAGAGATGGTCGTTGAATAAAACAAACTTCTAAAGCACGATGATTTGTTGTAATGGTCGCGAATAATCAAAGGATCAGAACAAATCAATCTTATTTGATTGATTACAAAGCATCGAATTAGAAATAAATATCGGGCTCCTTTATTTGATTAAAAATCGTAGATAAAATTGTCAATAACATCTGTTACAAATAAAGATAAATAAAACCTCTTTGAATTTATGAAAAAAAAAACTGTAGAAAACTCCCACAGATTTTTGCAATCTGCCGATTGACACGCGAAATGATTTCAACTTATCTATATATTTTTTAATATATTAGAATAGTTGAGAAAATCATAAATATTTTTTTGCCATTGAAATACTTCAGACCTCTATTAAAATCTTTAAAGAAATTATGATTTTTTTTAAGCATCTGGCACAGACCCACCTGTTTTATGCAGTCATATAAAAAAAATCAACGGATGTAAAATATTTAAGAATATTCGTAAAAATATAATTTTTAGTATAAAAAAGGCTATGAAATTCTCGATATAGCAAGATATACTATTGTAGCAACCACACACAGATGACCACGTTTGAAAAGGTCATTGTCTCAAAACTTACGTTAATTTACTGTGAGAAAAATGATCATCCATCAACAAGAAAGCAACACAATCGCATAAAGGATTTTGGACCACACAGCCCTCGTTACAATCCCAAAAATAACACGAGTTTTGTTCTTACAGTAAACATTCTCCGTCATTGAGAGAATATTTTCTTGTTGCAAAACAGTCATGGATATAAAAAATCACCGGATTCACAACATTCCCGTTGCAATGCAATACGACCTTGGACAATGCCCATCAAGCGAACATCGCTTTCTTAAGGCGTATACTTATTTCGCCGTTCTAATATGTGACTGTACCGATTGGCTGTATCAATACTGCATAATTTCGATTGAAGCTTTGCAGCCCTGGATACTTAAGCATGGACTCTGATGAGGAGAAAGCGATCACCAGCTGCCTGTTGGCAACATAATGTCATGGGTGCTCACATCACGAGAGGAACTCTCCCATACCGAGCACCATCGTAACAGAGAGGGATCAACTTCCGTTGTACACTCGCTGCCACGCCATATACTAGACCTCTGAGGACCTCCCATGGACATCATCCCTGTGCCAGCTTCTCCACCACCGCTCAGAGAAAACATCTATCGCAACATATGTTAATATAACGTAATAAAAACTCTAACTAGATTCCACCTTGTGTCTCATTGGCTACGAAGTCACACCCCCTAGGGTATCCAAACCCTAAACTACTTGAAAATTTTTTTGATCGTCGCTAGGTTCACGTTTATCTGTATTAGTAATACAAAACAGATCCACACATAGCACATATATAATATATTTAAAGTCACGTCGTCTCACAAGCGTTCCAATTTATTTCGAACAATTTAAAATTTAGACTCGCAAAACTTTCACGCGTTACTAATACGAAATGTCACATTTGAAATGCGTTCACTCGACGAATATTAATCGTACAACTTTTATACCATGAACGTATATTGGCCACGTAGTATATACAATATACACATACGTACACGTTTTATTAACCCATCGCCTAGATGACATTACTTGGAATCTTGGATAACTTTGGAGCATCTTATTTCTCTTCTAGGCATTATCGGAGGAGTATTAGTGGCGATTGACGTTGGCAGCAAGACTCGAATGCTTCGAGGATTATACGACTCGTGTTCGACAGAGCCATGACTCAAGTTGCTCGTGAAATCGTGCCTCTTGTGAACGTAAGCGATATGAAACTTAATCCCAGACTGGCTTATATAGTAACTCTAAATTCAATTCCGTTGAATTTGGATCGGTGAAATAGGTATAATCATCATAAGTTGCAACTAAATAGGACACTTGTGTATGTTAAGCTATGCTAAACTATTATATTTTCTATATACATAAATTTAACGTATTTAGCTCTGCAGTAATATTATATACATGACCATATACAGTATTTTTCTGCCTAAAAATATAGTATTATTAAGTCCTTATATTTTATTTATTGCCATGATTAAGGCAATGTCAATTGAGAATGTAGGTCACTTGAAGTAATAGGTCAAATCAATAGGGTTAAGAAATAAGAGAAGACAATAGTCTTTCTATATCTATATAGCCTTCCAAATAGGATACATAATTCATAACGGCAATCTCCCGAATGGGACACATATTTAATATACTTGATATATCTACGTTATATATTAACCAGATGTTATTTTTCTGCATGTACGGATATTATTATAATACGAACAAGGCAATTAGTCACGCCAAACATGGACTAAACATAAATCATTGTAATTTCATAAGTTATATTCCATATATAAGAATAACTACAGGATATATCCATCTTGTCATTATTATAAATATATCGAGCGATAGAGCAGGTGTGTTTCTCTCTACTATAAGGCTATATCCGCTCACGCTATCAATAAACTCGATTTAACAACAAAAAGCAATTATTTATATATTTACACGCATACGAGTGCATCATTAAAAATATGATCGTGAAAATAATTAAATTAAAATTGACAAATATATTATATAAAAAAAATTGTGGGGTACAATCAGTGGCGTACGGTGGGTGTTAATATTGGGTGTGCTATAAAAAATAAAAAAAAACGTACATTTTTTCAATTTTATTAGCCGAGGTTTTGGCATGCCTAAACTGCCTTACAGCTTTTTCCCATATATAAATAAATAAATAAACATCAAACCTAATCTAAAATATTATTATATAAAAATATCAAATTTCCAATAAACATAAAATTATAATTATTTATATATAAAATCTAATCTTCTTTCTTTAATCATAAATTTTTCTATCACGCTGTCATAAAAAGTGCTCTTCTTTTTAATGTCCATAAAGATCCCTTTTTCTATTGAAATCAAGCTAAGGCCACATAGCCTTTCTTGGCCTTGGGTACTTCGATAACAATTATTAATTCGTTTCAGAGCAGAAAATGAACGTTCTGCTGAAGCAATACTGCTTGGAAGAGTTAATATTAGTTTGCCTAATTTATCTATTTCCTGAAAACCTAACTCAAGATTATTTGTGTTCATAAATTGTACAATCTCATGAACAGATTTCTCTGCAAATTCAGGCAAATGATAAAGAACAGCAAGCTCATTTTTTAAACTTATATAATCAAATAATGTTCCATAGAATTGTTGCAGTTTGGTAAGTAATTCATTTGGAAATTTTCCTTTATATTGCTCATATTTTTCTTTCTCCAGAAGGTGAAAATATTCCAATTTGGACATTGAAGAAAAACGGTATTCAATTTGCTTACATATATTATCAACTATTGTATTAAATAGTTGGCTAAACGCGTGCTTTTCTTCAACAAGCAAATCATTACTCAGTCTTGGATAATTTTCTTTCGTTACATAAGAATCCCATAATGTTTCATAATTATTTTCCTGTTCATGTCTGAGTTGTTTCAAAATCTTCCAAAAAGCTAAGAAAACCTCGTGCTTTTATTACAGTGTCGGGGTCCCATAGTTCACAATTTTTCACGACGTCTCGAAAAAAGTCCGTAAATTCATTTCTGTATTTTTGCACTGTGTTACTTAACCGTGATGTGTAATTCCATCTTGTAGGTGTAACAGAAGGAAGTCTTCTACCTACAAACTCTTGTAAAGCATTTATTCGTTTGGAAGATTTCGAAAAGAATGCAGACAATCCATTTAAAGTTTGAAAGAATGATTTGCACACTTTTATATTGGAAAGACCTTGTTGTAATGTTAAATTCAACATATGAGCATAGCAGTGTGTAAAAATGGCCAATGGATAAACTTCGAGTACTTTGGCTTGCAAACCATTAATATGCCCACTCATTACACTCGCCCCATCATAAGTCTGTCCAACTAATTTTTCTTGAATTTGAAATTCTTCAATTATATTTACAACGTGGCAAAATAAGCCATCGGCTGTTTTATCAGAGCTAACGTCTGTAAAGCCAATAAACCGCTCGTAAACTTTACCTTCATAAACAAAACGCAAAACTGTCGAGAGCTGTGAGTTCGTCATTATATCTGAAGTTTCGTCAAGAATAATAGCGACAAAATTTGCTGAATTTACTTCTTCCTTAATATGATATTTAATAACATCACCAATTGCTTCAATTATGTCATTCTGTATGGATGGGGAAGTCCCACGAAACACCGTTGCATTATTTAAATGAGTATCCAAAACAGAATCGTATTCTCGAAGTGCATTTAAAAATTCAAGGTAATTTCCTTTGTTTAGGAAAGTTTACAGGACTCATCGTGGCCTCGAAAAGGTTGTTCTTGTTTTCCTAGATATACTACTGCGTCAATCATTCGTTTTAATATTTCTCTATTTTTATTAACTTGTTCATTATGTTGACTTATATTAGCTTTACGTTGAGCGTCAATCATGACTTCAATTCGTTGTTTTCCAAACATTTTGAGAGAAAAAAATGATTGAACGTGTGACTGCGCTCTTTTGTGTTTTTTCAGTGCCGTTATCAGATGACTAAGGTCAGCAAATCCACTCTTATTCCACACGCTTCTTTCTTTGGAAAACAATAAACATGGCCAACAGAACAATCTAGATCGAAGTTCGCAGCCTGTTAATCACTCAGTTCGTTCATATGATGAAAATGAAAAATGTCTTGTATATTCACATTTATTGTCTTTATGCTTCATAAATAAATTGGGAAGAGGTGGACGTGGTTTGCCAATTTTGATGATCTTCAATTTAATTTCATAACTTCTTTTTGAAAATGGATTATTCAAAATATCTTCAACAGTATTCTTCATCATTATTGGGGTAAATAAAAAAATATAATCTAGAATAGAAAATTACATATTGATCATATGTAAATAAGATAATAAACTATTTTACGCCAAAATATAAAAAATGAGTGACCTGTTATTGTGATATAATGTAATAAAAAAGCAGCGACGGACGCAAGAGTTTTTGAAGTACGTGCACCAAATTCGAGACCAATTTTACTACTGAGCGCTGCCAGCCGACAGATCGACTTCAGCCGTTAAATCTCGGAACAATTTACTTTAGTCGGCCGCCGCACTCAAAGTCGGCGCGCCACATAAGTAATACATAGCGTGTCGGTCGCGCGGAAACTTTTAGAGCGAATGACAAATACCAATGCATACTATACACTCCATATTAAAATTTTATAATTTTGCATACTACTGTATGCAAAATGATGTCGCTTTATGCCCTAAATTTTCTAAATTTCTAAATTTATATTTTAGATGGTTTTGCGGGTGTGTGCCGCACACCTAGCACACCCTGAATATACGCCCCTGGGTACAATACATATTAAAAAAAAATATAAAGCATTAAACCCATTAAAAAAAATCCACTGCTTCATAATCAAAAAAAGTAAACTATTGTTTAAAAATAAATTAAATATATCCATAAAAAGATTGAAAATATAAATTACCAAAAAATTTAACTAACGTCTCAGAAATGTATAAAAAGCACTTGATAGTTTCACTCAGTTCTTGGTAGCGAAACTCACTTGGCACACATATTATATAAACCCAAGAAAACGTCAAAAACACATTTGGCAATATAAACATCGACAGTGGGTGTCAACCAACGGACGATCGTTAAATGAAGCGACGGCCGGAGCAACGTAGTAAGCGACAATTTTTTCAAAAGCGATATTTTCATGGAATAATGTTCCTTGTAATTTAATATATCGTTTCAATAATATTTTGGGTATGTTTAAAATTTCCATTGTCATGTTTTGCAAGTATATTCTTTCTCCCCGTGGAACAACGTTGTAAGTGTCGATACGATGTCCGAGCGCGACGGTTGCGTTTCTAGCCAATTATTTTCAAAAAGGCTAAATCGTGGGAAAAAACGCAAAATTAACATTGACAAATGGAAATGTGTTGTTCGAAAAGTCAAACGTGATAAAGGAGAGAGTTATACAAGTTCCAGAAATATAGAAAAACTGGCATTGTTGCCGCCAAATGAGGTGGGTGGAACAACGTTGTATGTAACGAGATTTTACTATATGACATCCCGTGACCAGTATTTTTTGTTTTAGGATAAAATTTGTAAATGCCAATATGGATGCTTTGCTGAGAAGTTAATCGGCAACAAGGTTGATCTTTTCAACAAATTTCGACAAATGACTTACGATGAACAATCTCAATTCCTTAATAAGTGTATGGAAATAAGAGAACCTATTCGGCGCAGAATAAAGGAATCTGAATCTCGTCGGCATAACACACAAATAGGTGTAGATAAAGTAAAAATATGCCAAAAAACTTTATGTGATACTTTGAAAGTTACCAGTCGCAGAATTCAAATTTTAAGAGAAAAAATTAAAATAGGAGTCGACAAAAAAGATTTACGTGGGCGTCATGAAAATCGTCCTCACAGTATTCAAGACCATATCAAAAATGATGTAATAAAGCACATAGAATCATTTCCTACACAAGAAAGTCAGAAGATTTCAAGGACTTCTCACAATTAGAAGATTTCAAAGACTTCCCATTGCCTGAAAGTGAAAATAACAAAACTTGTTTGAAGATTACAGATTATTTATGGTTTCAACTCACTACAGATAATCCCATAGAACTAAGAGCACGAAAATTTCATAATGTAATGCAGCCATGGATTAAGAAGAAAAAAGGACGAGGGTGCTATAATACAACACCATTAATTCAAAATATTATTTGTTTAAAACGAATATACTCAAATTCGTTGCCAATAAACCCTCTTAAAAAAAAAGATTTATTAGATATGTGTCAGTTTTTACCCAAAGAAGATAGGACGTATTATATGAATTTATTATAAGTGAAATAAATATTATTTTAATTACTATGTTTTTGGTGTTTTATATTTTTTCATTTTTGTGTCTGGTATTTTGTCTTTTTACTGATTTTGATTCTGTTAGTTTAATTTTATTATTACAATTTGTATATATACAACTAAATATAACATTTTTAAGGCCTATACTGTATTTTATTTATTGTCATGTATTGCGCTCACTCCTCATACAAATGAAAGCAACAACGTTGTATGTGTAGGACGTACAACGTTGTTCCACGGAAGAGAGTATATTTGCTGTTTTATCGGGTTAATTAAACACAAAAACTAAAAAAAAACCTTGGTAAATTAAACAATATCACAAAAGCAACCTATTGAAATGTTTAATTATTTGCTTAACGCCTAAAATTTCATTAAAATATGTTTTTTTCGCTTCCTATAAAATTATGAAAACGGCGTTTACAACGTTGTTCCGGCCGTCGCTTCAAATATTGGCCATGAAAAAAAAAGCTGCTGCACGTCTGATTTTAGATTTCGACACATAAAATCCCGACCTACCGTATTCAATGCGCCTTGCCCGAATTGATTTAAGTAAAAATGGTAGTTTTTTGCAACCATTATATGCGACACCGCAAGAACTTGTATGAAATATTTGCAGTAAAAAAACACCGAATATAAACGTTGTATTGCAATAATTGTTATAATGCTCCTGGCACATCATCAGAGTTATATGAATCCAAGCACACAAAGGATTGAACGCGATAAAATCGTTTTAACCGTTTATTCATTTAACATGAAACACCGTGGGAGACCACTCCATGGATTAAGGTATGCGCCATAATTCATATAGAGTTAAATATTGTTTGCCTTTCGAATAGATAACGCGCGTTTTCAGTCTACTTTATCGGTCAATTGCAATTTATTTCAAATAAATTCGTCACGATGCTCAAAAACAAATTAAAATCTTTGTCTAGGGGCTGAATTAAACTTAGCCATTAGATTATAAGTTTTCAAGCATTAAGATAAACATGTATTAGAAATACTGCTTTTGTGGCAACTTTAAAAAATGCCTCGTTTTGAGAACCAATATTTAAAGTTCTCTCTATCCATTTAACATGAAGATATTTTTGCGATTCCAATTACCAAAAGTTTTACTTGATGTGTTTCAGATGCATTACAAAAAAAGACGATTGTGATACGCTTTTTAGATGATTTAGATATTAGAAATTTTTTTTTTTTTTTTAAATAATCAAAATAAATTGAATTGATTTTTAGCACGAAAAATACACCAACCTGATAATCCTTAATAGTACACTGTATATGAGATCAAAACTCTCCTCTACCAAAGCTGGTTCGTGATTAAGTGTTTTATTCAATTTGAGTCAATCAGTGCCACACTTGTTTCGGTATGAGTTCACCAAAACGTTTCATACAATTTTTCGCACAACCACCTCCACCCATACCATCCGGTATATACGTAATATCCTGTCTAGCACGTACACGGAAATCTCCCAGTCGTTCACGACGCGAAGTATACCGTCCGTCGCCGGTTTGTACCGTAGGTAGTGAGTGGTGTAGTACCGTGACTCCGGTGGTCATTATTTTATTTTTAAAGTCTTCCATTAGGCGAATCCAATTACCGGTCGCTTCCCGTGTCGTGACGCGGACCGCTAAGCCCGTGCTGGCTGGAACCAATATTGTACCGGTTATTTGTTTATTATCGTCATTTTTTCCCCGTTTTGTGTTTAGCAGTAGAGACCGGGCAGCCGGAAAAGTGGTGGTAGTCGTTTTTAATTCCGCTCACGCATCGGTGACCATAATTGAATTTTTATTGACGCGCTCTTGAAGCGACGCGTCTTGTCTGTCTGGGAGGGTTTCTCTCTGGTTCAAAAAAGTTCAACCGTGCTCGAATTCAATACCCGGTGATTCAGCATTTTATACTGTGCAACGTGTGTAAATTACACTCTGCTATGAAATAGATACAATGTATGCTAATAAGTCGAACGTTGAGTAACGAGGTTATACAGTGATAAACTAAAAAAAAATGATGCTGCACTGACACTTCAAATTGAACTGTAAATTTTTAAATACGGGTTACATATATTGCGTGATTTCTCAATTTTTTCACTTATAAACAATAGTTTTTTTGTTTTAAAGTAACCTTATATTAAAAACTATTTTGAAAACCGGAGCTGAACCGAAAAAAAATATCAGTTTATTTCGCTTAGGTCCATGTCCAAGCACACAGTAACAAAAAAGCCAAGCTTTGCAACATTTGAAAAATATTTGGAATAAATTATAATTTTTAAAGAAATCAATTTCAATCACAAATGAACAAGCACAATCGTCTAATGAAACATCCGATGAAAAGAGGTAGTGGTAGAGGATTTTTTAAGAATTAAAGAATAGGCAATAGAGACACATAGACTTCTTATTTCTATAGATGTAAAGCTTGAAATCATATTTATATGAGACTAACCATATACAAAGATTAGGATTATATAACTCTAATTGTATATGCTAAGTATTATATAATTTTAATTATATATCTTGATTCTAATATAATAAACATTATTTTTCTATAGTTTTGTTGTTTGATTTTATAATTTTAATTAATTTTTAGATACATAAATCATAATCGTATTACACCAAGTCTATTTATTAAACTTCAATTAAATTTGTTTAAAAATAATAATAATAAACAGTAATAAATTTCTTTAAACAAAATACAAAAAATATGCATAAATATTGCTGTGAGTAAATTATATGTATGCCTTTTTTGTTGTTATCAGGAACGTAATTGGGGGGAGGGGGTCCAACCCCCCCCCCCCTTTGAATTTAAATAAAAAATGTATGTAATTTTATGAATTTTATTGAAATCGAAATATTAAAACGATTGAGTGTTTTTGCCTTTTGCATTTTGCCTTCCTCACCTTAAAATTAATCTAAAATGACATCCCTGATTCTAAACCAGAAATTTTTGGGTTATTCCTCAAGGTAAATCTAAAAAAAATGTCTGAAGTCTATCCCAAAAATATTTTTAAAAACATGTAATTTCAGTGAAATCATATCGGAATATATTTTCACCGTTACGTATATATTTTTAATAATAAAAATATAATTTATGTGGCAGGTGCTAGTAAAATTATATGATTTCAACTTTCTAATATGTTTAAAAGTTACAGTAAATATGTAT
Organism: Plectrocnemia conspersa; assembly: GCF_051122295.1. NCBI lineage: Eukaryota > Metazoa > Arthropoda > Insecta > Trichoptera > Polycentropodidae > Plectrocnemia > Plectrocnemia conspersa. Next base: position 2,981,651 of record NW_028277165.1, read on the forward strand.
TTTTCGATGCAGATATATTTTCACTAGTGAAGTCCAAATACATTATTACTAGTACATATATATTTATATTAACAAAAATTTTATATAACTGGCAGGCGCTATTGCTCTATAATTTTTCTGCACTTCGATATTACACTATGTTTTAAAAATATGATATAAGTGTATTAGCAAAAATATATTTAAACCGAATTTTAGTCAATAGGAGGGCGCATAAACTATTATCACTTCGCAGAAGTCAAAGATCCACGTCAAAAGCAATAAAATCGTATCGGCGCCTTTGCAGTGGGAACGCAACGGAAATATATTTCCACTAGCAAAAATATAATTCAACCGATACGCGCTAGTGGAATTATATGCTGCTCTAAAATGTAGGGCGCCGCGCCAGTCCACCACACGCTGGAGTATGCCTTTTAATAGTGTGAGAGAGGGGGGGGGGCTCTTGAGGATAAAACCCAAACCCTCTCGGGCGGAAGCAGCGCGAGGCACTACTTATGACGAATAAAGCATAGCAGAGTAACGCAAGCATGGCCAAAGAGCCGAGGGCCAAGGCTGCGACTAATGCAGCATATACACCCTTTTTTATCTTAGGGGTGGTGCTGTTATTAAGATGATAGGCAATGTATGCAGTGCAAAGCAATGCAGGCCAGCCCCAACGCTCGGGAGAAATACTAATGCAACTCCAATAAAATATTAGTACTACAGAGGGTGGAAAACCCGCTCACCTGGCCATCAAAAGCTGGGTGCCCACCCATAAGGGTTGTATAATAACTCGTAAAGTCCTAGTACTGGTAACGGCAGTGACACGTAGCTATACTTCTGCTATAAAATGTCTATGAAACTATATTTGATAGTTGCGAAACGAACATTTGCTGTTCAAACCCATACATACTAAATGAAAGTTCTAAGACTAATTTTAGTTTTAGAACTTTTATTATTGTAGATAAATTCGAAAATATTTCTCTCAGGAAAAAATAAGCGGAAGAAAAAGTACAGACAGATGTCGCGTCTCGCATATTGCTCTATAGTTTGTCTGCACTTCGATATTATTGTTTCAAAATTTGTCTAAATTTTTGCTTTTATATATTATTATTTTTACTTAAATCGTTATTAAATTTATTATTTTTTATTGAATAAGTAATTATTGTATAATAATATATTTGAGTTAATGCTGTACTTAAAACGCATTCAACAAAAAAGAGATATTTGTGATTTAAAGAAATTACAAACAGACATTTTATATGTATGTATATGTAATACGAAAATCTAATAAATTTTGTGGCGCTTTTTTATAATTCGAAATGACTTTCTCTGGCTCAATGTTTATTTTGCGACACAACCGAAATAATTTAAATGAAAATAAATATAATAATAATTAGAGGAAACTATCATATTTTTTATTTATAAATAAATAATTAGAGGAAGCTATCATATTTTTTATTTATAAATAAATAATCCTAAGAATCCTGAATACTTTAACTGTGAATATAATAATATGCTTTTTTTTACATATTTTTGGTTGAATAAATTATATTATCATATATTATATACATATATTTCTGATTATTATACCTTTAATTAATTATTAATTATTATTATTTATATTATACTATCGTATCAAATAATATAATTTGATCATAAACAATTAAATAAATAAATTGTTTTAAAATATGATAGAAAATTAATTTTTAATACAAATTAAAACATCTAAAAAAAATCACTCGGAGCTGAACCAAAAACAGAAAACAGTAAAAACTGATATTTATTCCTGAACAGAAACCGGAACTGACTAAAAAAATAACGGTTCGATGCCCTGGTTTAAATTATGTATGTTCGATAAACCAGTAATCCTCTACTAAGCTTACTGACATTGTTACATAGTAAGTCCCACCAAGTGACAGATGATGGCATCGCAAAATTATGGTGCTATAACAAATGTTGACACAATGACAAATGAGACCATTCGTAAAACAGTATATCATCTATCATTATTACATTCATTTCGCAGAATAGTTGATAAAATAATTTCATTACCCTTTTTTTATTATTAAAATACAATATTTCTATTTGGACAATAAGCAATTTTTATATTATATTGAGTAAATATTTACTTCTTTCTCCTTTCTCTCAACAACTAGGCACTTCGAGAAGGATATGTAAAAATATCATGTAGGAAGTCTCCCATTATAGTATGTTTAATTAAGTTAAATTATAGTCGTATCTCTATCCAATTATTATATTCTTATTATAGGTTAGTTGGTAGTATTTTTGTTGGTTCGTGATATTTGTTAGTTTTAACATCAAAGTTTGACAAAGATTATAATTTTTGTTTAGCAGATTACTTTCTATAATTTTGTAGTGAGTTTTTAATATGTATAAATATTATTAAGTTGAATAGGATGATCATTATTCTGATAATTTTCACCGGCAATTTTTTTTTACTTTGCTGCTTATGGCATTTAACTTATTTTATTGATTAATTTCTAAATTGTTTTAAATAAGTTTACATATATTGATTCATTAACTTCAAAATCAAACAATAGCAAAGCTTTGATATTATTCAAAATCTATTTTTTGGCGTATTAAATTATAATACTGTTCAAAGATTTTTTTGAATAAAATTTACTAATTATAGATTAATTTTATTCTTTTAATTTTTAATTTTTTTTAGCGACCCATAAGTTGGGAACCTGTGGTCTATAGTGACAATATGTTTCATGAAAGATCATAGCATTATCTAGATCTAGTAAAATAAATATTATCACATTTAAATTAAGTTTGTTAGAAAAATTATAAAAAAAAAATAGGATTTTACTTAAGCACTCAAGGTCGGAATAACGTAGTCCGTAAGGCTTAGACTAGAAAATACAGAGACCAGGGGTTCGGGTCTCCTCAGCAGACTTACATTTTTATATATAAAAATGAGCTACAACAAGGTTTTGTAAATCCGAACTATTGTTGATTTTTAAATACCATTATTCGAACCACCAACTTATAATTTATTATATATAGTAATTATTCACATATTATTTAACATTTTAATTAGGAAATATAATAATAGCATATTTAAGAAAAATGTGATCAATAAAACGAGCGTTCCCACTGCGATATATGCGATATATATGTATATACATATTCATAAAATTATGTTCTAAATACACAATGGTTCAATATAATGCACTGACTATGATTACATTTTATCTTATTTCCGGTCCCAAAGGGTCTCCCTTAAAAAATGTTCATCATTTACTTCGAATTGAATGACTAGTCATTTATAGATAGTCATGAGTGTGTGAAAAATGTAATGAGATTATTTATATGTGGAAAGGAAATTGGAAAAAGAGGAAGTCGAGTCAGAATTAGGGCCAGTACAATAAAATACCCATTACATAAATTGTCAAGCTTACTTTTTATTTAACATAAACAAAGACAAATCCACTTGACCAAGGAAAAACATGTCAAAAATTTAAACTCGACAACACAGCAAAAAGTATTCGTATTCTTTTATCTGATGCGATGGCAAAAGTCAGCTCTCCCTTGATGTTTCCATTTCAGAAGGTGAATAAATAAAATTGGATTCGAACGCTCGCGAGCGCAAGCAATATGGTCGATTTGTTCATTTTCCATAAAATTTCACGCTCGTCGATTTTATGGCATTCCAAACTTGACTTCATACACACATCATGTTTTATTACACATGATCGGATAATGTTATATAATTATTTAGAATGTAGAGAAAAAAATAACGACGCATACGCAACGTATCTCGTTTCTACCGCGCATCCAAAAAAATGTGCTTTGAAAGTATAAAATTACGGTAAGAAGAAGAAGAAAAGTTGGAAATATGAAACTTATACTTGCATATATTTTTTATTATTCAGATTATGGCTTCATCATGGTCTAATTATGTAGATGTTTGATATTTAATGACCGAAGCTTCCAGCGCAAAACATCTGTTAGCATTTTTTATTAAAAAATAATAAGTACAGTATAAGTTTTTTTAGACCTGTATTTAATATCCCAATACAAAGTTTAATTGTTTATGTGGTAAATACGCAATGACTGTATTAATTGCTTTTGACACATTAACACATTGCTAATTTAATATAAATTATATTTTTAAACATGTACATGTTTTGCGGGTAGTTATTTATTTAATACCATATACGGAGTGTATATAATAATATTGTTTAACATGAAACAGTTGCCCTAAAGCAGAGAGGGATTTATCTTGATTTAGTTGCAATCGTGTCGTGGCTGTTAATGGGTTAATGGCGTGCCAAGCTTACAAAAACGGGTTACGTTAGCATGACCCAAACGTGACGACGCTCATCCTCTGCCAGGATGAGACGAATGCCTAGTAGACATTGTTTTAATCTAGAAACCGAGTAGAATGCAAGTCAGGAGATAAAGTGAGAGAGAGCCGACTGCATCCGTCCGGAATCTATTCGGCGAGTGAGTCAATAGAGAACTTGAATTATCTCTTTCACGTCTCGTCTAATCTCAACGAGTAAATTGTACGGCGGAAAAGGTTAAGCTTTAATGAGACTAAATGGTAAATGTATATAATTAAATTGTACTTTAAAAAAGTATTTATAATATACATTAACCGTAAAGAGCTTCGTATCATTATTCAGCTGAAATGGCATTTAAAAAACTATAATCGATTTACTTTTCTTGAATGATTTTTCAGCTTAAAAACGATGGGAATTTATTTGTTGATTTTATATGATTAATTATAAATGTATGCAAAAAATCCCATCACTTTTCGAAATCATAATAATTTAAAATTTATCTGTATTTCTCAAAACTTTATATCGCTCATTTAGTAGTATGTCTATATTATTTTTGAGTGTTTATTAAGCCAATTAACCGTCAGCTTTTGTAATGAAAATATTTATAAAAAATATGATACCGAATCATTCATAATTCAGTGTATTAAAGACTACATATAACTACCGTCAGTTAAGATCGAATAAAAATACGAATTTAAACTGATGTGGATATTACCAGTGGGTATTCGTGAAAAAATGTGTTCAACTGTTATATATGACTTAGGTAAGAGGGTGTATGCAGTCGTAAACCTGACGAAAAACAGTAATTGACAAAAGAAATGCGTCTAAAACACGCATGAAATAATCCAATCGATCGTTTTGATTGAAGAAGTAAAATAAATTTAAACGAGTCAGATCAATACATTTGTCGTTAAGGTAGTAAAATATATAGTGAACAAAGAATGTAAGAAACTGTGCGAAATTCAAATAGATAATGATCTGAGGGGTGCTTCTTATATTCCGTAATGGAAGGTATTCACTTCTTATTATTTTTTTATTTTTAGATTTAAATAAGACCATCGTAGCCTAACAGGTTACCCCAATGCGCCACGATGGTCGAAAACAAATTTTAAATTTATAAAACGTAAAAAAGCGCATATATACATAAATATAACAATACTTAAACATAACAAAAAAATATATAATATTAAAATTAAATGATATAAACAGGATCAGATCCTCGTAGCTAACATTAAATAAGTCTATATGTAATGCCAGCGTATTAAAGAGCCGGATGGCCACAGCTATAGGCGAGTCGGCAAGTGCGGATGTCCTAGCCCTAACGGTCATCAAAAGAGGTCTCGATCGTGATTCTCGAAAATGTTCCGGAACTCAAAACTGGAATTTCTCGAGAATAGCTGGATTGTCGACAGCATCTTTTAGTAATTTAAAAAAATGCTTAGCGACATACAGCTTTCGGCGAGAACTCAGCGAATCATATCCCAACGCTCCTAAAAGAAAGGCGCTGGGATATAAGTACGGAAAATAACCAAATGTCTTTTTGTAAAAGTATCTTAAATACCTTTTTTGAATTTTTTCCACTAAAAAGGAATATTTGGCTATTCGGGGATTCCAAATTATAGATCCCGATTCAAGAATGCTACGAACTAAGGTGTCATAGAGAATGCGAATAACTGACGGATCGTCAAAGTGAAAGGCATTCCTCATAACAAAGCCGAGCATCTTGGAAGATTTATCACTTTTATTATTTATTTATATCTTATGCCTGCACTACACTCACTGGAAGCTGTCCGAAACGAAGTTACAACTGAAATCAGCCGAGATCTACGACTTCAAGTAAGCGACCACACTCGCAAATCTCATATGCCGTCCGGACGGCGGCTTCTAACACTTACAGCCGGCATATTTGCGCGCGATCGAAAAATGTGCCAAATAATCGCAATTTTTAAATTGTCATATTATTCAAATTACGCTACTGATAATTACAAAAGTTTATGTGAGCGCTCACCAATACAATAACAGTGAAAACTTTTCGGTCGTAAATATTCAATTTACGCAAAATCTTTGTCGGCTTTTGCAAAATGCCATAAGGGATAAAAATGATACTTCAGAATACGAACACCGCATCGGTGACTATTCTAGAATTTGTCGCCATCGATTCTAAATAAGAATTCGTTATGATGTGAGTATTTTTACGATTTTTTTAACAAAATCAAGTACCAATAATTATTTTTTAATTATTTAATTTTATACGAAAAAAATATATAATACCGATATTTGTTAGGATAATATACTATCAAAAATATAATAATGCCCTTTTGGTGCCCTAAAATATTCAAAGATGTCAGTAAGAGTCTGTTGAAGTACCCGATAAGCATGTGGTAATATAACTTGAACACGTGACCACGATGCATCGCTCGACATGCGTGTTAACCATAGGACGCCTACACGCATACTGAATTTGAACCAAGTTACTCGTTCTATTTCAGTTTGTGAAAAAACATATCGTTATCTCTCTCACTCTCGTAACTTAACACGCGAGAGAGCGAAAGGGGAAGTATCTCACCGCTCGCGCTCAAAAGAGCAGCTCCGACTTCGGTCCGTTTTCTGACAATGTTCGGAAGCGCTCAAAGCTGGCCAAGTCGACTGAATTATCCTCACTTTACTATCCGTTCTCGGTAACCTCGGACAACTTCCGAGAGATTTTAGAGCGGGCAGAACCGAACTCGACCAAAGTAACCCACTATATTCTCCGTCCTTGGCCAACCTTGGCCAGCTTCCAGAGAGTGTAGTGCAGGCATTAGATGAAACAGTAGAGGCAAAGGATTATATAATGGTCTATAGTGTATTTAAATAAATAAATAATAATTAAAACGTAGCAAAAACATTTTATGTTTATATTTTTATAGAATATTTCATCCTCGATATAATCTTATGTCTTTGACTTTGAATCGTGCGTCTGTTCACCAGTATAAAATGTTGTTATTTGCAACGTTTTTTGGCTTTTTACATGTCGCAAAAATCCAAATTTTATAGCGCTTATCTACGGTCGTTTTTCCGGTTCGGCATCTAGCCGCAGCACGCTCGTAACTCCGGCTTTAACCCTATGAGTTTTGTCGTTCTTTGCCCAAGGGCATGCAATAAGCTCGTTTTATTATATAAAGATACCCGCTGTGTAATAATACGTTATTTGCGTGCCAAATTGGACTACGAGCATGTCGGTTTTTACTGCAGAAATCCATAAACGTACGCGCGCCTTACAAGTATTCCAAATTCCGCAAGCAAATTAAGATGTAGCATGAATTGGCAAATTTAATTTGAGTAACTGATATATTGTCAAATACACGTTCTCATGAAGATGTTGATAATTGCATGCAATTTTTAGCGCAAAAGAATCTCAGCAACCTTACACGTATATCAAATTGTGGGTTACATTTTAACTACAAGTTAATTCAGTGTTACTGGTAAAAATGTATAAGAATAATAATTAGAAATGCTCAGATGTTGCGTTTGTATTGAAATTGAGCTTACCTACAAATTTCCGTTGCTTGCGGAAAACGAGAATTCGAACACGAAACGAACGATGTAAATGCTAATTATACTGTTAGATTACAATTTCCCGATGTTTCGACGTCGGTGGGTGGGTTGTGTTTGCTTTGCTGGATCAATTCATCTTTCTTAGAAAGCGTGAGATCCTCTAAGGCGCTATTAGTTTTACAAATGTATTCATGTAAAAAATAATTACATTGTTGAATACTATCCTAAAATTATTTAGCCGCTGAGATAAACATAAGATATCCACGAAGACACGTGGAAAATTTCCGATGGTAAAAATGTTGACAGTGACAATGTCAACGGGTTCTTCTGGGCCTGACTTGATTCCTGATTTTATTTTGAAGAGTTGCCAAGTCAGTCTCGCTGCTCCTCTTAAACGTAGTTTTGATCTAATTTTCAAGACATCATCATTTTCTGATATATGAAAATGCACATAAGTCACCCTTCTTCATGAAAAGGGTGACAAATTTTATATAAAGAACAGTGTTGTCAGCTCCTGCTGATTTCACCCCTTCGGGTGTTCTTCAATGTTATTTATTAATGACATAAATACGATAGTTACAAATCAAGTTTTCTTCTGTACGCAGATAATTTAAAATTGTATAAATGCTTTCGATCTGTTGCGGACTCCTCTTTACAGAGTGATTTAGACTCTATGGAGATAGGCTTTCGTTAACCATCTGCCCTTTAGTGTCGGAAAGTGCCATACTGTGTCATTTTCTTGATCTCGTTCGCCATCAGTTTTTTCTACCATCTCGGTGGTAATAGTTTGACTCGATAAACTTCCACTAAATATCTCGGAATCACTTTTGAGAGCAAGTGGAGGTCTCTCTACACATACACGACGTCTGTGATAAATCTTCCAAGATGCTCGGCTTTGTTATGAAGAATTCCGTCAGTTATTCGCATCCTCTATGACACCTTCATAGCATTCTTGAATCCCGTATTGTTAGTCACGATCTTATCCAATGAATTACTGTGAATTCAGTATTATACACGGTTTAATCGTACACTATTAGGTGTGAAATAATAGCACGCATAAAATAAATTAACAGATTCGCCTCACCGCCGACTTCAAAGAATGAAACCCCACACAACTTCTCTTTTGGCGAGGATGAACTTTTAATTCGCCAAAGAAGAAGATGGTAGGTAGCATCAGTTCTGCAGCGTTACAGAGAGATAGTTGCGAGGGATCGTGTTATTTATGCCATCGCACGAATGCAGTAATTGCACGAATGCCCGCTTCACCCATTAAACTCGAAAAGTTTGCACCGTTTAATTCGCGCCAACATATTTAGTGTCGGTCCCCGAACGACTGCGAATAACTTTTAACGCCGTAACGTGCCGGGCGGACTTCGTAAATAAACCGAACCCCTCTCACTCTATGCACACATGTGTACCTAGGTATGTGTGTGTATTTTAAGATCGGCTCAATTTTAATGATGTGATGGTTGACTTTCGACCCTGAACAAATGAGCCTTGATTCGCTTTGAAGATCGCTTTATGCTTTGATTTTATATAGAAACTCCTTTTGTACAAACTATAAACGAAACCATATTTGAGATTAAATATTACTTTATTTGTAATATTTTTCATGCTTGTCTGTACTAAAAAGTTTTTAGTATAAATTTAAATATTTATATTCTTTAATTTAATTTATTAAAAAAAAATATTAGAAGATTTTTGAGAATTTATCTGATTCTTTGCAAAAGTTTTCTCGCAGCTCAATTGTTGGTAAAAATTAAATTTATATGATTTTTTAAATTTGATAAACAAGTAGTCGTTTAAATCCGTTTAATTCACAGCTGGGAGTTGGAAAAAGGACAAGGATTTTTAACCCTTTGTACTCGTAATCATTTTCGTACTAGGTATGTTGCTAGCTCGGGAAAAATGAAAAATGCTAAATTCTTTTTAAAAATTAAAATTATATATGTAGAGCATAAATATGAATAAACTAATACTAAAAATGAAGAAATCAGAACAAATACTTGCATTTCTCTAAATTACATTTTAATTTTTTTTGGTTCTCTCAAGTACCATTGGTTGACAATCCATTACAATAAATTAACTCCCCGGCTTGATTCAAGTAAAAATGATATTTTTTTGATAAGATATGCTTCTTGAAACTCTTGTCTACAACACTGCAAAAGCACCATTCAAAACATGTACAGGAAATACCCAAAAATCGACGTTATATTTAATTATTTGTAATGGTGCGCTGACGCACCCTACGAGTAATAGAGAGCCAAGCGCTGGTGCGCCTCACGCACCTTACGAGCAGAAAGGGTTAATTATAAAAATATAACTTTCATGACCGACCCAAAAACATTTTATTTTGCCCTTTTTGATTATCAGCAAAAAAAAAAATGAGAGGATCAACGATCCGATGAAATTGTAGCCTTTTATATTTTGATGTGGGGTAAAAAAAATACTCATTAGAATTTTATTGGATGAGCCATCTCAAATCTTGCCACGCAATTATAATTCCGTTATTTTTCGTCTTTATGTCATTCTATGTCAGATGCAATAACAAAAAAAATGATTTTTATTTTAATAATATTCCCGCATTTTTCAAGATATTTAAATAATCATCTGAATAGTATAAGTATACTTTTTAATTGTGTTATTAACCTAATAAATTAAATTTATATCAATTTAAAACATAAACAGATTTGATTTATAATATTAATGTTCTACTTTCAACATTACTAAGTTATACTTTTATACAATATTTTAACATATACTTTTAAATTATATTGTATATTATATTTATTGACCAGTATCCCATATGGAGTGTTTTTCGATTTGTATCAAAATTAGAATTAGTGACTATTATTATATATAATTCAAATTAATAGGTTTTCACAGATTTACCTAATCTTACAGTGATAAATATTCAATATTTAATCAAGATAAATCGTACATATTAATATTTAATGATTATTAATATTTATGAGACTGATTTACAAACTGTATATAATAGATAAGTAGTAATGATTGTATTTACACCGTTGTAACGCATTGAGTTAACGCCTGTCATATTGAAATTAAGATTTATAATAAATAAAGAAAGTTGCAATTTTAAAACTTTTTTAATTTATTCAAAATATTTATGTATCAATTAATTTTTCTTGAAATTTAAATAAAATTTTAATATTAATTATTTGTTTAATATCTCTGATACTTTCATGGCAATCATGAATTATAATACCTGTACTACACACTTTGGAAGTTGCCTAAGGTTGGCCAAGGACGGAGAATATAGTGGGTTACTTCAATCGAGTTCGGTTCTGCCCGCTCTAAAATCTCTCGGAAGTTGTCCGAGGTTACCAAAAACGCGAGGTAAAGTGGGGGTAATTTAGGTCGACTAGACTTCCGAAAATTCCGAGACCAAGGAAATAATCGGATTGTTCTTTCGAGCGCGAGCGGCGAGATACTTCCCCTTTCGCTCTCTCGCGTGTTAAGTGACAAGTATGCGCGTAGGCGTCCTATGGTCAACACGCATGTCGAGCGCTGCATCGTGATCACGTGGTCAAGTTATAATACCACATGTTTATCGGGGACTTCAATAGACTTACTGACATCTTTGAATATCTTAGGGCACCAAAAGGGATTAATTATATTTTTAAAAGTATATTCTTCTAACAGATATGATTATTATATTTTTTGTCATATAAAATTAGATAATTAAAAAATAATTAGTGGTACTTGATTTTGTTAAAAAAAATCGTTTCGAATATATTTATGTATTTTCCTAGATCGGTTTATATAAATGCCACACCATAACGAATTTTTATTTAGAATCGATGGCGACAAATTCTAGGATAGTCACAGATGTGATGTTCGTATTCTGAAGTATCATTTTTATGCCTTATAGCATTTTGCAAAAGCAGACAAAGATTTTGCGTAAATTGAATATTTACGACCGAAAAGTTTTCACTGATATTGTATTGGTGAGTGTCCACACAAACTTTTATAATTATCAGTAGCGTAATTTTAATAATATGACAATTTAAAAATTGCAATTATTTGGCACATTTTTCGATCGCGCGAAAATATGCCAGCTGTACATGACAGAAGCCGCCGTCCGGATGGCATATGAAATTTGCGACAGTGTGGTCACTTCAAGTCGTAGGTCTCGGCCAACTTCAGTTGTAATTTTGGTTCGGAAAACTTCCAGAGAGTGTAATGCAAGAAACACAAATTTCCTTAACTTGGATGATTTGTTGGCCCACATCTTATGTTGTCTCAAGGTTAGTCAATACTTATTTTGCTCTTGTCTTGTTATCATCAACAGTATTTATTGACCATAAATAATCGTTTTATGGTTTATTAGTCAATGAGCATTTAAACACAATATAAATCGCGTCATTACCATTAGAAAATTCTTAAATGCTCTTACTATGCAGACATTCAAAGAAAAATTAGTGACTCTAGTATTTTATATGTAAGACAGAACTGCGTTAAATGAAAATATTTATAATACAATACATATTTTCGTAGGCAGCCGGACAAAAGAGCGTGCGTCAAATGAGCGCCGTCATATGAGCGCTGCTTCATAAGAGCGTTTACCAAAGTAGCGCTGTAACAAAATATCGTGCGTCAAATGCGCAGACAGTCATATGAGCGTTTGACAAAAGAAAGCACGTCATTAAAGCGCTAAAACACAAGTAATGAATATTTTATGAATTAGATATACAAAATACATGTAAATTGTGAGAAATTCCAAAGAATAAAAATTCACGAAATATAGGCGGTAAAATTAGTATTTTATGTGCCAGAGCGTAATGACGATTAAAATGAGTAGCCAATGAAAACATTAATATTTATTAATTATTACGTACATATGAAAGTATGGTTCCTCATCCCTACACGTACGATATACATATATTTTTTACTAAAATGAAACGCTGATTTTGAGTTTATCATTACATTTGTTCTGTAATGTTTCATTAAATTGACAAATAATTATCGACTCGACTTGCAATGAATGCGTACAGTTATAGGGCAGGTATATGGCCCGCCAGACCGCTCTTATGACGCACCGTTGCCATTTTTGTATGATCGTACTGTTATCAATAATTCGTAATTTATATATTTAAAAATTCACAAGTAAGATGTTAGTAATAATTCAATATTTATACATCGACAATAATTTTTTCAGCCCATCTGACATGCTTAGCATTTCGTCATAAATGTACCAGAGTACGTGCCACATTGAAGCAATCGCTATACAAATTACGCTTGGCGTCTCTCCGTGTAATAATAATACATTAACAGCTTGTAACGTAATTAGTCAAAGCTCAAAACTATCCGTAGATAGAGAAATTAGCATACTGGACGAATCGGTAGCATTGTTATGCAAAATGAATTCAACTATCAAAACAATACCGCAAAACCAACAATGGGTAATTTCAACAGGAATAATTCAAAGGCCAAACAAAATCCGCATTCACACGCTGCAGATTTGCACTACTGCATATTATTTATGTGAAACTTTTCATCCTCGACCTTTAGAATGACGTTATGTGATACGTGACACCTAACCCTGACACGATTCTAAGCTTTTAATATTCTTAATGCTAGACAATGCCAGCCAAAAGCTTCAGCCGGATGAGCAGACACAAAGGAAGCGACCGCCCTTTGAAATGTTTTTGCAAAGCCATTATGTGGATGTTTCGAGTGCGAATTTTGGATGGAGAACACAAAAAAATATAAGCGCCGCTTATTTTCTCACACATCTTCGCGAATTGGGTCAAGTGGATCTTGCGAAAACATGTGAACACAATTATGAACATTAAGCCTCATAGCATGTGAACAGTGTTAAATTCGAGATTCGCTTCGAGCGCGTTTATCGTCTCTCTCGTAATTTTATTATTACAATTAAAATTTAATATGAATTTTCATATATAATAGTAAGACTAATAAAATACATATATATTTTGTATAAAATATGGTGTACTCTCGAAATATATTTTTTTACGAAAATGTGCGTCTGATTTGACGATAGAGAGATCATCAAAGATTAGTTTAAAACTAAATGATTTGCTCTACCCCAAATAATCGAGAGTATACTATAGCATAATATATTTAAAAAATAATGGTTAAAGCTATACACCCATACCTCGCTATACGGCCGCTCTTTATACGGCCTTTCGCTATAACGGCCCTCTTCAATTAAGGCTCGTTTTCGATTTACGGCCTAAAATGTTTCGCTATAACGGCAAAAAAACTTTTTTTCGATGTCGATTTTTAAAAAAATTTAATTTGCTTAATTTTAAAATGAAAGGTGAAGCAGCTAGCGCCGATGAGGCCGCATCTAAGGAATATCCCAACATTTTAAAGGGAATTATTGAAAGAGGTGGTCATAAATCTGAACAAGTGTTTAACGTAGACGAAACAGGGCTTTATTGGAAGCGAATGCCTGATTGCACGTACATTTCAAAAACCGAAAAATCTGCGCCTGATTATAAGGTGTCTAAAGAACGATTAACTTTGCTACTTGGTGCAAATGCCGCGGGTGATTTTAAGCTAAAACCACTTTTAATATATTTGTCCGAAAATCCAAGGCCTCTTAAAGGACTAAATAAAAATCAATTACCCGTCATATGGAGATACAACAAGAAAGCTTGGATGACTAAAGCTATTTTAGAGGATTGGTTCAAAAATCACTTTTGCACAGAAGTGGAAAAATATTTGCGAGACAATAACTTAAGCAACAAGGCTTTGCTAATTTTGGATAAGGCACCAGGGCATCCTACTAATTTATCCGAACTATCTGAAGATGTCATGATTGAGTACCTTCCGAAAAATACAACAGCTCTGATCCAATCAATGGATCAGGGTGCAATAGCCACTTTTAAGGCATATTGCCTACGCCGAACTTTCCGACAACTTATAAGGGAAACCGATGGTAAATCTTCAATTAAAACATTTTGGAAAAACTTTAACATCAAGGCTGCTGTTGACAGCATCAATGAATCATGGAAGAAATTAAAATTAACAACAATGAACCATGTTTGGAAAAAAATATGGCCAGAATGTGTAAAAAGTACTGATGCAGAAGTTAATTGCCTTCCTGAAATTAGGCAAAACATTTTGGATCTAGCACATGATCTCGGCTTTGAAGGTTTGAACGAACGTGATGTGCTTGATCTACTTGAAGCTGATAGGGAACCCCTTTCATATAAGGAACTCATTCAGTTGCAAGCAGAACCGGCATTTGATGAAGAGACAGAGCCTGTCGTATTCAAACAGCTAACATCAAAAAAATTGTCAAAAGCTTTTTCCTATTTCGAACAAGGAATAAACATCTTCCTTTGAAACGATCTTGACGTCGAACGTAGCGCTAAAGTTTCTCGAGGAATTAACTCAGCCATTAGCTGTTATTAATCACTGAAGAACGAAAGAGACAAAAAGGCAAGACAAACAACGTTGGACAATTTTTTTAAGCCAGTCCCATCCTTACCAGCGAAAAATAAGAACGACAGTGATCTGCAGGTTACCATTTCTTCATCGTCTTCAGATTAAAGCCATTTTAAAAAAAATTATGTATGTATTCATACACATATTTTATGTAACATGAAGTTGTTTCATTTTTGTTTATGGATTATTTCTGGTTTTTGGAGTCTGTTATTATTTTATGTACAAATGAATGTACTTGTTATGTATGTATTTTTGATTTAAATGAAATAAAAAGATAAAATGCATTTTAAATGATAAACCATGTTACATATTTAACAAGTTTGGAACCGATCCCATTGAATTTGTATTAGAATAATTGATTCGTTATACGGCTTTTCGCTTTGCGGCCAAGTTTCGTGGAACTTATCTAATCCGTAAAGCGAGGTATAGGTGTATTTTACTTATTTTGAACGGATATTTTAGTTTAAAAGGAACTGTTGATGTATCGTATAAACTAGCTAGATTGTTGGTAGTGATATAATTGAATTGCATTGTATACATATCTACATACGTTATGGATATGTAAATGTTTATCCAGCAAGTCGGATAACGGTCAAAGGCAATACTCTGTCCTAATATAATCTAGTGATATATGCACGCAATGTTATTTCACTCTAATTATTATAACAATTATAACATAGATTTGTAATTAATAACTCCCCCTTTACTACAAAATCGATTCTAGGATTGAAACCAATTAACGACAGACTATCAAATTAAAACTTAAAGCTTTGAGCGGTATCGCTGTACAAGTACTGTTTTAAGGTACCCCAGACATGCTTGGCGAGAGGGGGGAGGGAAAGGAATAAATTCCCTTAAGGGGCTTGAATTTGGATAATATCATAGCAAGAATATATTTATAAAAAAAGTAAAAATCGACCTCAAATAATAAATCTGAACTAAACTAGTTGCTTGAGATGTATGTAGTGATGTATTTCAGGTATAAGTTCCTTTAGCCTTTTTTATATAATACATACAAGAAATAAAAGGAGCGGAACATTGCCTTCAAAAGCGCCCACTTTCTAGGTAGTACTTTCACGATAAACATTATTATTCAAAGGGACAGATTGTAGTTTTTTGACGCGGTCCGTTTGTGTTTAAATTTGTTTGCAAATTATTATTGACTTTATTGCTTTTTAAACGCTTAAAAAATATTATAAATGAAAATAAATATTCAGTGGCAGTAAAATTAGGTATTCCATCCGAAAATTCACATAAGAGGGCTGATCAAACTATATTAAAACCGAATTTCGGTCAATAGAAGAGCGCAAAAACAATTATCACTTCTCAGAAGTCGGCGGCGACACGATTTTATCGCTTTTGACGTAAATTTTTGACTTCTGAGAAGGGATAATTGTTTTTTGCGCTCTTCTATTGCTCAAAATTCGATTTAGATGTGCTTCATTTGATTCTCTCTTAGTCTTAATATATACAATTCATAATTGAGCGTTTTTACCGCGATTTACAATGTTAAAACACATATAAAATGTCATTTTTGTCATAAATTTTTAATATTAATTATATAAAAAAGTATTGAGAGCCTCTAAATATATACTAAAAATCCTTAAAATTCAATTAACATATATATAAAAATATGCAAAATAAATTAACGAAATTTAATAATAGAAAAATGTTAAAATAACTTGCTTTTTTTATATAATTTACTATTAATGCAACATAAAATAATAATGCATAAATAACAACAGAAATAATTATAGAAAAATACGTGCAATTAACTCACTGCTCAGAGGGTTGAATGAACCTTATTCAATATAACTTAACGTTAAAGCTCCGACAGAAGAGAGAAAGGAGGAAATAAAGATAGACTCTATGAGGAATTTCAAAATCAGTGTGAAAAGGTCCCCTAACACGCTGCATTAATAATTCTAGGAGACTTCAATGCTAAAGTAGGCAAGGAAAATGCAAATCTTAACCCTTTGAGTAATTAATTTATATACATTTGTTAATTTATTAGTATATCTGGGAGTAAGTTATTTTATATTATTCGGCTTTTGCTGGTTAAGAAACGTGACAATATAGTTTACACGAAAATAACAAGAAAAACAGTGAACGACTGTACTACTTTGTGGCAGTCAATAATCTGGTAATTAATAGCACTAAACTGCCTTATAAGAGCATTTATGAAAGTACATAAAAAATACCAGGTAGTACACTATGCAGTCAAATCTAAAAGAAGAGAAAATTCTATACTCGATGGCAAAAGATATAGAGAAGCAAATGCAAATATGAAATGTGTGGCAGTGTCGCCGACTTTCGAGTAGCGGCCACACTGCCAAACGTTTCATATGCCATCCGGACGGCGGGCGTGAATGACGTACGCACGGCGGCTGCTGTCATGTACAGCTGGCATATTTGCGCGCGATTGAAAAATGTGCCAAATAATCGTAATTTTTAAATTGTCATATTATTCATATTACGCTACTGATAATTATAAAAGTTTGTGTGGGCACTCACCAATACAATATCAGTGAAAACTTTTCGGTCGTAAATATTCAATTTACGCAAAATATTTGTCTGTTTTTGCAAAATGCCATAAGGCATAAAAATGATACTTTAGAATACGAACACCACATCTGTGACTATCCTAGAATTTGTCGCTATCGATTCTAAATAAGAATTTGTTATGGTGTGACATTTATATAAACCTATCTAGGAAAATACATAAGGATATTCGAAACGATTATTTTTAACAAAATCAAGTACCAATAATTATTTTTTAATTATTTAATTTTATATGAAAAAAATATAATAGCGATGTCTGTTAGAAGAATATACTATCAAAAATATAATATATCCCTTTTGGTGCCCTAAAATATTCAAAGGTGTCAGTAAGAGGCTGTTGAAATCCTCGATAAGCATGTGGTATTATAACTTGACCACGTGACCACGATGCAGTGATCGACGTGCGTGTTAACCATAGGACGCCTACGCGCATACTGAAATTGAACCAAGCTACTCGTTCTATCTCAGTTTGCGAAAAACCATATCATTATCTCTCTTGCCAGAGAGCGAAAGGAGAAGTATCTCATCGCTCGTGCTCGAAAGAGCAGCTCCGACTTCAGTCCGTTTGCCGACAATGTTGCGAAGCTGGACAAGTCGACTGAATTACCCCTACTTCACCTCCCATTCTCGGTAACCTCGGACAACTTCCGAGAGATTTGAAACCGAGCTCGACCGAATTAACCCACTATATTCTCCGTCCTTGGCCAACCTTGGCTAACTTCCAGAGAGTGTAGTTCAGGCATTACAATAAAGTAATATGTAACGCATGGAAAAAACGAAATGATACTAAGCCTGGAATGAAAAAAGTGGATAAACTAAATTGTAATAACTATAGAGGGATCTCATTATTGAGGAACATATACAAATTATTTTCAAACATCATACTTAAAAGGCTAGAAAAATATACCTAGTAGAATATCAGTGTAGATTTCATACAATGAGACAGACACTGGAAAAAGTCTACGAATGTTATGTAAAACTGTACCATATATAATATTTAAGGCAGACTTTCGATAGCATTCATATAAAACAAATGTTATATGTTCTGAAAATACTATTTTAGATTAAGATTGGTAGAAACAACTATGATTAATAATAATAATAATGGATTTTAATCTGCAGTAACGCATTGGGTGTTATGTTAAAGTGGTCTTGATAAAATATTAAAATTATAGCAGTAACTTTAACAATGCTTATTATATTATATACATATATAAATATATGCTGGTATTTGTTATGATATAATCTTGTGTGATATAATGCCATGTGACTTATGGTGGTAACGAATATTTTTTCAACATTACCATGTCATTAAGGAGTTAAGGAGGAAATAACGTCGGTTGATGGTATCGCATCTGAAAGTATAATAATAATGTGTTTGGAAGAGGAAACGGAGCGTGTTTTTGAAAATGCTGCCGAGCGGATATACCGAGTATGGTCAAAGTATGTCAAAAACAAGGACACGTTGAATCCTGTCATGATTTCGCACAAAGGTCCATAATGCAATTTCATAATGCGCGTTCGCGGTTCGCGGAACGAATACGAATATTCCCACGATTGGGTCTGGTGATAAATTTTGCATAATGAGCAGAGGCAGGGGTTAAAAACGGTTGGTTTAAGAGTTGCTTTTTTATATGTGAAAATCGGAGCTTAGCAGATTTTGATAAATATACCAAAATATAATATTCGTTGCGAAAAAATAGTAACGTATAATTAGTTCAGAAAAAGGCTAATTTTTTATTTAAAATATAATCAGTTAGTTCAAAAAACGGTGTTTTAGCGGCATGCATGAAAATAATTTTACATAAGACAATGAACCAGTAATATACTTTTTGGCGCAAATGATGCTAAAACGGGATTTATTGTTAACGTCGCTTTTAAGATAGCCGTCCGTTACTCAAGCAAACAAAAAGGGCGAGTCAATTCTTTGCGGATCATACAAATTCTGCACAGCTAGAAAGTCTTACAATGAATTATCAGATAATAAATTTCAATTTTATGTAACGTTGATCACATCCCATGTTTACACTAAAACGCTATCATATAAAAATCATTAGTCCAAGGTTACCGAGAACAAGAGGTAAAGTAGGGGTAATTCAATCGACTTGGCCAGCTTCGAGCGCTTCCGAACATTGTCGGCAAACGGACCGAAGTCAAAGGAACCGAAGTCGGAGCTACTCTTTCGATCGCAAGCGGTGAGATATTTCCCCTTTCGCTCTCTCGCGTGTTAAGTGACGGCAGTGAGAGAGATAATGATATGGTTTTTCGCAAACAGAGATAGAACGAGTAACTCGGTTCAATTTCAGTTTGCGCGTAGGTGTCCTATTGTCAACACGCATGTCGAACGCTGCATCGTGGTCACGTGGTCAAGTTATAATACCACATGCTTATGGAGGACTTCAACAGACTCTTACTGACATCTTTGAATATTTTAGGGCACCAAAAGGGATTAATTATATTTTTGATAGTATATTCTTCTAACAGATATCGTTATTATATTTTTTTTAATATAAAATTAAATAATTAAAAAATAAGTAATGATACTTAATTTTGTTAAAAAAATCGTTTCGAATATCCTTATGTATTTTCCGAGATCGGTTTATATAAAAGTCACACCATAACGAATTCTTATTTAGAATCGATGGCGACAAATTCTAGGATAGTCACAGATGTGTCGTTCGTATTCTGAAGTATCATTTTTATGCCTTATGGCATTTTGCAAAAGCCGACAAAGATTTTTCGTAAATTGAAAAATTTTCACTTATATTGTATTGGTGAGTGCCCACACAAACTTTTATAATTATTAGTAGCGTAATTTTAATATTATGATAATTTTAAAATTGCGATTATTTGGCACATTTTTCGATCGCGCGCATATATGCCGGCAGAACCCGCCGTCCGGACGTCATTCACGGCCGCCGTACGGACGGCATATGAAATTTGCGACAGTGTGATCGCTTACTCGAAGTCGTTAGATCGCTCACTCGAAAACTTTAGTTGTAACTTCGGTTCGGACAACGTCCAGAGAGTGTATGCAGGCATTACACTAAAAAATAATAACGTTATATTTACGTTAAAATAAAGAAATAATATGTTCCGCAGAATGTCAATCGCTACGCACGTGTATTCAATAACAATTGCTTTTGAAACAGTAAAAATACCATAAAAAAGGTGCCGGAACGCCATTTCACCGTGTTAAGTGACAAAAAATTTGACGATTTTTTAAACCCACTAAAATAAAATAAAACTGTTTTTTATGTATTTTGTAAAAATAAATAAAAAAAATTCTAGATAGCCTCGTTCATTTTTTATGCAACTTGAAAATGTGGAAGATCTTTAAAAGAACGATTGAAACAAATAAAACTATTTGTTTCAATCGTTCATTTTCCATTAACAATGTAATGAATAGAATTATTTGAAGCAACATTAAGCTACACAATTAAGGTAAACATAAAATAATGCCGCACATCACCGCTTTAAACCTTCAACAATATTTCCACTCCATTATCCAATAAACCAGTTTCCCGATAACCTTATTACAATATTCATCGGTCCCCATTACCCTGTACATTGGATTACATTGTATATCAGTATAGCATGTATACAAGAAAAGCAAGGTTGAATTTTCATGATTTTTTAAAAGTGCAAAGTCGCAACGTGTGCGGCCTCCGTGCGTGTTAGTGGTCTCATTATGTCTATGAAGCGCTTTATTTAACTACCGAAAGTAGCCCTCGCTCCGCGCCATTAAACTTAAGAACTCGCCTTAATCACCGCGGGGCGGATTCGAACCAACCACTTTGGGAGTTGCCGCAGATAACAAAGCCGGCGTGTTGGTTGCCATTATATACACTGTATATCAGGGCCGCTAAACTTCTTCCTCTCTCTCCATCGTTTGATTGATTTCATGAACCATTAACTTCTCAACGATCGCTGTCGCGCAATGTACGCGGCCCGCTCGGTAAAAGTAATTTTCCTCATAAAAAAGCTCGTTTGCTACGTTTTGGCGATGATGATGGCGAGAGCTGCTCTTGAGAGCTTTTTTCTTTTGAATGAACCTCTCGAGTACAAATTAGAGAATGAAGGAGTTGGTATCTATCATTGGATCTGATGTATAATATAGCTGGTTTCCTTGACTAAGTTAACTGTGTGCGAGCTTTTGAATTCTGCAAAAGCTCAACTAATAAGTATGGCATAATCGTTTCTATAAATAGTACTTTTATAGAAACAATTAAAATTTATAAGATAATTTTACTTAAGAATTATTGAAATTGATTGGATATATAATACATATATCAAAATAAATTGCAGAGCACGAAATATTTTCGTAAAAATTGCACATCAAGGCACTCGTCAATGATCAAACGAACCCAAGACCCAATTCAAGTTGATGAGCTATAAATAAGAGACGTGCAAAAATTTCGTCTGCGAGAAGTCGTCGAAAAATTCCACACTGGGTGCCAATTGTCGCACCAGCAATATGTCTATAATGCTCACAGTCTTAACGACCATCATCACGCTGTCTTCGTCATTCAATGTGTCAATGGAATACCATTGTTTGTGCGTCATTATCGTTACGCTCGTTTCGTGCTAATGCACTCCAGAACCCAACGATTAAATGACGTCATTATACTTTAAGCGATTGGGATCTTAATGCGATTTATATGTGCGTATACTCTTCCCATTACGTTATCTGTTCATTTATCAACCAAAAAACGCTTCATAGCTGTAGTCCATTTTCAAAGTCATCCTGTCAAGTTGTGTTACTTTTTTTTTCGTGGCCCAGATGCTACGTGTCACGCTATATAATTGATGTGTCCCGCGGGATCTGAACGGTTGGGTTTGTATATACATTGCAAACGGATGTTTATGTGGATTTTAGAAGCAAAAAATCTTTGATTTTTTGATCTACACTTGACGGCGTTATTATAATTGGGTTGAATTTATATTTATATATCATATATATATTTATTTATATTTCATTATGGCAAAATTTGGCGGCACTCCGGTAACATTGGCGTAACGAATTTTTCTCTCTACTAGCAAACTTCGGCGCGTTCGTACGCTTGCGCCCCGTATATTATTATATATTCTAACATGTAACCATTTATCGTCAATAAAACATGCAGCGGCTCAATCTGTGTCTAAATGCTACCCGTCACCATTCATTCGCCACACTGTTGACCACCGATGTGATACCTGAGAAAATGGAGTCAATTCAAAATGGCTAACTAAAGCATGCATAGCGTAAGAAAATACTGTATGTAGATGTTAAAAATTTATTAACAGCTTAACGCCCGAGGACTCGAGTACGAGTCTTGAAAGAACATTGATTAGTGGCCGGGAATCAGGCATGAGTCCTGCATCATGCGTTTTCTTTTATTGAAAAAATACTGAGATACCATAAAGTTTGCCTCTATATGATAATAAGAGATGAACATATACTATTTCTACATAATATCAAACATAAAATAAATTATATTTATTTCAAATTTTTGTGAAAAGAGTCGTCTTATCCGTTGCAATTTTTAAGCCACGTGATTTTTTTATGAAATGTATGACCCATTCACCAAAAAAATAATATTTTAAGTAACACTCCTTGAACATACGGGTGACCCTCGACTTTCACACAATTCGCTATTTCGCACATTTAAAAAAAAAACAATTTTTTAAATTTTTTTTTTCAAAAAAACGTTCTGATAGCGGTGAATCATTTGCTTCAATCGGACGTTCGTATGATACAAACAGGTCTACGATATGTTCAATTTTGCAAAATAAAAATATAATTAAAGAATACGTTCAAAATTGTGAAAAATAAAGATATATTTCCACAATCTTTAATGATATGTTTCCAAAAAAACATGGATGAAATGGAACATCTTTGTCATCGTAGATCGATGACCAACATCAAAAAGATGTCCCTCTGGGTGTTTAAATTATTCAAACAAAAGCTCTTAGTTTGCACAAAGATTGGAAGGATAGATTAAAAAAATATTTTAACACGGTTTTTCAAGCAAGTAACGGTTGGTTTTACAATTTTAAAATGAGGTATTCTTTTCATAATATTAAATTTACTGGAGAATCGGTGGATGCGGATAAAGATGCTGCAAAATAATTTATTTCCAAATTATCCAAAATTATTGAAGATGGAGAATATACCTCTAGCCAAATATTTAATGTAGATGAGACAGGTTTATATTGGAAAACTCTTTAACAATGAAAAATATGAATGAAGCCTTCACGCACCTTGACAATTTTTTAAGTATTACAGAAGATGGTAACCCCAATGAAGAACGCATATCTTAAGTGCGTAGGGCGATCAATAAAAACATAGCATGTTATAAAATACTATATGAAGAAAAGAAAAAGAATAGTGGAAAACAGTTAACTCTTAATAACTTTTCAAAGGAAACACGCGCAAACCCCACTTAAACGTGTCTCTTAAACATCTTATATTATAAATATTTTAAAATACATACAATTTCAATTTTTTTTACTTCCCTCGACTTTCGTACATTCAACATTCGCACACATGTGCGAAAGTCGAGGGCCGCCTGTAAATAGATTTCAGGGGCAAAACTGTTTGGCTAGGTAAACATTAAATCAATCCAATCTAAAGAAATCGAAACATCCGCGGTTGATAGTACATCAATTAACAAATTTTTCACCCTGAAATTATATATATTATTGCAAAATTTAAAAGTAAAAACGATAGGGTATATGTAGATAAATTATATAACACGATAGTCAAAGAACCTCCGAAAAATATCATCCATTAATTTACGAGTGTTTGTTATTTTGATATTTCCTCACTATTTGGAAAACCGCGATGATTCACAGATTAAGAAACTAAGGGGAAAAGCTACAATTCGGATAAATTATCGCCGTATTAGTTTATTGCCATCATTAAGTTGAATATTTGAGAAAAAAATATTATTGCGCTTAAAAGAATCTCTGAGGAATAAAATCATAAGCGAATAAATATGTTTCATTCATTCTTAACATTTTGTGTAAATTGAAAATGGTTCCAATGGTAACAAATTTTTGTATGAGCGATTTTTTCAAAAACATTCATTTATAATATAATATAATTAGCACTCACCAAATTTTTCGGCGTCCATTTTCTGCGTACAAATGTCACGAACACATTTAATTTATATACACTTATACACTACACTAATTTACACGTTTTTATATGCACTTATTTACACTTATAAACTACACATTTATTTTCATAATCACACTTATATTTATTTTTATTATTTACACTATTTATCAATTGCAATAAAATATTATGATTAATTCGTATAAAAACATACGTCAATATAAAGATTAATTTCACAACTTCTACACATGTATGCTGTATCTTTCCTTATTTCATCTGCAGAACAAACACGCTTTTTTCTACTCACATATTTCACAACACTTTTTATTTTTAATGGCTGATAATTTTACAGCTTATCGAAAGCCTTTCTGATGGATCGACAGCACGGGCACGACAATATATAGTAGAAACCGGTGAAACGTCTTTAGAATCGACAGATTTCACTTAAATCTGCATCCATCCTTTAGCCTTACTTACTCAAAAGAAAAATTTTAAATTTAATTTTACTGTTACGATTAAGATTTTGATGACACTGAACTAAATAAACAATGCGGATTAAAATAAATAAAAAACAAAATATTTTGTTTATTCCATTGTTTTTCAAAATATTGCGTTAAACGTTTTATTATAGTCCTTTCATATACGAATATTATTAGGCCGGTCGTTCTGTTTTTTCCCGTGTCTATCATCTGGCTGTTATGAAAAGCAGGTATCATTCTGACATTTCTTTTCTTATTTGTTTTCTAAATTTGGATACGCGATTCACCTTTTCTGGCATGTTTCATCTGAGGGGACTTAATTATATATTTTTGAGGGATTTTGGCAGTCCCTTATTTTTCCGGATTGTGCTACAAAGTCTTGTTCTTTTTAAAAATGAATATTTCGGGAGTAAAACGCTATTATAAAAAAAATTTTTTACTAAAAAATATAATTGTTTACTATTATTCTGCGAAATAGCAAAGTTCGGCAAAAAAAACCCATCTTTATAGAATATATATATAATCAGTTCTTCAATATATAAATAAAAGTTCAATTTAAAAATTCACAATTCGCAATAAAATAAACTCAATGACTTAGTACTAAACATATTGTAATTGGTTCGCATTGGGGAGACCAAATGGATCTTGCGAAAGCTGGAACACAATCATTGGGGGTTGATTGTGTTTGATCCGAAATAATGCGACGTTTATTGTGGGGTGTCTGAAAATTTTGCCTATTGTTGTGACGCACAGAGGGGAGGAGATCGCATTAGCTTTCAAAAAAAGACAATACAATATTCGGAATTATGGTTTTGGGGATTTTGATTATCATATTTTTACATATTATGAATCACGGGGCGTTACGTGAACGCAATAAAAAGGTTATGATTTTTACATTTACCTTTTCAAATTTATTGAATTTACATAGAATATATAAAATAAAAAAATACTATCATATGCTATTGAATTGAACATTTCAACACCACGTATTTTTTTATTGTAAAAATAATATAGAGTTATCAATATTGATGAGATATATATTTGTAATTCATGGTTTGCTTTCTAAATACATTTCATCACTCATATCTATTTTTGAGTCAATTGTAACAAACATATTTATAAATTATATAATATGAAATTTTCTCTAATTTAGTTTGAGAAAAAATTATATGTTCAATAAGGTCAGTTGATTATATACAGTAGATTAAAGATTAGAAAACACAAAGACTTTTAAAGTATTTTTAATTTTAAGTATCGATTGATACAAATAGTACATATAAAACATTCGATAAACTAATACATGCAATAAGCCCATATATGTGAATATCGACCAAAAACCGTTATTGACCGAAGAAATGCGTTTAACACGCATGAAATGCACCAATGGACATAACAGCTGGACTGTTTTGGGTTGAAGAAGAGTGACGTTCTTTGATGAAAGTAAAATAAAGGTATATAGGTCAGATGGGATGTACTAAATTCAATATCAAGATGGTAAAAAATACAGTGAAAAATGTTTTCATCTGTGTGAAATTCAGAAAGGCAAATTATCTAGGTGTGCTTCATATATTTCGGAATGAAAGGTATCCACTTCATCGACACGTGAAGGAAAATAAATTATTGTTATAATATATAACATATATTATTTTTATAGTTTTATTTTAAATGACTTGCAATTTAGAAAAAAAAATATTGCTGATGTTACTCCACACCAAGCAAGCTAAAATGAGTATTTTTAATAAGTGTGGTTACGCGATTTATTTTTATAAAATGTTATGGTATGAAAATGTTAATGTTCTTTAATTGTTGGTATGTGTAGACTATTATTAAGTTTTTTGAAGATTTATAAAAAAAGGTGTATTTTTTATATTTTTTTTTTAAGTGAAAATTTTATTTTTGTTTTTTATTTAAAATGTGTTTTTTAAGAATGACCAAGACAATTAATCCTTTCCATTCCATGCCGACATAATTTTTTCATTTTTATTATTAATTAAAATTTTGAAGCACAGTATTTTTTTTACTCGATATTTATTGAACGGTATTTAAAGAAGAGCGTTTTTGTGATTACTTTTGTGTGTATATTTAAGTGATATAAAATAGTTTTGTATACACATTGTATTTTTTTAAAAAAAATTAAAATATTCGTTTATTTTAAAAATTTTCAAATCTATTAAGGATCTGGCGAATTTTTTTAGGATCGCAAAGGGTTAAGGATAAATCAGATAGTGTATTTATATTTTTCGAGAATACTTCCTTGTTTTAGATGTTTTTGATGTTGGCTTAATTGTGAGCAATGGTTTAGATTTTGAGTCTGTTCTCTGATTTCGATTTCGTTGACTACATTTATTATTTTTTAACGAAGAAATATTATTGTGGCTTATTAGTTGCTTGTTGTCAATTTCATATTAATGCAGTCGTCATCAGTATTATATTCACTAAATATTTCGGAATCCGATTCTAGACATTTTAATTAAAATAAAGTCCTTCTAATAAATTTTTCCCATTATATATTTAAATACATATTTTTGAGAGCAACTTCGAAAATAGTTTTCATTTGCAACACTTTTGTGAAAAACGTATTAAACTTTTTATTTTTTCTTTCTTCAATTTTTAATTTCAGCCCTGTTAATCAAAAAAAAGTTCGATAGAAAATCAGAAGGTCTCAAGAATATGGTTAAATTTGTTTAAATTCCCGGGACACGAGACGACACAAAAGCCGGGAATTTTCGATTTGTTTGGACATATAATCTTTAGTGTGCACCTTTTAATACTGTAACTGTGATTTTAACTACGCAATCTGAGTTTCACGCTATTTTTACTATTTTCACATTAGATTTTGCACAGTTTATTGAATATAAGTGAAGTGAGTTAATTCAGGAGAGGTGGTAGAAAAATTTGTCTACGTTACGAAAATATTTATAATATTTATAAACACTTTGAGTGTTTTTTTAAAAAAAAATGGCTTTTAATTTACTTAAGATTGGTTCATGTCAATATAAAGTTCAATTTATGGTTAACAAACAATGATTGTTACAAATTAGATTATTTTTCTTAGGCAATAAATTATATTACTTTTTTAAGTTTTAGAATAGTGTAATTAAACTCAGGTAAAGTGTTTATTTAATATAAGTTTATAGCTTAAACTAATTTAGATTTTCATATATAAATCCATACATATAAAATTTTCTTAAAATGTCCATATGTGTGTTCATGGCTGCGTTTCTCAACACTTTACGGTCGAAGGATTAAATAAGATTAAAGCGGTTAAGTGACGGGTCCCGTAACAAATGTGAGACAAAATTCCTGGTGGGATTAAGCTCGCATAAACGCTGGAATAACTTTCTGGTCGTCCGATTTTCCGAAATCCCCAATTCGGCGAAATTTATCGTCAGACAGATTACCAAAAACCACAAATTCCAGTTATTAATCGCGTTCCGTGACTGTGTACCATCGGGCATAAATCATCGCGGAAAATATTGCTTTTGCTCCCTTAAGCCGTAGATAGCTACTACCTACAATGTTACGTACTAATGTATAGGTACATATTTACAACCAAGACAAGAACAAATGTGCGCCTTCCATCATTCCCACTTTAATTTCATGAATAGCGATGATAATATTCTGCGATTTTAGCTCGCCATATTTATTGCGTCTGAAAGTTCGAATGCCGTCTGACGGCGCAGCAATAACTCTAATTTACAAATCGTGTTCATCGCTCACTATATACAACATTTAATACGATAAATTGCGCCAACTGCGGTTTACAGATAAGGCGAAACGTTAAAAATAATAAAAGTTCCTTAATTAACAAAATCCTAATGACGCTTGTACATATACAATATTTATGAAGTAGTGCTACTAACTTTCAATGAATACATGTGTATTATTCTTATATTGTAGAATTTCTACGTTTCAAATTGTATGCAATTTACTTTTATTTGCATGAGCATATAAATATAATCTATACCCTAATTGAAATGTCAATGAAATGAATAAATAAGTGTTATAGTATAGGGATGAATACTTAAAATCCTATATGAACCCTAATTTGCTGTAAGTTTTCTATGTTATATTTTTTTATTAAAATTTAATAAAAAAATTAAATCGCCAAATAGTTTTTATCAAATACAACACGATAAAGCAGTGGTACATGTGAGGCAAGGTCTAATACCTGAAAGGTCTGGTTTCGATTTTTTTTATTTTTTTTCAATTTTTATTATATCTGGCAGATCGGAATTATTGATTATTATATAATGATAATTCAGATTGAATATCACAAACTAGGTTTTTCTAGTCACTTGGGTGAATAGTCATGAAGAATAATTAAAATAAAATCAATCTAGATCGTGCAAAGTGGCATATTTATTGTAAACTGTAATAATATTTTATAATTGAAAATGTTGATGTTGTATAAATTATAGCGAGAATATATTTATAAAAAAAGTAAAAACCGATCTCAAATAATGAATCTGAACTAAACTAAAATTGTTTGAGATGTACAAATGTACTGATGTACTTATGATATAAGCCTTAAGCCTATACATACAATGAATACAAGGAGCGGAACATTGCCTTCAAAAGCACCCACTTTCTATATAGTACTTTTACAATAAACATTATTATTCAAAGAAACAGATGGTAGATTTTTGACGCGGCTCCATTTGTGTTAAAATTTATTTGTAAATTATTGTTAACTTTATTGCTTTTTGAACGTTCAAAAAAAATTGAACATGAGAGGAAATATTTAAAGAATGTAAATTAGTAGCAGAAAATTTAGGAATTCGATCTGAAATTTCAGATTAAATATCTAAGGAAGAAGCAAAGTTTGCTTAAAAGATGAATGATTTTTTTACGTTCAATTTTATGTTGCGTTATCACTGATGAAACAATTGAAATATTTATACGTACTGGAAAATAATAATAATTTACATTATTTATATTGTAGGTTTGAACCACCTGCATCATTGATTATAAATTCAAAGATCATCATAAAGACTGCTTGAACAACGAAAATAAAAACACATTTCTACTACAAAATTACTTTTAATTAAATGGACAGAATTTAAATAAAATTTTGGTCAGAATAAAAATTAACTTGCGGTCAGATTTTATTAGCAAAATAATCAGAATAAATAAAAAATGGTCAGAAAAAATAAAAAATAGTCAGAATAAAAATAATAAACGGTCAGAATAAAAACAAGAAACGGTCAGAATAAAAAATAATAAACGGTCAGAATAAAAATAGTATACATTCAGAATAAAAATAACACACAGTCATAATAAAGTAACTTGCTGCCATAGTAATATATTAGTCATAGAATGGATGATGCTGGACAATGTCCAAGATATACCGAAATGAGAACAAATCAATAGAATATCATTAAAAAAAAGGTTAGATTGTTTGGTTCTACTGTGAAACTCGGCGCGAGCGGGAGCGAGTCGCCATGTCGCCTTTCCTATATAAATTTGTAATTAATAATAAATAAAAACCATGGTATAAAATTAATTTAGTTTCAATTTAGAATGTTACACATTGATTATCATTCACCGTAGTGGTGGTCGTAGCGAAGGTCTAATAGTTGGCGTTGACAAGAGCTATTGATTCAACGTTCGCGCGTCAGAACTGTCAAGATGTAAACGACAGACGCCGTCGAACAGTTGTACAAATCTTAAACGATAACACTATTGCCAGCTGAAAAAATCGAATCTGACCATGTATCAACATAAATATTACCATTTAATATTAATTCTGACCGATCCGATTTCAATTCTGACCAATTAATATAAATTATGACAATCTTATATTTATTCTGACCATTTAATATAAATTCTGACCCATGCAATATAAATTCTGACCAAAAACATGTTAAAATTCGGACCCGAAAAATACGAGCCTTTAAAAAATATTAGACATGATAGGAAATATTTAAATTAGTAGCAGTAAATTTAGGTATTCGATCTGAAATTTCAGATTGAATACCTAAGGAAGAAGCAAAGTTTGCTTATAAGATGAATGATTTTATTACGTTCAATTTTATGTCGCGTTATCACTGATTAAACAATTGAAATACCTATACGTACTGGAAAATAATAATAATTTACATTAGTGTAGATTTGAACCACCTGCATTATTGATTACAAATTCAAAGATCATCATAACGACTGCTTGAACAACGAAAATAAAAACACCTTTATACTACAAAATTAGATATCACAGACCATATAACGAAAGAGAGATCTCAATACCACAAAAAAGCAGCATAACCAATAGAAAATGTTGCACGGACCACCATTAAATACCATAATCCATTCAAGATGACATGAATTTTATCCGATGATAATGATAACATTCAGAAAACCCGAAATTAGATACATTTTTCACAGCAAATTGTGATCGAAAGCTTTTACAAAATCTGTGTATATAATGTCCATTTATAAACCAGAGTCCAATGATCTCGAAATAAAGTTAAAAAAAACATTTGGTTAGTGACAATGGATCGAAATTGATGGTTACAACGTCGCTGATCGAGAAGCATACACATACAATGAATAAACATTTATTTATGTAATATAATTTCAGATAATTTTGTAGGTGCTGAAAGCAACGCTACTATCCTATAATTATCAATGCGAGACATGTCACCCTTTTTATGAATGGAACATTTCCACTCTGAAAAATATATCTCAAAATTTATCTTAATATAAACCGAAGAGGGTTTATTATGCATACTAAATATTCATTCTTACTTTAACCTTTTAACTGCGGATGGCTTTTATAGAAGTCATCAAGAAAATCGCGGGTACTCATTGGACACCTAAAGGTGCCACAAACCTTTGAGCCTATTAATATGGTTATTTAGTATAATTTAAAACTGTAAATCACTTGAATTGAATATATGCCTCCCACATATTAACTACTTTCGAAATGGCGCGCAAAAATATCAGCCGCGGTGAAAAGGCTAATGTCACTAACTATAAGAATGTGACATTTAACAATCCTGTAAGCGACTCCACTTAGTAGTTGGTTTAATCACTAGTTATAAAAAATATAAATAGACTCTTTATTTAAATAGTCAATTAAAGCATATAGATTTTATAAGCAACATTACATTGTAGAATTATTATATAAACAATATTTCGATTAAACGAAACAATATTTTTGTTTATACAATAATGTGTTTTCAGGGTCATATTAATACACGGTCTAGGCGCTAGACTTGGAAGGATGCCAGTATTACAAATGAAGGGCGTTAACATATTATTATTATGTTACAATATATAATCGAGTCTGACACAATCTGACCAATTTATATACATATATATATATATAAAATATAACTGTGGTGAAATTTAATATTATTATAATAAATAATGATGACTGTAAAAGCCTGTATGTGGGTAAGTAGGTATATTTATGATATACATTATCACAATAATTGGTAAACACCGCTCTGGTAATGGATACGTATTAATAACTATCTAGTCCATAAAATACTCGAGAATGTAAATGTAGGCTATCGATTTTGACTAATTGTTTAACGAATGTATCAGGACGTTTTGTAATAAAACCATTAGCCTTAATTTCAATAGGTCCCAGTTTCGCTGTTTTCCGTTGTAGATACAACGATAAGGCGTTGCACGCGAATTCTCAATCGCACAAACCGATTGTTTTGATAACGCTAACCGAATATTGTACACAAAAGGGGAACGAAAACGCGAAAAGATATGCCTGTGTAATTTTAGCATTGTTTTCGCGCGTGCTACATACAATTACGCGATACCAGGTGGTAGGAAAATTCCAGTAAAAAACCCAAATAAACTCATATATGGTCTAAATAAATTACCGTTAAACTAAGTTATAACATGAAACGAATTTTTATAAGCTATCATTTCAAGAATAGATAATAGCACCTACGACGTTTTTAAAAAATATCAAGGCTATGTGAAATTCTTATTTGCAACTTAAGATTTTTTTTCTATTATACATCGCAGAAATTTTACACTAAATGATATTTATTTTAAATTTGAGGCATCAAAATGCATATTTTAAAATAAGGTGCAAGTTGTTGAAAACCATTTTATAGTTTACAATAAGAAAAGAGATAAAATAAGACTAAATGAAATAAGAAAAAAATAAGAACTAAGGTTATTTATAAGCATAATATTTATTTAACTATAGAAAAAATGTCTTTACGTCTTAAAAAAAAAACGGTTAATATGACCACTCCGGAGATCAGTAACCGAAAGGTTTAATAACAATAGTATTATGCGCAGAGTAGAACATATTGTATACCACGCAGCTTTTTTAAGCAAAGGATAGTTTTTCAACAGTACGTATAGTTATTAACTAGCATTCGAACCGGGTAGAACCGGGTACCCGGTTACCCGCCATGTTTTTCATAGAAACAAAAACCGGGTAATTTTTTACGGGTATCCGGTTAATTTTATTTAAATATTTTTTTCCATTATTTCAAAGTAAATGGAAGAGCCGAATCGGCGTTCTTAAACGACTAACGTCTTTGAACGACAAAAAAGGGACAGCACTTAGCGACCTATAGATTTCGAGATAAGCGAATGCATAGATAAGGACTATTTTGAAAATATAAATTTTTACAAAAAGAACATCACTAAAACTTTGTTTCTCTACCTACATATAATACATATAATAAATACAATCATCTAATTTCTTTTATAATTTTAATAAAATTTATTTCCTCAGTATTTTTCATGTGTAATTTGTATTATTATTGCCAAATATGTGTTAAAATAAATATTTCGGTTTTGTACTGTTACACATGTATGTAGTATGTAAGTATATGTATATATGTACCAACCGATGGAATGTAAAAATAGTTCGATTGAGTAAAGTATTAATATATTGATTTTATTTCAATACCTTATTATTTTTAAAAATGATATTAATTATTAAAGTAAAATTATATATATCACGTCATATTTAATTAAAGATTCAAATGTAATAAAAATTGGACTTTTAACGGCTTACAAAAATTACCCGGAACCGAACCGGGTACCCGGTTCTTTCCCGGAAAATACACGTATAACCGGGTAATTAATTAGGCCGGGTATTTGGATGTCCTAGTTATGAACGTCTGAGGAAAGATGTGCTATTTAGTGCTCCTTGCAATATTTCCAAATAGTAACGCAATTATTTGGTTATGAGATCTCTCTCCCATTGTCCTGTAATAAAACTGTCTGGGTTTGACTTTTGATCACTCTTTACGTTTATTCAAAATAATCGTTAAATAACAACAAATTGTGCAGGTTATTATACCTTCACACTTTATTATTTTTTCAAATCTTCATTACAATTAAAATATACATTTTTATTAAAATGTAATATATAAAAACGATAAAGAGCTATATAATCAAAATAAATATTAAAAAGCTATATAATCGATCATATTATAAATTTTATAACAAGAATAAAAGTATCTATGTCCGAATTATACGGTGTACGTTATAGCGTGAATATAGACTCACACACGCACACGTACGCATACAAACGGCTAATAATATGTACTTATTACCCACATGAATACAATCGATGTTATACGTCTGAATTATTTCCTGTGCCTGAAAGTTAGTGAATCAGAAACTCTTTATATTTATAAAACATTATAAAATCGTAATTAAAAACCGAATAAATCATGCCAATAATTTTAAAAATAACTGAATTTTGCATGCAAATAAAATAGTAATAAAATAATTATACAGGTCTGACACATACAGTATCTAACATGTTTTTCAGTTCCTAGGAAGCAGCATTAGTACTTAGAAGTAGTTAAAACTATTTATGAAAAAATAATTACGGTTCCATCGACAAAATACATTTTTCACAATGGGTCAAATTGTTGAAATATGCTTTTTTTTATTATTTAAAAATTGTAAAGTTACCTAAAATGGTTATACTACATATATTTAGAAATGCTCATCCATTTATGTTTTTTAGAATGTAAATATTCTAGTTTATTTATGTTATGGTCATTACATTAGTTGGCAACGGCAAGAAATGTTTGGTCCAATTCAAGAGGGAACTCCCGCTCGGACCTCTTGTACTATCGGCTTGCGAACTGCGCGGTCACGGTGGCGAGCCTGCGTAGTATTGTATATAAATATCAAATAATATTTTTTTTAATATTTTACAGACTACGTTAAATTGCTCAAAATTTAATTATGGCAATGTAATCAAAATATTGTCATATTTTTCTTATTTATAAATAATGACGAAAAAGATTTTTTTCTTGTGACTGCTGCATCTTAATGCAATGATAAAGTCAAGCTAGATGTAATATATTCATTAAACTAATTTTTCTATATTAAAATTATATTATTCAAAAACTTAATAGCCATAATAAAGTAGATGGTTTGTCTAGTAATTACTCTAAATATTTTTTGCTACAAATATTTAGGAATTAAAATGTTTTTATATTTTGATTCAATGCAGGTTGCATTGGCGTTAAACTGTTGCACATACAGCTACAAAATAAATGAATAAATTTTACATGGTGTTTTTTTGTGCGCTACTAATACTTCAGTTCCGCTTCGCCGAATATCTCATCCTTTGTCTTCCCATCGAAACGTTTCAATCAGAATGGCTCATAAATAATTGATAGCGTTCCAATTTTATATACTCTGGAGCCTCTCTCTGCAGAATTACAATAATACAACGTTGCGTGCCCCTGTCTAAAATTATGTTCAGATCTCGGCCTGGGGGGTCTCGACGGGCCAACAACACAATGGATCTCCGTTAAAGTCTTTCGTTGGCAAGATGCAGCGAATGTGCAAGCTCCTAAAAGTTCAGAGATACATAGGTATACATCTAGAGATAATAGGGGCGAGTGCCGTGTCCGCAACGGCGCGTATCCGACCCGTAATTAATGAATCGATCGTCGCCGGCCCTAATGGTCGCTGTGGCCTGTCCAAGACGAGACACTGTCTGCCTGTCCTGGCCAAGACATAACAGAAAGGCGGCGGTTAGTAGACGCTGCATTAAAAACACATTTACTTTGCATTTCGGCGTAATTACGTTAGAAAGATAACGTTGCGTGCCAACTAACCGCTGCTTCTATACTGCTGTTGGTGAACGAAAATATCGCCACACCGACATATGGCTAATGACACCGCATCAACTGCCCGGAATGAGATATCGCGTGTACATACACATGTAGTGAGGATGATGATAGTTGAAATCCCACTTTCAAAAAAATTACTAAAAATAAAAATAGTGGGCCTTTTTAACGACTTTCTTAAAACTATTTTACTTAGTGGCAGTCAAACGAATAGAACATTTATCAAATTATTGTGAAACGGCATATATATAGTACAAAATTATTTTCTTTATTTTATAAATAATATATATAAACACGGTTAAAACTATACAATTATTAAATATTTAAATAATTATTTTCCATATAAAATTAAATCAATAGCGTTAGTACTCGAAAAGTATTTATTTGAAAATCACGTCTTTTACGGACATCATCTCTGCGCCAGCTTCTCCACCACCGCTCGGAAAATAACGATCTCGTCCATCATAGCCTGTCGCAATATGTAATATAATCAAATAAAATTCTTATTTTTGGGTCATAGTTCGCATACAAGATAAAGAGGAACGGTCTAAGAATGAAATACTAAAGCAAGTTGTTTCAAGACAAAAAAACTGGAGCTCAAAACTCAGAAAATGTTATTATAAAAAAAAATAATCGGAACCATTTTAACATGGATTTACACCAGTAATATTTTATTTTTTGAACTGCAAGTCATCGAAAATATGGATAATAAAATAATATGTAATTTACCTTTTTATACCAATAATAATAGCCTACAAATATCAACAATCAAAGAACATTGTTATTTTCATACCAGAAAATACAATAAAAATATGTTGCGTACCGCACTAACCTATTTATTTCAGGCATCGGAGATTAGCATAAGAACATCCTTAAATTTAAATATAAGCACAAAGTGCCTAAAAACATTTTGCTTTAGAAGCTGAATAACGCATTTTAATAGCTCCAGATCTTCAGATTAAAATACTTAAATTAGCACTTAATTCATTGTTTTTTCTAATTTTTCCTCTAGCTAATTTTCTTTTATTAAACTGTAACCATAACCGTT
The DNA here is from genome assembly GCF_051122295.1 of Plectrocnemia conspersa. Taxonomy (NCBI): domain Eukaryota; kingdom Metazoa; phylum Arthropoda; class Insecta; order Trichoptera; family Polycentropodidae; genus Plectrocnemia; species Plectrocnemia conspersa. The sequence continues at coordinate 3,019,204 of NW_028277165.1, forward strand.
TCATTTATTTTTTAGTTATTAGTAGGTAACATTAAAATTGTTTCAAAGCTATATTGTTTGTCTTATAAAAAAGCATACAATATTATTTAGCTTTCAGAAATCACGAAAACTTTAATTGAACTAATAATCAAATTTGTTAAACAAAGATAAACATTTTGTGTATTATTTTGATAAATATTTTTATGAAATTTTATTTTGCTTTTGAATATTTTTCTGTGCTAAATTTACATGTTTTGGTGATTGATTATTTTGTTTATAATGGAACGAAAGAAAAGCGAAAGCAAAAATATACACGCTGTCCAAACAGCGCATGTCTTCAAAAGTCTTATATCAAATCATTCCTTTTCGTGATTTCCTGTGCGAATGAACTTAAAATTTTGTGGCTATTTCTGCTTTTATCTGGATTCAGTTAAAAAATATTATATTTAAAAATTATTACAAGATTGCATTATGTTATATATAATATATATACATTAAATAAAAACATGAAAAATGGGGTACTAACGTCCCCCCTTCGCACAGTCCAGGGTAAAATAAACATATTGTTAAATACAATACATAAATATATGTAAACACATATAGTTTCTTTGGCAATGTCACAAAATATCTTCATTCGATAAATGTTTCTCAATCTTAGATTCTCATTTTTCTACTTGGGCCCCATATTTGGATTAAAAACTTTTTAAAAACTAATTTGAATTCTAAACTAAGTTGAACTAAGTTCTCCTAGAAAAATTTTATTTTATATTTCTAGTCAAAACTATAGATTTTGCTGCATATAATATAAAAGTCAGAAGGTTAGTATTGGACAAACTGTTCAATGTTCGAATACCGAATTGTAAAAATAATACTGATTGTTTTTAAAATATAAAAACATTATTTAAAAATATAAAACTCCTGAATCCTAGTATTTTAAATTTCACTTTTTTTATAATATTTTATGCCAAAGATCATATAAGCTTTTTATTTAGTCAAGTATAGAAAAAATAATATTGGAATTACTACGAATAGTATTTAAAGCACGATAGACGAATGGTATAAATCATTCACTTGAAAGACCTGGGTTCAAATCCCATACCGACCTTAGTGCTTTTAAATTTCTATCGTGTCTGAGAGATCGGAATTAGTGATTATTATACAATTATAATTCCGATCGATTATCACAGATTAGGTTTACCTATATTTTCCTATTCTCACGGATGAAATAAAATCGAGTTAGGTCGAACATATCTGGTATGGAAAATTCTATGATAATAAGCTAATATAGCTCATAGAAAATATTTTATATGTATTAAAAATAAAAATAAAATAAAAAATAGCTGCCTAAATATTCCAGTATCAAATATTAATAAAATCGTAAATCCATTGTGATTTTTATTAGAGTAACATATTTTACAGATAATGTAGCATATAATATTTATATGCATCATCTAGAAGCAAAATGGTATTTTTTAGCTTGTGAAGTACAGCTTTAAATTAACTATTTAAAAAAATATATTGCCTCTTAATATAAATCTATACTTATCAGCTGATATTTTCACTAAAACATTTAATGTAAATAATAGCTAAATATTTTTATAAACATGAATGAAGTTCCTTACGTAGCTCATTATTAGATTTTTATATATAATTTGTACAACCCAACAATATATTTATTTTTTCGACTTAATTTGCAAATAACTAAAACACGACGCTAAACTGTAAACATCTTCCTTATAAATATAAATCATATATTGTGGGGGCTACATTCATCTGCACAATTCGTTATAATTCAGAGGTCACTTCAATGAATATTTAAAGCAATAAACGTTGAAATCAACACGTTTAAATAAAGGGACACTCACAGTATTTCACAACAATATAAGAGAGATCTCATGACCAACAAATTGCGTTAATATTCGGAAATATTGCACAAATCTACCCCGAAATAAAAAATCTACGCATAAATACCGCCAAAACTTTTTGTTTGGAAAGAACGCGCGCTACATACCATTATTATTTATTATTTAGAGTAGCCATATAAACCGTTTCTCTTTTAAGGTATCCAAAAAGCAATGCAATTAACTTTCAAAGTTGTAATGAACTAGCATTATAAAACTAATGATAAAAAGGTATCCAAAAAGCAATGCAATTAGCTTCCAAAGTTGTAATGAACTAGCATTATATAACTAATGATAAAATTAAATATAAATAAAAATGGCATAACTACGAATGAGTTGGAATGCGTGAGCGATCGGAATGATTTCGGATGGTCGTTTGGAAATTGTGTAGATTTTGGTTTATTAAATAATTTACTTTTAGGTATGGACTGGAGCGATAGTTTCAAAGCATATAATAACAAGTTCAAGTTAATAATTACTGTATTTGTATCATTTGTAAACATAACTAAGATTTAATCATTGTGGCAATTCACTATTTTTTAAATTGTGAATCATAAACAACAGGATGTTGGCAACTCTAATCAATTACGAAAAATCTCGAATATTTGCTTTGTAAAAATCATCTCGAAATATGAGATTTAATGCACCGTTCACTTGATTATCTATATTTGCAATCATAAGATGCCTTTCTCCACATTTTTAACATCTCATGCCAATTTACACAATGTGGATGAAACAAAAAATATTAGACTTTTGCTGACATTCTATGGACTATATTGACATTTAGATTTATCTGAACAATAATAAAATTTTATATTGTTAATAAAATTTAACACAAAAGTGAGCGAATAATTGAAAGAAATACGAAGAAAGGTTTTTGAGATAAATAAAAAAGAAGCTGCTGGACCACTTCGGATGTTCTCGCAGATCAGATCTGACACAATATAAATCACAATTTAATGAAACGTTGAACAGTGACAAGTGGTTGCCGTCTCGTGGCGTGTGTGGGGCGCTTTATACGTTTACTTACAAGTTTTTCTGTTCTTATACTTGTAATAAAGAAATACATTGTTACGGAATGGAATATTCGAAAAGTAAGCAAACGGTCAGGCAATTAATTTTATTCATTACCCGAGTTTATAAAGTTCCGCCGTAATAAGAGAACTTTCATGAAAAATAACGACCGTCGTAAAAGTTTAGTGCTGCGAATTTTTAAAAAGGTACGTTAATGAAAGAATGTTACAGTTTTTCGTTCTCATTTTTAATGTCTTAAGGCGCGATCTTATAATCTAATAAAATGACTATTTAATTTGTTTACTCTTTCGTATCTCTAACGTAAAATTAAATTAAAGCACATCCAAGATATCAGATAATGTTTATGAAGAATTAATAACTGTATATAGCGTTTATTTATTAAATAAAATAATAATAAAAAATCAGGTAATTATTCGTTACACTGTAAAATATTTTTTTACACAATAATAAGATTTGATTCATGTATATTATATATTTACACAATAATTAAAATATGTTAATATATTTTTTATTCTTTGTAAAAATTTTCAGTATATAAAAATATGTAGTAGTATTTTATTTATTATGTAACAATTTTATTTTATCATGTTTAGTTCATAATGATTTAAAAATTAGCAATTCACAACAAATATATTAATAAAATTTGGACTACTACAATGCAAATATAAATTGCAAAATCAAAATAAAGAGTTTAAAAAATCTATTAGTCTTACATATAATTGATGATGGAAAAAGCTAATGATATAATTTATTAAAGTCATTACTTTTACAGCTAAAAAATACAGATTTTTTTAATTGACTCAGTGTTGATTTAAAAACATTAAATTTTAATTAAAATATTGGTTAAAATATATTCAACAATTAATTTAAAAATAAAATTAAAGTCATTCAAGCATCAAAAACATATTTAAAAAATCTCCTCGAACACTTTATAACGAACAGGTTTTTTAAAGCGCTTTTCAATATGAACAACACACAATAAATACTTCCTCGTGGCACAACTAATGACCGGCCATTATGTTACTATATGTTATATGTTAATATTAACGACCATGTGTAATTCTACGGTTGGATTGAAACGAATCGAATGCACGGTGCGCTTATCTGACCATTGAAGCACACTTTATTTTGTATCACTGAAGCACCACAAAGAAGCGTGAATCATCGAAGCACACTATTTAAAAAGTCTCGATATGGTCTCGTAATCGCTTGGTGAATCCCTTCACGTAAGCTCGGTGTCCTTTGTTGAAATTCCTATGTCGCTCCTTGCCATTATGTCACGTAGGTATACTTTGTGCATCCCTAGTCGTCAGATTCGAGTATGGAAACTTTCTATCCATTGTCCGATCGTGAACGAACGTGATCGATGTGCACGTATAGTGGTTTGGCAATCGTGATTCATTCAAAACACGAACTACCCGAAACTAGAGGTGGAAAATCGATTTTTGGATCGCCCGGGGCAAAATTTAGGTAATGGATTTTTAAAACGATTGACCAGATTGGATTGCAATTATTCTTTTTATTCAGTCTATGTCTATATTTAGGCGTTGGTATTATTTTATGAGTTTCTGTAATTAGCGTTTTAATCGGACAGAATCTAAAGCCAAAGAAGTATTTATTTCTTATCCAGTTCTTGCCCTTTATTTTAATATTTTAATAAAATAATAATGAATTCAATATTCAGCATTAAAATTAACGTATTTAAATTTATATATAATGGATGTTCTATCATGTCATTCAGAGGGCGTTCAGAGGGCGAGCGTCATACTTGAGTATACATCTATTGCATTTATAAAACCGATATTTATTGAAAGACGCGCAATAATAAGAACAAATAAAATTTTACATTATAAACAGCTAATTATATCGGTAAAAAAATACGCTTGCTCGGGGTGGAGTAACATTATAAATATTTTTTTTCTAAGCTGCGAGTAATTTAAAATAATGCGATTCAAATAAAATATAACACGCTAATTTTTATTACTATGAATTAAAAAACACTGCCATAAGCATATCAAAAAATACAAATATTACGAAGGACTAGTATAAATATGTTGGTAATTTTTTTGTGTAATATATTATATATCTTGTTTGTGTTATTGTTTTTGTTAATATTTATTGCATTATATTCATATTTTTGAATACCCTCATTCATAACTTTAAGGTTTGGTAACAGTTGAATTTTGCGTATTTAAATTAAGTCGGGGTTTACCACTTTCGTATTTCTAACCCTTAAGGGTGTGACTTCGCAGCTAGTAAGACGTAGGTGAAAACTATGGTGGGCGCGTATCGTTTTCTCCGAGCAGTGGTGGAGAAGCTGGCGCAGGGATGATGTCCGTCGAAGATATTCAGGGCTCTTGTAGGTGGCAGGAGGCAGTTCCTCTTGTTATGTTAGTCGTATGTCTGCCGGAGTCTACCCTCTCTCCGCTGGAATTGAGGCTCAAGTATTCAGGGCTGCAAAGCTTGCTAACCAATTATAAGCATTTATCGATCATCTTAGATCAACGAAATACATCTTTAAAAAGTGACATTTCCTTGATGGATATCTTCAAGCTCGAATTGCGCAACGGGAATTTTGTTGTATTACGGTGCTATTTGTGTTCTGGTCATATATTGTTTCCTGTGGCCGTTTCGTAACTAATATTCATTCAATGCACCGGAGTATCCTTGCGATTTATTATGTGACCCTTTCTCTAGTCATAACGAATGTCGTAACGAGAGCCTTTGTGTGATTCCACTATTGTCTAGTTTATCCTTAGTAATGAATGATCACTTCTGACCAGAGTAATTAATGCGAGTTTCAAGAATAAGATCACCTACAAACGAGAGCATCTGTGTGGTCCCCCACATAAGATATATTTTTTTATTTAAAAAATCTACTAATACGTTTCAGAATAAAATATAGAAGTAGGTTAGTATAAAAAGTTGTGTTATATATGATTTTTATCACTTTATTTTAAATGACTTTTAGGGGTTATGGCCCTAGGGGTGATTGACCTAGTGGCCAATGACATTCATTGAACTTATTTTTGATGGTTTTGTAAAAAAAATAGTTCCTTAATTTTTTAATAAAACTGGTAAGATATTTATCAGTCAGTAGAATGTCATTTTTTGCGCACCCTGCTCTTCGAACTAGCCCTGTATCTAGTAATTTGCCAATAAAAATAAAACTGCTTTATAAGAATAGATATATTAAAAGCATTCATAATTTAAGAGCATTTTGAATGTTGGTATTTTTATACAATGCTTGAAGTTTTAATAGAAGTCAAGACTAATTTAGCTAGGAATAATTTTGGGGAGACTAATATTTTTTGTAGGGCCGATTTTTTAAATATAAAATACACAGCAATACTTTTTAGTTTTAATTAAGCATCAATATATATAACCACAGTTTAAATGTTTTTGGCATATTAGGATGTTAATATTGATGAGTAATATACTGATATAACCACTTGCTTTGATATCCATTGATATTGTCCATCATCGAAAGGGTTCTCCTAATCACATTTCAATCTGACTCGTGTCATTCCAGTCCAGTGAGACATTTGCACAATCTCCTTCATCCATCGTCCCCTGTCTTCCTCGCCAATGAGCATACGCGTCCCGTCTCAACCCATCCGGGATTATCTTTCGTTAAATTTTCATCCCCTCTTAAAGTTTTGGTACATGTCATTCGCTCTTGGGACAGTCGTTTGAAGCTTGCTGACAGGACGTCTGGAAATCTGGAACGCATCCAATGAATTTCCTAGCGCTATCTATGTTTGCATCTTGACGTATTTGGCATGGCAGTACAAAATAAACAAATAGATACTGAAAAAAGTGAAGGGATCGTTGGAAACCTAACCGATTCTATATTGATCTCAGTGTGAAGAGTCCTTGAATAGATCGTTAACGGTTTATAAATGTTTTTTTATTAGTCGAATAACGTACTTATTTATTATAGATAAATATATATAATAAACATTAATGTGTTTTTTTAATGAAAGCAATTTACTGTGTAAATTAGAGAGATATTTTGCATATTCGTGGTAATAAAATTCAGATATATTTTTAATATTTCAAAGAATTTTATTTAAATCCACTGCTTGCCTCATTTCACATACTTTTAAAGATATTTAAAAGCAACATTATTATCCTTATGAAGCACAATTTACAAATAGCATGCTAAAAATGTGCTAAGGACAAGTTTTGAGCTGACAATTCTTCACGCTTACAAATGCCAAATTGCAAGATCTATATGTAAAACTTAACACTGATTTTCACTATGTCATTATTTTTTTATTAATTCCTGATATAAATTAACTAATTTAATATAATATAATTATTTTATTTTTATTACATAAATGTACAAAGTTAATGTACATTGCGATGAAAAACTAGTCACTCAATAAATAGTTTCAACCATCACAAATAATAGCTAATCAAACCAACGCAGCATGTCACAGCCGGCGCGACTCATTGTTAAACGCCCCGCGAAATTATAAGCTTATAAATAAATAATAGGCAATTGGTTTAACGTTCGCTAACTTTATTACCATTGTATGTTAAACAAGGCGTTGTTGCGTAACGACATTGCAAAGTTTCTCAAATAGAGCATCGTAACGCGGAACGAATAAACTATTGCGATTGCAGATCGAGTTTTAAAAATCGTATCTAATGAAGCTATAAAAACCAATTGTCAAATCAATATTCATTAAATTTGTTTAGAACATGATCGAAATACTAGGTAATAGAAAAGCCATAAATAAGTCGTTGAATCGTCGCCTGACCATGAATAGATTGTAAAGATTTTTTTATCTATTATCTATACATGTCAGTAAATTACAATTGTATTCCATTTTTAAAACTCATGACATGCTTTAGGGGGAACAGTCAGAATGCTTTTCTGTTAAATCGCAGCAAATATTTGTTACAGTCCGAAGGAATTCAGATGAGCACATCTCCCCCGATGCGAAAGCTCCAAGTGATGTTTGCTCGTGGAATTTCGCCTCAGTAATTGGACGGAGCTTTCGAAAGCTCTTCTGTCAAATACGACGACGCGTAATTCGATAGCCACTTCTACATCGTTTATGTATCTCGAGTACATCTAATGTGTGTAATTTGTATCTATTGTAAATGTATCGTATAACATCAGTTGTGAGAAGTGGCAATTAAAGTTGCTCTTTTTCCTAGAATTTTAGAATTTATTTCAAGAAGTTCTTCAGAAATATTCCACCTGGTGATAAAATGAGCCCTGTAACGTTTTTAATTAATCAGACAACGGGATTTATGTTACATCGGAATTTTTTATTCGTAAAACAACAAAACTATTTTTGCTTTGATTATTAATAAGATTAGTAGAAATATATACAGTATTTTACAATTTTTTTTATAATATTGAGTATTTTTTAAAAATTGATAAGCAATGCTTAAAGTTAAATTTAAATCAACATCGATGTTTTAAAAATTAAGAATCAATCTATATTGTAAAAACTAAGAGACAACTTTTTTCTAACAATTTTAATAACTATTTGGCGGACGGATACTGACGTGCAAGTAGAGCTTCCGGCCCGAATAGAACCGGAACCGGGTACCCGTACGTTTTGAAAAGAACCGAGTACTCTGAGTCTTGATCGCTTTTCTTTCATCAGTTAATGAATAGCACTCTAGCAAGAGATGTGAACAAATTTTTTTTTTAATAATTTATTATTGATTTAAAAGTAACAAAGAAATTATTTATTTTTTACTTTTTAAAACGTACAAATAATAAATTCTACTTGTACAATTATGCCAGCACTACACTCTCTGGAAGTTGGCCAAAGTAGGCCAAGGACGGAGAACATAGTGGGTTACTTCGGTCGAGTTTGGTCCTGCCCGCTCTAAAATCTCTCGGTAGTTGTCCGCGGTTACCGAGAACGGGAGGTAAAGTGGGCGTAATTCAGTCGACTTGGCCAGCTTCGAGCGCTTCCGAACATTGTCGGCAAAAGGACCGGAGTCAAAGTAACCGAAGTCGGAGCTGCTCTTTCGAGCGCGAGCCGTGAGATACTTCCCCTTTCGCTCTCTCGCGTGTTAAGTACGAGAGTGAGAGAGATAATGATATGGTGTTTTGCAAACTGAGAGAGAACGAGTAACTCGGTTCAATTTCAGTATGCGCGTAGGCGTCCTATGGTCAACACGCATGACTCTTCAACAGACTCTTACTGACATCTTTGAATATTTTAGGGCACCAAAAGGGATTAGTTATATTTTTGATAGTATATTCTTCTAACAGATATCGTTATTATATTTTTTTCATATAAAATTAAATAATTAAAAAATAATTAGTGGTACTTGATTTTGTTAAAAAAAATCGTTTCGAATATCCTTATGTATTTTCCTAGATCGGTTTATATTAATGTCACACCATAACGAATTCTTATTTAGAATCGATGGCGACAAATTCTAGGATAGTCACAAAAGTGGTGTTCGTATTTTGAAGTATCATTTTTATGCCTTATGTCATTTTTCAAAAGCCGACAAAGAGTTTGCGTAAATTGAATATTTACGACCGAAAAGTTTTCACTGATATTTTATTGGTGAGTGCCCACACAAACTTTTATAATTATCAGTAGCGTAATTTTAATAATATGACAATTTAAAAATTGCGATTATTTGGCACATTTTTCGATCGCGCGCAAATATGCCAGCTGTACGTGACAGCAGCCGCCGTGCGGACGTCATTCACGGCCGCCGTCCGGACGGCATATGAAATTTGTGGCAGTATGGTTGCTACTCGGAAGTCGGCGACGTCGGCCGACTTCAGTTGAACTTCGGTTCGGACAAAGTGCAAGCATTAGGTGATTCATAAATGAAAGATTGTAAAATTTTATGATGCTTTCAAGTTTTTAATCCGCGAGAGTTAACAATGATCGGCACTTCATAAGGTTTCTGTTAATTTTTTGATCCATAGTAGAAACACGTTTTTACTGCCAATAATATATTGGGACGGGTGAGCCCTTTCACGTGTAGGTATAATTTGTGTCGATGTGTAGGACGTTGAAAAAGCGCTAGATAGTAATTCGACTTTTTCCAGATTAGTATTGCCTATGTTGTTTTATGTTTTTATCATTGATATACCAAAATTTGTACCATTGTGATCGAGCTAGCAACTTAATGAAACCATACATTCATGCAAGTCTTTCTTTAAGATCGTTTTCAGCTCTTCTAAATCATACAAGTTCACCACGCAGGTTGATGAGGCGATTTTGAGATGACTTTCGACCGTGTCGCCGGACGATTGGACTAATCGGGGGTGCCGTGAAAATATCGTGGGTCGTTTTTCGTTCATGGTAGATTTACGACTTCCTCGTCGTGCGCGCATATCGCGACATTTTCGAACCTGCTATTATTTCCGACGTCGGATTCGTGAATTTATGGAATACGAATGAGAGAGCGGGCCGAGTTTGAAAAATGGCACTTTTGTTATTCCCACTCCGGCGATTTAAATAAATGACAAATGAAACGTTTATAAATTTTCGACAAGAATAACACAATGGACCGGCACTGTCGATTTATCGACTTGGATTAGCATAATTCCAATATTCAATTTTCGTCAGAATTTCCACTATATTATGTTACGTAAAAGCGCGCACCATTGGTCGATTAATTCTATAAATCAAAAAAGCTTTCCGTTCCACATAACAAAAAAATGCTAAAAGCGACTTCATTGAATTTAAAAATCGCTTTCATATAATATTATTATAATACCAATCCATAAGAACTTTGTTTAAAATTAATAATATCGCCACCTATTTTAATCTATCAGAATGCGCTATCGAGTTGCTCCACATGTGGTGCTCCTAGTGCTTCTAATTCCGCTGTGACGTTACGTCAGTATAATTTTACAGCTTCTTCAAAGCACCATATAACGATTTTTACGATATTTACTTCTCATTTTATTATCCGTCAATACTTGTCTTGGCAATGTCAAAGCCAGAAAGAAAAGGACTTGCCAAAATATTAGAGAACGTACTTTAAATTTACGATAGATGTCAAAAATCACTTTAGGTTTAAATAGATTTAAATAGACGTTTAGTGTTATGAGTCGATCGACCCACCATACATACGCTCATAAGACTTGCAATATAGTTAAGGTCAGTGTGAGCTTATTTATACATATTTAAATTTCAATTTTTGTGACAGTATAGAATTCTTAAGCACCCTGTGCATGTTTGTTAGCAAAATCCAATGTGTCATTTTTTTGCAAAATGGCGACAAGTATAAAAATTTAAACACGCGTAACTCAGTAGGTTTGCATTTTACCAAAAAGATCTCTATATATAAAACGTTTAGAAGCCTAAAATACATCCAAATAAAATACAAAAAAAATAGTTTTTTGCTTCAAAACAAGCGATGTATCAGTTCGATCGGACCCCCATACTAGCCATTTTGAGAGTTTCAGAAGAGTTAACGCTCTTAACTGCTTGGTTTTAAAGATTAAAAAATTAAATTTTAGTATCGCATAGAACTACCGTGCACCCCCTATACGTTTCGTATTAAAAAAATATATAAAAAAAATTCAAAATGGCGGCTAATGTAAAAATTTAAAGTGTCATAACTTTGCAAAATGAAATCCTACTGAAAAATGTCGTATGCAAAAAGTGTTTAGAAACTTAATTTGCATTTAAAAACAATTTTTTATTATTTTTTTTAATAAAAACCGAGTCTTGCGGTATATTGACCGGGACCCCGAACGAGCTTTTATGCGACTCGGCATTAAGTTAACGCTCGTATTTGGTTTCTATTAAAGATATTGACTTGAATTTTTGATACGAAATAGAGCTTTCCAATATACTTACGATACTGTTTAAAAAAAATTTAAATTTAAAAAAAAAAGTTTTTTTTTTTCAAAACACGTTTAGTGTTATTAGTCGATCGACCCACCATACATACGCTCATAAGACTTGCAATATAGTTAAGGTCAGTGTGAGCTTATTTATACATATTTAAATTGCAATTTTTGTGACAGTATAGAATTCTTAAGCACCCTGTGTATGTTTGTTAGCAAAATCCTATGTGTCAATTTTATGCAAAATGGCGACAAGTATAAAAATTTAAGCACTCGTAACTCAGTAGGTTTGCATTTTACCAAAAAGATCGCTATATATGAAACGTTTAGAAGCCTAAACTATTGTACATCCAAATAAAATATAAAAAAAAATAGTTTTTTGCTTCAAAACAAGCGATGTATCAGTTCGATCGGACCCCCATACTAGCCATTTTGAGACTTTCAGAAGAGTTAACGCTCTTAACTGCTTGGTTTTAAAGATTAAAAAATAAATTTTTAGTATCGTATAGAACTACCGCGCACCCCCTATACGTTTTGTATGAATAATTATTGAAATGGTAAATTTTAGAGAATATATCGAATTTTTTTCAAGCTCAACTAATTTTTTCCTAGCCTGCTGAGATAAAAATAATTCCGATTTGGCCCTTTACAAAAAATATTAGCCTTCTCCTGCTAATATACTAGTCTCGCAAATTTATAAAGATAATATTTTTGTGTAGTATTTTTGCACAAGAAAATATCATAATTCATAAGCAAAATAAATACAGATTAACATTATTTGTAAATATTGAATAATAGACATAAGCCACTTTCAGTAATAAAATTGTAATAAACTCTAATTCTGTCTAACAGCTGTAAATCACAATCACATAGCATAATTGTAGTTGATTTTATTTGTCCAACCTTGCAACCCAAACATGATGCAGTACATACATACATTATATTACACTATCCTGTTAAATATTCCACAACTGCACAACCTCGTTTGTGCCGTCTAGCCGGATGCCATTCATATTAATATTACATCATATATGTATGAACAAGTTTATAAATATACTGTTCACACCAGCACCAAATTGCAAAACGCAACCCCTCTATTAACTCCATTGTAAACTTCACATCTCGCCATCGCATTTTTTTCAACACCGTGAATAATTTAAAGTTGCATTAAAGTTTCAAAAGCATTCGCGCAATTTCGGGGAAGAGTGGGTCGAGTTCGTGGAGAGTGAGGGTACAGTAGACATCGCTAAAATAGATTCCCAAGTGATTGGATATTTGGCGAGGGACGACGGCTGATAACGGAGAAAAGCCTACCAGAGCGGAAACTGAAGCTTCAAAACACTTCGGAGCTATAATCGAGTACCCATTCGGAGTGGTGCTTCCAAACAAAGGCGTATTTATTATTACATTTGATGTTTGCTAGATGTATCCTCATACATCTTATTGTGGAACTTGTGTGTTATTATATTAGTGCAGTAAATTCATATTTAAAATAAATAAAAGGGAAAACCGTATTGAGTGATTTATTACCGGTGCAAGACAACTAGCACATTATTTTATACTGTTCAAAAACAGGTGCCATTAAGTTTTTCTTTATATAACAACATATTAACAGTGAAAGACTTAAAATATTACCAAAATATTTCTACCTTGTACATATCATATATGGAAATCTTAATGAAGAGCAAGGATGACAAAAAAAATTTTAAAGTCTGGTTTCCTTATCATTTTATGCGAACTGATGATTTTATGCATTTCAAATTTACAATTTATACATTTCTGAAATTCCATTTCCTTAAAGAATTTCATAATCGCCGTAACCGTTCGCATCATAAGATTCCCTATCGAGCTCGACGGTTTACCGTTACATTCTAATTAGAATCCACTACTATTTGCCTCTCAGCCATACACCATGGGGGTGTTACCCTGCGCTTCTAAAGAAATATTCACCATTTTATTTTTATTATATGATAATGCTCTTTTCTTATAATAAATAAAAATATTTTATTGCTTTTGGAAACAACAATAATAGGAACACATTTAATAATGTCTATAATAATTATATTTATTTAAAAAAATTCTGAAATTTTGCGCAAAATTAAAAAAATCAGATACATAAGTAGCAAAATGAAGTTAGTGATATTGTAGGTTAATCAAATTTATTCATTTAACAATCCAGAACTGATGCCGATCCCCTAGAAATAGAAGTAGAAGGGGTGTCGCACGCAACAAAGAAAGATATAAAGCATGCTATTTCGTGTAACGGTACTTCGTCCAGACGACATGGGAATCTTATGAAGCTAACCGTTCTGGCATAAAATTCCAGTAGACTGTATATGGCCATCAATTCACATTTCAATTTTGATGAATCAAATCAACCTTTATACGTCAATTTCACAGGGGTAAAAATCATAGGGAAATGAAGATATCATATAAATTTTGAGAATTTTTTAGAATCAAATAATTCTAAAAACTGTGTTTTTTTAATCTTATCTCCATTTAAATTTTAAATAAAAGATTTCAAGGGACTAGCCTAATCCTTTCATTTGCGTTAATACAGTCAGTTCGAAAGTTATCCATTTCATAATTATTCATAATTGAAGATAAAACATAATTTATATAAATTGGTTCAAAAAATAAAACTGAGTAATGATAAGTAAATCGAACGTATGTCCGTATCATGTGCTTTAGAGATAAAAGTAGGGGCGTAAACGCAAACTTAGCATTTCTTTCTAAATTATGAATAATGTTGAAATAAATAGCCCTCGAACTGACCGTGTTAACGCAAATAGTGTATGGTCTAATGACGGCACGCCATTAAAAATTTAATCATAAACCAAATCAGGGCCAGAAGAACGTTCTGCCCTGTCTTCAACTTCTCAAAGCCGTATTTATCTGAGCGCTCATTTATTAATGACAGTAGAGAATAATGTAACTGGGCAGAAGGCGTAAAATATTCCTAAGCAACAGAATGGGAATATTGCGCGAAACCGTCAGTAATATTTTGTGAATCTATCAAAATTCAGCACTTTCGGTGTCGACTGAATTATTATTAATTTGCTTTTGGCGAATTTTGTAATAAATACTTTGATAGAAAATTATTAAGAACTTAATGACCGAAATTCATTGAGAGCGGACTCATTTTTTATTCTTTAATAAAATAATAAAATCTAGTATATGATACTTAAATTACTAAAGACGTTTTCGAGTAAAATACTGATAGAATGCACAATATAGCACCTCATACAAGGTCGAGAGAGCAGATTTTATTTCAACGCACTCGTCTACTCATTTTAATCTTTTTAGCAATAAAATAATCACAGCATAAAAATATCTAAAATATGTTACTTACATTCTTTGCAGACGTTTTCGAGTGAAATACTGATAGAATGCACAATATAGCACCTCATAGAGAGCAGATCAACGACTCGCCAAATCGTCTCCAGTTCATACCTGAAAATATATTATTCAATAAATTAAAATCTACAAATATTTTAAGTAACCATCCGCATACACTCTTTCGTGTTTTTTGTCATTGTAAATTATTTAAATTTTTATTTATATTTCATCATTAGCGCAGGGTGATAATTTTTTCCGGCACTAATATGAATTCGCTATTAATTACTTGGCAATTCTACATTTGTGTATATATAATAAAATAATTTAATTTGGCTTCTAGTATTATTTGTATTTTTAATAAATTATATTTTTCAATTGTAATATAAAAATATTTGGTTATTGTAGTAGACATTTTTTTGTGGGTTTTTATATCCTTTAATAAAATATAAAGCAAATAAACTATATGCTCTAATGCTGTATGATATTATATTATAGTTTATTATATGCATATCATCCGACCAGACGTTGCAAATGCTTTTACAAATTTACTAGGAGCGTCTAATAAGTTTTGAAATTTAATTTAATTTCAAGTTTGCTATTTATAATTTGAAGAAAACACACTTCCGAAGTAAGCTGCGGGAAGGGAGTCTTCGGATCGATCATGTACGCCAAGAATTTATTATAAGAGTACATCAAATTTAGAATACTTTGCATAATATTAGATAAAAAGTTGCTACTAAAATTATAAAATATCATGTTTGATGTACGTATTAATCAAATATTTATAAATAAATAAAATTATAATGGAGGTGAAATAGCAATTAGTGATAGGTGAAAGATGCCTCTAAACATGTAAGTAATTATTAGGGTCTAAAATAATAAATATCGTAACAAGACGTGCCTAAATAAGTTTGAATAAAACAAGTATTTAAGCGGAAAATCTTACAAAGATCTTCGTTTCGATAAATCAATAATTCATAAAAATAATATTAGATTTAGTTTATTCCAAAGTAAGAACTGTTTTGTTATTTTTATATTTCTCTGAGTACTCAAAGTACTCAGAGAAAATATCATATGATAAAGTAGACCAAGAAAATGAACCCTAAGATGAATTATGCATATAGAAGAGCCTAAAAACCAAATAGGATCGTATACCCCTATAAGTGTGTATGTACATAAAAATACCAAAATATACATTCGTTGCTTAAGTATTGCTTACAAATAATAAAATACCATTGATCTGAATTATGGACATAGTAGATACTTGGTATTTTTTTAAATTGAATACTCAGCCACGTTTGGTATTATTTATACAGCAATCCCAATACGTAATTGACGAACGAGACGAATCGGCGACGAACAATAATTCGAGTCCATCCGTTTTGTCAACGTCCAACTGTTTTTTGTCGATAAGGACCCAAAGGGTCGGGCCGCGCAAGGAAAATTGAAGTGATGATCCTTTTTTATCGCGCAGACATTCCCTTTGAAACATTCGCCCTTCGGAAATTCTTCGACGTCCTAAATCGAATATGATTAAACGCCGCACCTTCGCTGCGAAATTGCCATTTTATATTATATATCTATATATTTTGGACACGCAATATTTTAGGATAGCTTCAAAGCAATAGGTTGTTAACTGAAAGATATAAAAATAGATAAACGGTGGCTTAGTAGAAGATTCAATGCGATGTACGTGAGAATTTTAAAAGCATTGATAATTTTTTTTTCTTCCAGACTTACATACAGTTTTTTGGTCATTTTTTTTTTATCGGTTTATGCCCCAATACCAGTATTGAAAATCCTAGTTGCAATATCAACTAACTAAAATGCTAGGGTATACTATTTTTAATATTTTTTTACGTCTTATATAAAACGATGAAGAAACTAGTCTTGAAAAAATTATAGTCATTCATGTTATTTGATTAGATTTCCACGTAAAAGCTAAAAATAGTTTTCAAAGCCATGAGTTTTCACTGTGGTAAATTAAAGCAGCATTTCCATCAAGCAGAAGTTTTAGACTATCTTTAGATATTTTAAAATCTCACATTTTTGCGTGTGGACCACACAGAGCACTCGTTTGTGGTAGATCTTATTCTTGAAACATGCGTTAATTACTCTGACCAAAAGTGATTATTTATCAATAAGGATTAAACTAGATAATATTGTGATCACACAAAAGCTCTCGAAACGGTCACAAGAAACAATATATTACCGGAAAGCAAATAGCACCGTAAGGTCACAACATTCCCGTTACACAATTCAACCTCGGAGATATCCATAAAGTCACTTTCTAAAGGCGAATACTTATGTCGTTGTTTTAAGAAGCGAGTGCGACGATCGGCTGGATGATCATTGCATGATTTTGACTGGTCAGGCTTTGCAGCCCCGAATACAGACACTTGGCAGACTATGGCAGACACTCGAGGAGACTAGCAGATGCTTACCCGCTCTCAGAAAATATACGGTCATGGAGGCTCACATCTTGAGAAGAAGCACCCCAACAGAGAAGAATTAACACATATTATACTGTCCCTGCCACGCCACCGACAAGATTTCTAAGGATCTTCCACTGATATCATCCCTCCGCCAGCTTCTCCACCACTGCTTGGAGAAAATATCTCGCCCATCAGTCTGTCGCAATAAGTAATAACAATCTAATTCACACTAGTTTTGACCTGCGATTTACTGGCTGCCAAGTCGCACCCCAGAGGGTTAGAACACCCGTTTGAATTTTTTCTCTGTTATATAAACTCTGCGTGTTAGCGACTTATAACACAATAAAACGCAGCAAAATATAAAAAAATATTTAAGGACTCATTGAAAATGTATTTTTTTTAAATTTATTTTAGGCTTAATCAATAGTTACACCAACAATAACTTCAGATTAAAACAATATCTGAAACAATTAGTCAATGTCAGACTAGATGCATTTTGTAACTACTTAAAAAGCAATTAGGTATTCATATTTTATTCAAATAATATATTAAATGAAAAATTGAGTTATTTGCATGTCGTGCAATGCTTTTAACGACTCGTGCAATATTTATTTTTAAATTTTGTAATAATAAAAATAATAATAAAAAAACATCGACAAAAGCGCCGTTTGTGCGATTTCCCCCGTTGCGCATTGCCGATTGTTCTCGTTGCTTTTCCACAAGCGAAAACTCTGGAAAACAGGATGCAATTAGGCAGCATTGTTTTCCATCGGGCCATTAGGGACCATAGACCGGACAGGGACCTCGTCCTGGCCGCTTTTCCATTCTCCCGACATTTCCCATTGTTTCGCCCGATCACCATCCGGGAAATAAGAGAAATTTCTCAGACACACGAGCGATTCGTATATTTTAAAATTGCAATTTCGCATCTATCGCATAATTGAGAAGCGCTGGTATCGAACGCGAGGCAATGGCGATAACGACCGTAGTAAGTGCTTTTTATAGTCGCCGTCCAATCGTGCGTGAAAGCAAAACCTTGTTTATTTCCCAATTTGTCAACATTTCCACGAAGCGTCATGTATGTAAAAAATATTACATATGTAGTACAACGATGTGTGTATGTATTTAAAATTCACGTGTACAGTACTCACGTATAAGGCTATAAGAGTTACGCTTAATGATGCATTCAATTATGGATCGTGTTGCATTAACCATTGATGTTAATCATGATTCGGAATTAATTACATATCCAATAATGATTGCTTGAAAATAAAAAAATGTAATTAAATTAGAAAAGAGTATCGCATAAGATATAATTACAACGCTTACCTTTATTGGATATATGTAATGACGTCCATCCTCGGCGTTAACCGGGATTAAATAAACCTGTGATTAATTCGAGAGAGCCATTTTTGATATGTATTTATTATAAATCAGACTTGACTTTCCAGATGACTTTAAAAATGACTTTAAAACATGCTTGCAAGCTAATTGATAAATGGGGTGTTATTGAGCGCTGACGTCCCGGCTGCGACGTGTTAGAAAAAAGGATGTAATCGCGACTCTCAATGACACTCCACAGCTACAGCTGAACAGTGCTAAGATTTTTAAACCCTACCACTCATCAACTTTATCAGATACTTTATAAAATACATGCAAAGTCGAAAAGAACGTTTCCAGAACGAATTATACTCATAAATCGAGGTTTTATTGTATTAGAATTTTGAAGGTGATGCGTTTTTTTTCACGTAATTATTATTTTTCAAATAATAATATATAATATAATATATTACAAAAAAAAATATTCTCAGTTCCATACTAAATACAATTTTCAGTTTTCACTACCATTTATTGACTAACAGCGTGAATTGGCCATTATTTAATTGTTGGTGAAATGACTGTAAAACATGCTTATTGAGGGAACTGCATTGTGATGCAAATCTTGTGACATGCAATTATTTTTCTGTGTTGTGAATCATAGCTGTTTGTATAATATAATTATATATTTGGTATATATATATTAAAATGAAACAATTTATTTAGAGTTGAAAATAAAATGAGATATAACTTTTAATGAATTTCTTTGAAATTTAATAAATTAAACGTAAGTTTAATAGCAATTTGAATGTATCAAAGTAGTAAATGAACACTGATCTTTATTTTAAAGACAGTTAATGAATCTCTTTGAAATCCATCAAATTAAATTATTATTTCAAGAACGTATTTCTTTGGACTGAGAAGAATTTATTCTACTTTATATTGCACCACGGCCTTTTATTGCTTCTGAGAATACATACGAAGCGAAGCAAGAAGAGACGGCGCGAGCTAATGGGGCAATTTGGTCTCGTTTTCGTTTCGATTATTAATAACGCCCGTTTGTGTGAGGATGAATATGGCAATAATGGTTCACAGTGGCCCCCCGTCATTCCACTGGCAACAATAAGGTGGAAACGAACACAACTATTTAGCCCCGGCCTCGCTTTGTTTGGCCTAATTGAAGGTGATCCTGGGCACGATTGTGGCGCATCGTGGATAATGCCTTGGCCACCACAATAAACCCATGATTGATGAGTTAGCTTAATTATTCAGCGATTGGCCACGCCACTTGGTCCTGGTGTAGTAGGAGATGGACGTCGTTTCCGATGGATGTTTATGGGGAGGATATTGTGATTTTCCATGGGGGATATCGGCCGTGACTCGACGCGAATAGGAAATTGTCTGTAATTTGGCGAACGCTACCTATGTTCACCTTGGGTGCTAGATTATAGTGGTTTGTTGGCTTCTGATTATTGTGTGGAGAGCTAAGGCAGGAAGCAGGCTAAATAGTCAAGACAAAGAATGAATGGAGATTTGAAATAAGATCGTTAACAATGACTTAAATTTCGATGTTGCTATCTCTGCTTTAAATTAATGTAGATAAAATCTTGAATTTATTCAATTTCACAGAAACGTTTCATACTATATATAGACAAAGCATAGTAAATATTGATGGCATCAGAGAGTAGGTTTAAAAATATTTTTAGATTTTACATAAATATGCTAAAAGGTTGTTGTTCTTGGTAAAATATAAATCGTTATAATTTTTTTAACTACAATTTTATTATTCATTGAATGTTTAATTTACATAAATGGTCTTATTCCAACGATTAACAATGAATGAGTTCCCTTTTTATAAAATCTTTAATTTTAGAAGTTGTGATTTTGTCAATAAAATCACTAATTGAAGCGACGGCCGGAACAACGTTGTAAGCGACAATTTTTTCAAAAGCGATATTTTCATGGAATAATGTTCCTTGTAACTTAATATATCGCTTCAATAATATTTTGGGTATGTTTAAAATTTCCATAGTCATGTTTTGCAAGTGTATTCTTTCTCCCCGTGGAACAACGTTGTAAGTGTCGATACGATGTCCGCGCGTCGGTTGTGTTTCTAGCCAATTATTATCAAAAAGGCTAAATCGTGCGAAAAAACGCAAAATTAACATTGACAAATGGAAATGTGTTATTCGAAAAGTCAAACGTGATAAAGGAGAGAAGTTATACAAGTTCCAGAAATATAGAAAAACTGGCATTGTTTGCGCCAAATGAGGTGGGTGGAACAACGTTGTATGTAACGAGATTTTACTATATGACATCCCGTGACCAGTATTTTTTGTTTTAGGATAAAATTTGTAAATGCCAATATGGATGCTTTGCTGAGAAGTTAATCGGCAACAAGGTTGATCTTTTCAACAAATTTCGACAAATGACTTACGATGAACAATCTCAATTCCTTAATAATTGTATGGTAATAAGAGAACCTAATCGGCGCAAAATAAAGGAATCTGAATCTCGTCGGCATAGCACAATTACGTATAGTATGCAAATAGGTGTAGATAAAGTAAAAATATGCCAAAAAACTTTATGTGATACTTTGAAAGTTACCAGTCGCAGAATTCATAATTTTAAGAGAAAAAATTAAAATAGGAGTCGACACAAAAGATTTACGTGGGCGTCATGAAAATCGTCCTCACAGTATTCAAGACCATATCAAAAATAATGTAATAAAGCACATAGAATCATTTCCTACACAAGAAAGTCAGAATATTTCAAGGACTTCTCACAATTAGAAGATTTCAAAGACTTCTCATTGCCTGAAAGTGAAAATAGCAAAACTTGTTTGAAGATTACAGATTATTTGTGATTTCAGCTCACTACAGATAATCCCACATAACTAAGAGCATGAAAATTTCATAATGTAATGCAGCCATGGATTAACACGTCTTTAACCAAGAAGAAGAAAGGACGAGGATGCTATAATACAACACCATTAATTCAAAATATTATTTGTTTAAAACCAATTTACTCAACTTCGTTGCCAATAAACCCTCTTAAAAAAAAGAGATTTATTAGATGTGTCAGTTTTTACCCAAAGAAGATAGGACGTATTATATGAATTTATTATAAGTGAAATAAATATTATTTTAATAACTATGTTTTTGGTGTTTTATATTTTTTCATTTTTGTGTCTGGTATTTTGTCTTTTTACTGATTTTGATTATGTTATTTTAATTTTATTATTACAACTTGTTTATATACAACTAAATATAGCATTTTTAAGGTCTATACTGTCTTTTATTTATTGTCATGTATTGCGCTCACTCCTCATACAAATGAAAGCAACAACGTTGTATGTGTAGGACGTACAACGTTGTTCCACGGAAGAGAGTATATTTGCTATTTTATCGGGTTAATTAAACACAAAAACTAAAAAAAAATCTTGGTAAATTAAACAATATCACAAAAGCAACCCAATGAAATGTTTAATTATTTGCCTAACGCCAAAAATCCTATTAAAATATGTTTTTTTCGCTTCCTATAAAATTATGAATACGGCGTTTACAACGTTGTTCCGGCCGTCGCTTCAATTGTTGAAATTATAATTTTAAAGTAAAAAGTCCAAATGCTTATTAAGTTGCTACAAACATTTATATAATATGATAAGGTAAAATTTCCAATCCTAATTGGTTTAATTTTGCAACAGTTTTAGCAGTGGCGTAGCAATGGGGGGGCGGACCGCCCCGGGCGGCACTTGCTTGGGGGCGGCATATTCGCGATGGGATCGTCTAGTGTGGTTCTTAACCCTGAATGCACTAAAACATACATAAATCTACGAATAACAAGAGCTTATTATTTTAAGAAATGCTGATTTAATGACCCTGCAAAAAATGTATGGGGGGGGGGCAATTTTAAGGATCGCCCTGGGCGGCACATACCCTAACTACGTCACTGAGTATTAGTGAAGTATATGTCTCACAATATGTGGAGCGTCTGTTCCAAGTCGAATATTTTTTGATTCACCTACATAATTATTTCACTCGATTTATCATAATCGGGTGCATCCTTGATTTTGTAGCTTATTTTCTGTTTAACAATTGCCCTGATCTATTCTAGTTATCCTACTTTAAGGTTTGAGAACCCTAGGGGTGTGACTTTGAATCTAATTAGTGGAATCTAGTAGAGTTTTATTACATTATATTTACATATGTTGTGACAGACGATAAATGGCGAGATGTTTTCTTTGAGTGATGGTAGAGAAGCTGGCGGAGGGATGATTTGTGTGGCAGCAAGTGATGGTGTGAAAGCGAGCGAAACGCCAGAAATTTTCACCACAAAAATAAAAAATCTGATTCGTCCTCAATTGTTAAAGGATTTAGGCAGCATCCCGGTGGTACTCCAGAATGAGCAAATCATTAATCAGAGCGACGATTGTCATATATATGAAAATATCTAATATATACATAATAATGTTATTTTAGAAACAAGGTCATTAATCAACGTCGATTTTTAATCAGAGATATTTATTACATTCTATAGTTAAAATGTACAATAATATCTATAGATTACTTTTATCAGTCAAAAAAGACAATTTAATAAATAATAGATGAAATCAGACAATGCGATTTAATTGTAAGAATAACAATAACTGCGGAAAAAAACATAATTGATTCATAGTTAATTATATTATAAAGATAAATTATAAATTACATGGCATCGATCACTCATATTATTTTATAGATTAAATGACTTTATAACATTTCAAGTTAAACGCACGATTAGATTATATATTTTCAATAATGTTTAAAGGACGATCAGATAAAAATATAATATTGTAAATATTTGAGAGGATTTGAACATTCAATTACAGTTATTATACAGTAAAGCCACGCGGGTTTATTGTGATTAAGTAAAATAATTAGTTTTACTGCTGTAATGTGTACACACGATAAAAGGGCAGATGCGCTCGTTCACACCGCTTCAAAATTGTGATTATACTATACAAAAATATAATATTATGCCACGTGGTTCTTCAACGTTTTCCTTAAATTATTTTATTATTATTATTTAAATTTTAAAATGTAACGTGACCCACATTTCCTGTCGGATAAACGGTCACCCCTGGTTGATACGTAGTTTAATCAAAACCGACTGGTAGGTTTCCGTTATTTTTTTTAACCTTCCTGCTCGCTGATAAGGACCAACCGGCCGCAAAGGATGTGGCCCTAAATATCGGGTGTTAGCTAAAAAACATTTAAATGTAAATACGGCTCGGTTTTGATAATATAATAGTAAAGATCTGACCGCATTCTGATTAGGTTGTAATGCAAAAAATATTATTACTCTTACGATTAAATTTAAAATCAGTTCAATCTGACAACATATGCTATATCTATTAACCATTTGAATAGGTTTTAACGGTTAAAACTGAATTGTTGTAGAACATATTTAGTGAGCATTAATATATGTTTATATTTATTGGTTTAAAAATAAATATACAAATAAAATAAAATTCCCTTTCATCGCTCTGAATATTATATTTATAAAAATCTTAAAATATTTTATTTAACATTAAAAGATAAGATAAACATTCCTAAATATTCATGCTATTTTACGTCATCCAAGTTTTTGTGTTTTATTACATCCGAATTATAACGTCGTATAATTTTAATAAAGCCTCACAAAACAGAAAACAAAAAGTATTCGCGAAATTTCGCATAAAAATGAGTTTCAAGTCGTAATTTGTGAATATATTACGTTTACAAGTATTATAACGGCACTTAAGGGCGTAATTTCGAGAGGAATTCAGAATTTCCGAAAGGAATTTAATTGTTTCGTTAATATAATATAATAAGCGAGCTATTATTCTCCGCCGCTTCTCAAGCAAACAGCGGTTTTAATTAACAATTATGTTACATTATAATAACAATCCTATTCCGTTACATTATATTAATAAAATAGTTTTGTATTGAACGTAAAAGCGATATTAATTATATGTAATAACTCAAACTTGATTGTTACATTTTGAAGATCATATGATTTGGAGAAAACTTAAAGATTGGCATATAGTTTTAAAATCAATGCTAAAGTATTATAAATATAACCACTATTTATATAATATAGGTTGAATAGCGAAAACATATTCATATATACATATTTTAAACAAAAAAGGTGCCGGAAACTTATTGTCAAGTGTCTTACTAAAAATAATTATATTTAAGTATCATTTATCTTTAATTTAAAGCAGCTTTCCTATGCCACAAAGCGCATAAAAAATGAGAGATGTATTTATTTCAATATTTGTTGATATTAGAGTATTGATCAAAGTGTATTCAAACCGAATTTTGGTCAATAGGAGAGCGCAGATTTCTCAGAAGTCAAAAATTCACATCGAAAGCAATAAAATCGTGTCGGCGAAAAGTCCGTTTATCAATTATTAATTATATAAATAAGCATTATAAAAATTAATACACTTACATAGAATTCGTTCAAAATTGTGAAAATTAAAGATATATTTCCACAATCTTTAAAAATATGTTTCCAAAAAAACACGGCAAAAAACATCATGGATCGATGACCAACATCAAAAAGATGTCCCTCTGAGTATTTCAATTATCCAAGCAAAAGCTTTTAGTTTGCACAAAGATTGGAAGGATAGATTAAAAAAAGATTGTAGCCCGGTTTTCCATGCAAGTAACGGTTGGTTTTACAATTTTAAAATGATAATAGTCTTTTCATAATATTAAATTTACTGGAGAATCGGTTGATGCAGATAAAGATGCTGCAAAATAATTTATTTCCTAATTATCCAAAATTATTGAAAAAGGAGAATATTCCTCTAGCCAAATATTTCATGTAGATGAGACGGGTTTATTTTAGAAAATTCTTTAACAATGAAAAATATGAATGAAGCTTTCACGCATCTTGACAAATTTTTAAATATTATGGAAGATTGTGATCCCAATGAAGAACGCATATCTCAAGTGCTTAGGGCGATCAATAAAGACATAGCATGTTATAAAATACTATATGAAGAAAAAAAAAAGAATAGTGGAAAACAGTTAACTCTTGATAACTTTTCAAAGGAAACACCCGCAAACCCCACTTAAACATCTTATATTAACTTGATAAATAAATATTTTAAAATACACAAAATATCAATTTTTTAACTTCTCTCTACTTTCAAACATTCAACATTCGCACACATTTTCAGGAACCATTTATGTGCGAAAGTCGAGGGCCGCCTGTAGTAATAGTGTGTTCAATGCTTAGCTCTTGATAGAGGTCTTATTGTTTTTAATTATTTATCAGAAGCAATGATCCAACAATTTGATGACCTATATGGCTACAGCGTAAAATTGGTACATATAAACAAAGAGTGAATCTTCTCATGTTGAAGTCACTGTCAGCATCTTTTTATAAATGACATACTACATAAGTTTGATGCAACTAAATAGCTTGAATTCGGCTATTCCTAAAGAGGAATGATGATAACACAGAACAAAAATTGATTAAAAACCAAGACGTATACATATTTTGCAACATCGAAATTAAAAATAAGCCACGCTTAGATATTTTGACTATCGATTATTTCAGGTATGCAATCACATATTTATAATCATTGTAAAATGTCGTCTATTAGATAACATATGCATTATATTGGAAGCAATGATAATGTTTATGTATTATAAAAGGAAAAACTCACTTTTCGGCCTTGGAGCCCGTCGCCGGAAATTCAAAATTTGAAGATTTCATTAAGAAGATTGTTGTATGGTTGTTTATCTAATTTAATCAATGTATTATGCATTAAATCGGGAGCAATGATAATGTTTATGTCTTATAAAAGCAAGACTCACTATTTGGCCTCGGAGCCCGTCACCGGGAATTCAAAATTTGAAGATTGTTTTATAAATGTTCATCTAGTTAAATCGATGTATTCTTCTAATCCTCAACACATTGTGTATATGTTTAATTTTCATAGTTATAACACACCTAGTTAATTTGCAATCCGATTATTTATATTTAGTCAAATTAAAAAACGCCCATGAAGACTTAACGAAAATTATTGTCGCGTAGCAAAATTTTATTTATAAATAATAATTATTTAAAACTGTTGCCACGTTACTATCGGCCATTTTGTTTTATATTTGAATGCTTATTTTTCATTGTTCGAAACAATGGAATACAATGGAAAATTAATCGGAGCAAATTCAATTTATATTATTATAATTAAATATATTTCTTTTGTTTATGTGTATTATTTATTATACACCGTTCATTTAAAAAGTAGAAGATTTGAGCATATAATGTTTCATTTTAAAGCGGAAGCGACGGCTATATATAAGATTATAATATGTCTAGATTTAAGGGAAGTTGATAGTTGCCTCATCTAAATAGATTGGGAAAATAATTATAATTATATAGTTGTATACCTAAATTCCTTTGATAGAAATAACCCTATTATGCTTTTAAGGTATTTGGTTACAAAAAAGCTGTTGATTAAAAAGGCATTGGACACATGTGATTAAGATAACTCCATTACGTAGAAATGACTCTTTTGTCATAATGACATTACGTAGAAATTATATTTATAAAAAAAACATTGTCTAAATGAAGCAATTTTTATATAAATTTTCTTGCCTTGTTCAACAAGATGTATATTTTTTAAATAAAATAAAAAACATCACTTATGCGAGAGTTAAGATATTAAAAGAAGCAATCTACATCGTATTACAGTCATTAAAGCAACCAATTAAAATAAAGGTATTTTTTTTAAGACGACATATTTCCACTTTTCAAACACATTGTTGTTGACAGGTGACATTCGTCATTTAAGGCAATCTCTACATAGCAATCAACTTCATATAAAACATCCAAAGCGATTATATTTATACCGAAAACCTGAATTTTATACACGTGAGACGATTTATAAAAGAACGAAACGATTTACCGTTACAGCTTAAATTAAAATTCTTAAAGAGCAAACATGCAATAAGTCTTCAACTACACATGGGTGTATCAAAACTATATTTATAGCTAACTTAACCAACCCTGACACACATTATACAATACAAAGCAAACATCTCGTGATTGTTTTCTCGTCACATATCTTCACCGAAAGACTATTCCACTGAATTATCACATATCCTTCGTCGAGTTTTTTTTTCGCTGAACAAGCGATTGTCCGCCTGCACACAAAGGAGCATTCATTTCCAGTTCCTAGTATAGGACAATCGGAATTGATTGACAAGTCCCCTGACGGATTCTGCATTTTAGATTAGGATACAAATCTCAGTCGCGTCTCTTATAAAAATGTATATCCGCCGTGTCTTTCGCCGAAATGGATTCTTGTTCTTCCCGGTTGAAGACTATTTTTTATGTCACCTTTCCGTATCGATTTTGCAAGACGGCATTACTCAGAGGGATTCGCAGGAAAAGGGTATGAGATCCTAGGTGGCTTTGCATCGAGCAACCCCTTTGCATTTTTTTGGAACGAAAATCGTGATCCTTATTGAAAATGGCTTAACATAAAAAAGCTATCAAAAAAGGCTTATGATATTTTTACACAAATACGAGCGCATTTTGAGGAGGATACACATAAATATAATATAAAGTGCATGGTGTACATTTTACAGTCTGATCCATAATTCACTGTTGCCAATAAAAATTTAATTTTTTAATGTATTTTAAAGTTTAGAAAAAAACGTTTAATTCCTTTAATATTTTATATCATATCTGTTTTTATTATTATTTTTTGACGAAGAACCTTGATAAGACACTAATTTTAATTAAGTTTGGTGTGGCTTAATTCACTTTTTAAAATCATATTTTTCAGATCATCGTCAATATGTTAAATATGAGCTGAACAAATCATCTGAATACATTGCCACAACAGATTTTTTTTCAAAGTTTTAATCTCAGACCATCAATGTTTATACTGTATAGTTAGGCCATTAACAAATTTATTCATAATTAAAAATTATTAATTTTTCAGATGATTCTATTTTTTTCTTTAATTACTAGTAAAAGATATGAACAGATTTTTTTTATTACTCCAATACAATTTTTATATAAATTACATAGAATAAATTATTTGATTATTAAATTAAATTATTTTATTCAATTACTTATTTAATTGAATCAAATAATTTAATCTATGTAATTGATATCAAAGTTATTATATTAATAATTTAAATAAATATTATTATTAAATAAAATAAATTATTTATTACTATTACTATTATCGATTTAGAAGAAACAAAAAATATTTATACTTAAAGAACAAATTCTGATTGTACAATTAGGGGATTCATAAATAGAAGATTATAAAATTTTCATTCAAAATTTAATGATGCTTTCAAGTTTATAATCCGCGAGAGTTGACAATGATCGCCACTTGATAAAGTTTCTGTTAATCCTTTGACTCATAGTAGAAACACATTTTTGCTGTCAATAATACATTGGGACGAGTGAGCCCTTTCACGTGTTTTTACGATAAGCAAATTCATATTGGGACGAGTGAGCCCTTTCACGTGTTTTTACGATAAGCAAATTATTGCACGCTCACAGACAAAAGCAAAACAAGTCGTTCTGAAATATTTCTTAAGTAAGTAATAGAAAAATATCATGAATTTGTCCATGTATTTAAATGCCCTAGTATTATTAAGAGCTCTCTACTATTTTCTGACTATCCCAAAAATAAATAAAAAATGTAACAGAAATGCCCTATATTCAAAATAATATTACGCATCATAAATTTGATATATGTCGAACTAAATATGCATCTACCTATTAACCATATTCACCCATTAAAATTATTTCAGGAATACTAAATAATGCATTATGATTGAAATATGGAGGTGTTGAAATTAAAATCGATCTCACAACATACACGATATTTTTTATACAACAATCATAAGTGTCATTTATAAAATTAATCATACTTTGAAAGCCGAACGACTCTGCCCCCATACATCATCCGGGCAATACCGCAGATGAATTATTCAATATAGCCGACGTTATAATGGCATTCGAAAAACCGTCACAAATACATGTGGGTCATGGATATTTCTTATATTGTACATACACACATTCGTTCTATTCAAATTCGACCATTTGCAGAAAGGCCTTTCGTGTGCGCTGCGGCTGGATTTTGCGCATTTTCCACAGTGCGACTCTCGAAATGTACTTTTGCAAGGGCACTTATGAAAACGGCGTCTGTTCTGTTTAATAACAAAGTAATGTGACTGTAAAGCGCTTCTTAAAATGTTGAAGTGTCAATGATTACTCATAATTAAACATTGAATGTATTTGATGATTATAAAAAAATAATGATTCATTTAAAGTCTCGAGCTTTTTTTTTCCCGTACATGAAACAGCACAAAAGTTAAGAATTCATAAGAATAAATTATTAGGTTGTCTCGATAAAGAATCGTAAGGTACGCTGCTGACATAAATGTAAAGCAGGAGATTAGGAGTAAGCTCTACGTATTTAAAATCGCAATTTGTTAAAACATTAATCATAATTCCATTCTAAAAAAAAATTAATTAGTCACATATTTCTGAGTGGTTTTAAGAGAAACACTCCCTTTGCCAGACGTCGTGAATATCAAAAGTTTTGTGCCACGCAATACAGTTGATTTTCTGTCGTCCACTAGAGCAGAGAATTATTCTGTTCTTAGGTTGCATAAATCCGGCAACAATGGAATTTCTAGTTGATATCGCGTTTTAACGTTAATCACTTTCAGAATCGAAAGCTTAAACTTGTCCTTCGATACTTTTAAATGTAAGCCGATAAAATTCCATTCCTTAGTCAATGCAAGTAGAAAAAAAAATATACGGTTTTTGTAGAAACTACAGTATATTTATATTAAGCAGTTAATGCACAAAAAACTGATCACCATATTAAATTATTACTAACTGATAAAATAGCGCAGAAATTGATGACGCGTTAAACGATGCTTTGTGTGCTGACTGTTAAATATAAATA
Source organism: Plectrocnemia conspersa (assembly GCF_051122295.1). Classification (NCBI taxonomy): domain Eukaryota; kingdom Metazoa; phylum Arthropoda; class Insecta; order Trichoptera; family Polycentropodidae; genus Plectrocnemia; species Plectrocnemia conspersa. Next base: position 3,050,005 of record NW_028277165.1, read on the forward strand.
TACTGTAGTTTGTACAAAAACCGTAAAAATATGTAATTAATTTTTTTGTCTCTTACATTAACTAAGAAACCGCAAGATTGAAGAACAATTTCAAACTTATGATTATAAAAGCAATTAACGCTAAAACGCGATATCAACTAGAAATTTCATTGTTGCCGAACTTGTGCACCTGCTTAGCTGCCAGAATAACATAATAATGCGGGTTGATCATTTTTTCTAGGGGTTCAACAATATGAACTATTCTCAACAATGTTTACGATCGAGGACTTTCCAATTATTCATCAAAAACGAATCTCTTCACACACAAATTCACCATTCCATCCAAACCTAGCTATGCCGCCTCTCTCTAAATAAGGAAATATTTCATTAAAAAAAGTGGGCCGAATTGGTCCGCCACAATGGAGTGGCTCTCTCGAGCCGAGGAGTGTCCTATTAAGGTCGTTCGCAGACAACGATTTATTGCCGACTCGTCAACAGTTCATTTCCATCCAGAATGGCCACTCGTGTGGGAGCCGAGCCCAGCCACCAGTCCCAACGATGGAAATTTCGACGCGAATTTATTGGTCGCCCTATAACTAACCGTTTACCTACACAGTGGCCACTACCCCACCAGACCAGGGGATAAATTATATGTCTTTTGTTGTATCAAGTCGGTGCGGTGGAAGGGAACATTAGCGCTGGTGCTGTAACTGAAGCGTGTCATCTGTATTTCTGTGATATTGTATAGCACATAATATGTACATATATAATATAACGTTTCTGTAAGTGAATGTGGTCATGGAAACGGAAATTGGATACTAGATTAAAGCGTTGAGGGGGGAATTTGTTTTATAAACCCTTATTCTTTTACAGATCTATTGCGTATCAAGTTTTTGGGGACCCTTTACGTGTGTATTTGAAGGAGTTTTTTTCCATTTTCTTTGTATTTTAGCAGGATGATTCCATAACAGAAAAAATGATATTTTAATATCCATTGAATTCAAATAATTGTACATAGGTTGATAAAATGTCTCGATTTAAGAAAATAAATTGTTATAAAAATACTGTATGTACTATATACATACATTTAAGTACCAAACATTTATCGAAATATGTTTGCAATGGAGCCCTTTTTCCATAAATTAATGTATAACATGCAATAGCACCATACACTGCTTTTGACACTTAATGTTAAGTGATTTCCTTGTTTAAAAATTGCTTCATAAAAGTCTTTGAGTTCCATAAAAACATCGTTGTTCATTTTTGTTTTAAACCAAAGTTCATTTGGTTATTTCCAATTCGCTTATAACATTGTCAAATTCTTAAATTTGTATACTAACCCCAACCAGCTAGAAAGTGAGCTTTATAATAAGTTACTCATAGTAGATATTAAAATTTTACTCAAGGTTATACTTATATTTTAAACAGCTTTATAAATGTCATACTTTTCAGAAGCATTTATATCAATCTTAATGTGATGTAATATGAAATACTATTTTTTAATCACCTGGTGTAACATGACAGGCGTAAGCCTAATGCGTTACAACTACATACATTTTTATCTATTATTTACAAACAAAATATTTGTCAATTTGCAACATTGGAAATCATCTCTCAAAAATCTAATATCAGTTCATTATTATTATTTGTTTTAATAACGATACAAACTATTAACCAGCGCCAAAAAAAGTTCAAATGCTATACGATATACGAGCTCAAGATTTTTTAAATTTTTTATCGAATTAGAATAAGTGATTATTATATAGTTTTAATCTGATCGAATGTCACAAATTAGGTTTTCATAGATTTTCTTAATCTCACGGATAACTAATATTTATCCGTGAGATTAAGATTATTTATTAAATATATTAATGGATAGTGCAAAAATAATTAGCTAAGCCGTGCATAATAACATATATGGATTACTAGTTAGTCACTATAATAGTTAATAATTATTAAAATAGATGTTGCTGATTTCAGCCTGGTGTCTCAATACTTACTTAGTAGTTGTTGATTGTGTTTACATCGTTGCACCGCATTGAAACAACATCATGTTGCAATAAAAAGATATACAATAAATAAATAAAAATTATAAGAATAAAACCACTTTTATTCACTTTAAGTCAAGCAACATAAAGCCTTAAAAATAATTACCGTTACAAGTTAATTAACTTAATAAGGATTCTGGTTTGTTATTGTGTGCGTGAACTGCGTGGCTCAAAACAATTTCGCTCAGAATATTTATTTTTTTTATTTTAAAAGAAAATATATGTTTATTTAACATACATACATCTGAGCTAAGTTGGAAATTTCAACGGACAATTAAAAATATATTATATAATCGAAGAAACCAGACATTGATGTCATTAATTTAATATTTGCAAACTTTAAAATCTTTTACTAGTCAAAAAAAGAATGAAGTCTTTAGCTATTCTTCAAAAGCAAAAAGATATAAAATGGGAAAAAAAATTATTCGCAGATTGTTTAATGGCTCGACGATTCTATTAAATCATTAGAATCCATTGAATAAATTAAAAAAATATTATTGGCGCAACGATAAGAATAATAACTTTTTTAGGCCTTACAGAGAATAGTGTAAAAAAAACCAGCAACGTACGGATTAATGGAAAAATAATTAAAATATTTTAATACACGGGTAAGAGAACGAATAACTTACAGTGTATATTTGAAGCCTTGATATCAATTAACCCAGATATGCCCAAGAAATTTTGTTCTCTTAAAATTTCATTTATAAATAAAAAACAGTGGCACGATTTTAGTGACCTACCCATGGGACAGTGGGCATATCTGGGTTAAACCAATATCATTACAAAATTATTTAAATTAAATCAGTAGAGAAGATCGAACTTCTGTGCCACACTGCACTTTAATGACGAATACCAGCGTTGACGAATCAGCGACTGTCCTTAAAAGAGAAGGCGAGACAACGAATTACACGCTACAACGCTTCTCCCTCTCATATACATGTACACGCACACAATAACAAACCGGCATCCTTATCCCGAGCGTACTCTACATTATTTAAAAAAAATATTAACCTTAGATTAAAATATAAACTCATAATACCAAAGAAATAGCACACATATCCAGATATTTATCTACAGTAATTTAATTAACACATAGTTATTCTATTTTAATTTGTCTTAAACAAAAATTGTTGAGTTTTTAAGTATTTTCCTTTAAATTATATTTTCTATAATTTTATTTACATCTCAATTAAAATAATATATCTTAAAATAATATAATTTTAAAAGCGAAATATGGCTATAAATCAGTAGCACATATTTGATTTAAATTGATGTTTGTAAATTTAATGATTATATAATATTAAAACAAACGTTTTATAAAAAAGGTCCAATTCTAAGATATTATTGTGAATAAAAATAAAAGTTTTAAATTTCACCTATATATAATATGAAATTAATATTTATTAGGGAAACATCTTTAACAAATATATGTGAAATAAGGTAAAAATATCTATCATGAAACTTATGTATGACAAACTCTTTATTAAATCATAGAACGCTCTTATCTGATTAGTTAGTTAAAATAATGTTAAATATATTAATCAAAAACCAAGAACCAACACAAAGTGTAATTGAAATTAATTAATTACGTCACGCGCAGTTATTAATTTATTTTAATCATTTGCAATTCATTATATAAATAAAATATCAACTTTCATATTTTATAATTATTGTTTTATTTTATGTACCATAAAAGTAAATCTGTATAATTTAATTAATTTCGGTCCGTTGATCTTCAGACCGGCGTTTTGTAATTTAACCGGAAGAGTTCAAAATTACTCGTATTACCGCTAGAACTCATTGAAATAATATTTCTGTCGTATAATTAATTACCCACAAACGAACAAGGATTTTTTATTACAATTGTATTAAAAGCATAATACGGCAAAGACCGTTAGATCAAACAAGTCGTTAGATTACGACTCGTTTTTATATTACAATATATAAAATGGTAAAAAAATATACATAAAAGCTTCAATACAATAATACGTATGCTAAGCGGCGTTCAATAAGAAAATGCGAATTTTCTTTTGATTGCCACGACCCGAAGGATTTGACCCTAGAGCCAGGGGTGGGCAATTTGGTCCCTTCGAACCCTTATATCTATGTATGTGTAATATGGTGAGCAACACATGGCGATTCGTTGAACCCTGCGACCTTACATTAATAATTTTCAATATGGCTTTCAATCGCAGGGATGATGATAAAAAGTAAAAAAATATAACGACGAGCCCTTTTGTTATCGACCCTAGGTTGCATGGAAAATATTTTTTCACGGTCGAGCGCCCTTATCGCACTATCGAGCAGGTTGGCTGCACTCGCGGGACTAGACCCTGTTATTGTGACAATGATTCATTGGAAGAAATGGGATTGTGGGATACAATATTATCATATTTTGCGACAGTTAATAAATCATAGTTTATAAAAAAAAGTTTGTTATTACTTTTTGTAATATCTAGTAAAGGGAGATTGGCATCATTGAACCACATGTGTATATTATTCAAAATATAACCAATTAACCTAAAAACTATTAAAGACCTCGTTCCAGAAAAATTCTCCATTTTTTAATTTAATTTTTAAGAATGGAAATTTTGAGTTGATTATTACTCTTAAAACACAGTTCAACAACGCAGGTAGTATTTTTTTCCACTGCATTCAGTATGTCATTTATGACTGCAATGGCCAAGCTATAATCTAGAGCTTCTAAATATTCGTTGTTTTTACTATTCGAATATCTAATAGTAAAAAATAAAATATTCGAATGATGGTAAAATTATAAAGAATAAAAAAATACAGTTAAAATAAGCAATAGATGGACATACAAATATGTGTTATAAAAAATATTAATACGATTTATTTTAATTTTAAAACTTTAATTCAGTGCGTAGTTTAATTTTGATTATATTATACCTTATCTCAAAAAGAATACATCTTTAAAAATTTCATGATTAAATAAAGCATATTTTGATAAATAGGAGAGGGCGAAAAACAAGTATCCATTCTCAGAAGTCAAAAATCCACGTCAAAAGCAATAAAATCGTGTCAGTGAACGCTCGGTACGAGCGTATGTTTTTTTTTTCAATTTTTTTTATTTCAAATTTACATTAAATGAAATATAAAATAATGAAAAAAATAACATTACCGCTGATTTTATAGTTTTAGATATGTTTTGTCTAGGCAGTTTTGACCTAGACTATTCATACGTCACGTCGAATTTAAAAGATACATATTTTACGTCCAAATACCATCGAATTATTTTTATATTACCATTAAATGACTAATACTAAAAATAGCCGCAGTATTTGATAATGATAATCAGTTCCAAACCGCAATTTCTTACTATTACTATTAAAATTTTATAATTTCTTCTTATCGTTAATGGAAAATTTTTAACCACATTATATTTTGACAAATAAAATAAATTAATCATACACAAAAAACGCATGGTCACCCTAACTTATCGCCCCAATAATCGGCTATTATATAACGCGACACATTCTTAAACCATTGAACGATGTTCGAACCCAACCACCATGTTTGTATTTTTATCGTAATTTCTATTTACGATATATTTTTTGCCCTTTTTATGCGAACAGATTGTAGCAACGTTTTCATTCGATACATCACAAAATACACGAAACCATTATGTGATTTTATTTTTTTTATGTATAAAAGAAATGGGTACGTTACCCTAAATCAAAGATAGATTGTTGCAAAAGGCTTCTCCTTGACTGTATGTGCAATTTTGAAAACTTTTGCATCCAAAAATATGACAGATCTTCAATTCAATACATGTAAATCTAGATCTAGAAAATAATTAGAGAACCGCTCTTTGAATAATAATTTAACATCTGACTTTTTTGTACATTTAAAAAAAATAAAATGACTGAAACATTGCCTTCAAAAGCACCCACTTTTTAGGTAGTACTTTCACAATAAACATTATTATTCAAAAGAACAGATTTAGTTTTGTGATGCAGCTCCGTTCGTGTTAAAATTTGTTTGCAATTTTTTGTTGTCTTTATTGCTCTTTGAACGCTTAAAAAATATTAGTCATGAAAAGAAATATTCAACGAATGTAAATTAGTAGCAGTAAATTTGGGTATTCGATCTGAAAATTCAGAACGAATATCTAAGGAGGCAGTAAAAATAACGAAAAATCGAATACAGTACCAGCTGAATTATATAAATTAAATGTTTTTATAGATTGTATTATCAGTAATTTGCCAACTGGATTTAATGGTTTAAAATAAATAAATAATACATAAAATTTCATGTGGTTATTCCTAAGAGAAAATCTAAAAAAACTCTTGAATCTATCCCGAAAATATTTTTTTAAATATGTCATTTCAGTAAAATCATATCGAAATACATTTTCACTAGTAGATATATATTTTTATAAGTGAAAATATAAATTATCTGACAGGTGCTTTCACAATTATAAGATTTTAACTTTTCTATTATATATAATAAAATATATATTTACATACATGTGTATTTTTTGGTAAAGTTATATTTTCACTAGTAAAGTACATATACATTTTCACCAGTAAAAATATATTTCTAGCGAAAGGAAATAGCGAAAATTTCTCTAAAATGTATATGAAGCTCAATTTGACAGTTGCGAAACATCCACCTGCTGTTCAAACCGAAACCTAACCAAATGAAAATTCACTATTATTAGCTTCTAATATAAGTGGGCAGATCAAAGTATATTCAAACCAAATTTTGGCCAATAGAAGAGCGCAAAAACAATTATCAGTCGGTAACGAGCGTTCCCACTGCGACGGTATCATTGTTTTTTAGGTTCTCCTATTTGGCAAAATTCGGTTTAGATGTGCTTTATTTGATTCTCACTCGTAATATTGTTACAAGAAGTCTTAATATAAACGCTTGATATTCGAGTGTTTTCACTGCGATGCCACGATTTTATTGCTTTTGACTTGAACTGGAAATTCACTATGTGGCAACACTGAGCAGCAAAGAAAATACGACTAATTATCAGGTGAATATTATAAGTAGATATTTTTAATAATTTTTAATGCATAATTAAAATATTTCGCATAAAATATGATTTCTGAAAATATGTCGCAACGGTGGCTAATTTTTATATTTATTTGTAGCAAAGAAAGGGTTAACTCGTACCTATTATTATTTATTCAAGAAATTATATTATGATGTTAAAAAATATATAAAATTTGTCATGAGGCCCGGAATCATTGTTTTCTATACTATAAAAATACTATATACAATGGGTTTTATCTATTCTTTCTTGATTTTAAGATGATGGTATAAAAAAGATTTAATTTTAGCAATTTTCAGATTATTTTATAAAACAGAATGGCAATAATCGAACAAATATTACTTTCACTTAGAATAAATCGTTTTAATTAGACGCAGCATTGTCCTGAATAGCAAAAAGCTCCACCGAAAACTCACAGTGCTATCTCTACGCGAAAGTTGAAACGTTAAGCTTTAAGTTTTGACAGAGGAGTAGAATTGAATGGCTATATGTGCCAAAGTCAAACATTGAGATACATCTCTTCGGAATGTCAAAAAGTCGAACCAAAGTGACAAATAAAGAGCACTAACTTTAAATTTAATGTAATAAGCCATTTTCAATATAAGAAATAATAATTAATATAAAAAATAATATCTATAATATGTAAACAATGCAAATAAAACATAGTGACAAGAAATATATATTTGTCACAATGATCTATAACAAATTTTATTATTGTTCACTTTACGCAATTCAAGATTGATTTGTTGCAACTGAAGTCTGATAAGCTCTGGTACATAATAAATTAAAACGATGAAAGTAATACCATAATTGTTATAAAATATTCCTAAGCCCTCAAGGAATGAGGACGTGCATCTTCTTTGTCACCAGCCCTTTCTAAAACATCTTTAGGCATTTTTGGATAATTGATCTTGGCTTCGAAGGCTGGTAGATTGGGGGGTTTCCCATCGCACATCCACCCCTATACTAAAGTGCCACATAAACACGAAGGGGTTCAATTAGTGTCACTTCAAAAATGTTTTTTTTTTGTGTCATGGAGAGAGGTGTGTTTTGAATAAGGCTTTGGGGGTCCTATCTCCCCTCGGCGGACGTAGGATTAGTTCCACGTGGCGCATCCATGAATATCGCATTTTTTAATGACAGCGCTTCTCAATATGCTATATAAATAAATTATTTTTGACAGATGCTGTCTTCTTATATTAAAAAATTGAAAAATTGAAAGATCAGATGAATATTAAATAAACGTAAAATGCTTTATTATGATATAAATATTATATTAATTGTGACCCACATAATATTATCCAGATTTCTTACTCGACCGCTGTAAAATAAGGTCAATATTTAATATAATATCACAACAACCTACATATTAAATTTTAACTCTTTCACGTGTCCATAAATTTCATCCCCGTGCATTAAAAAGCTCTTTTTATCGCTCGCGGCTAAGTGTCGGTTGTTCGTTATAACGACCTTTCATATCTTTATACACTTTTTTTATTTACTAAAATAAAAATATCTTTTACCGGCTTTTTCAATGTGTATGTATACAGGGTGGGCCAATATAGGCTTATTAAAAAAAATATTAAAAATATTTTTTATATTATATTATATTTTTTTATTACAAGATTCGATAAAATAAGAAAAAATAGTTAAAACATTTCACAAGGTTGCAAAGCACTAAATATTCCCATCATTTATGAAATAAATATGATATTATGAGAACCATGAAATATGATAAGAAAATAAAATAAAATAATATAGGCAAAACATTAAAAAAAAAATTATCTGAAATACTAATATTCTTAAATATGCGCTTGTTTTCAACAGTTAAAAATATGTTGTCAGTTTCAAACTACAAATAACATTATTTGTATTACAAATTATTTTATAAAAGAGAACATAGAAAACGATATCCTTAAATATGCTTCTTTTTTTGAAGTATAATTAGTTAAAAAGTGTATGATAGATTTATAATGTTGACCTATAAAATGCTTTTCTTTAATGTTCCTACTAGTTTCTTAATATTTATTATTTTGTATTATTCAAATAGTAGACAATAATATAAATTGCTTTAGAATTCTAAAATGGAATACTATTCGTATTATTTCAAAAGAAATAAAACAAATTATAACAGCAATTGAGAAAGTACACAGATACACAATATTAATTCAGAAATATTAGTTATTTGTGAAATTTCGGCAGTTATAGTGTTTTTTCTTATTTTTTTTTTGTCAGATATTATTTGTTATGGCTAAGACTGCAATTAATAACGTAATAAATATGAAGATAGATTTTAATTTAAAAATAGTTCAAATGGGCTGTAGATAATACAGCAGTACATCTGGGTAAAAAAATATATACACAAGACGTAATAATTACATTATTTGCATGGATTTACAGAGATAAAAAAATAATACCAACCACTGAGAAAGTCTGCAGTGTCAAATCGGAAAGTAATTTCTGAAATTTATGCAATGACAAAGTTTTTGTAATTGCATAAATATGGCTGTTTAATTTGAATTGATTTGAAAAAAGATAAAAAGCCAATATTAGCCATTAATAAAATACACAGATGCACAATATTAACTCGAAAATATGAGTAATTTCTGAAATTTCTTCAATAACAAAGTTTTTAATATTTATTTTGTTTAAGACACTTAAAATTTAATATTATTTGAATTGATTTAAAAGATGAATAATCTATTACAGCCATTGAAAATTGTACACAAATGCACAATATTAACTCGTGATTTTTTCTTTACTGTTTTTATTGTCAAGTATTACTTTTCATGACTATGGCAGTTTTAAATAACAAATATAAAAAACATATATAAGTTTTTGGTGTAAAAAAACGGGTAAACTATGTATTGGCTAATAAATTATATTACACGTAATAATTTATAATTAATAATATAGATGTCACCGATTTCTAGACTTTCAGTCTGGTGGTTAATACTAACTTGTAGGTATTCATTATATCTGATTAACTTACTCAGTTGGTACAAATTTACTGCGTTGTAACGCATAGGGCTTAAAGCTTTTCGGTTACAACGGAAGATTTAAAAATTAAATTAAAAATACAAATAAAAAAATAAAAACCCCGTAGAAAATTTCTAATTTTTATGTTAATATAACAAAGAAAATTAAAAATGCTAACAAAAAAATTTACTAAATATTGCAATATTTTTATAGTGAAAATTTTTTTTTTTTAATAAAAATTACACAATTTTAATAAATTAAAATATTCATTTTAATTTAAATAAATATATACTTTGTACCTTAATTTCACAATAAAATGTATGTATAAAATGTTAAATAAAATATTTATAAAAATGGAAAATAAAATCAACATCTAAAAGAGTTTAACGAGCATTTTTTTGGCAAAAATTTTACTATTATTATTATGACAGAAAAACAATTTTCAAAAAATATTTTTTTATAACCTTATCCGTTCTGCAGATTATCTATTTAAAAAATCCTGTATTTGCTTTTGTTATAAAAGGAGACCTAACATTGAAAATATATTTTTAAAGAGATAAAATAAATGTTAATTATTAGTTCAATTATAGTACATCTATCATGATTTGTCTGTTTTTTACTGTTATAATATATTTAATAATCCAAAATATATTCATTGCCAAGTCTCATATCAGTTATAATTAATTCAATACAACAACTCTGAATACAATAAATTTTGTATGGATGCTGTAGATTCATAGTATTGTGTATATATTTTTTTATAATTTATTTTATCCACCCTTATTCACAAAGCTCGAGTGGTGCGGGCCCGTCGTCATGTGTACGGAATTTCGATTCGTCATTAAATTCTCCTACAAAGGGAAATCATAAAGCATTATTCGAATTTTTAAAATTCAACCCCGGCCTCGGAGATAGCATCTCAACATGTGGCTCGCGACCATTCATCAGCGGGTAAAAAAAGAGACGAGGATACGTGTGTGCGTGACTATTGAGATGAATGAAAAAAAATAACAAGTTGAATGGCGCCTATTTATGAGAGATTGTTAAGATGTAGAATGCATTGTGGCAACTTTGAATTGGGCTCTAAAAGTAATTTACGATTTTACATCTACCATCGAGAAGGTTGGATTATTATTATTATATTAAAATAATCTTTAATTGGTTATGTACATGAACAAAATAATAATCGATTTTAAATATAGTTCTAAATATAATACAAACCACGGTTACGATCATAATCAATGCCTTGTCGTATGTCAAAATCTTCACGAATGTCAATAGTTCATACCTCATGATATTTCGGGTACGATTAACGACACGATTCGAGGAAGGAACGGTCCGATTCCCAATCGGCTTAGTCCATTAATTTCCCTTTTAATGAACGTTCGCGTATGAGCTTTCCGCTATGAGCGTTCATCACTGAGCTTCGTTCGCTTTATGAACGACTGAATTAATGATGTGGCGCTGAAAGATTAATTAAATCCACTCGCGGATGTAATCAAAGGCACTAAATATGCTGGCAGCACCGGCGGAATGTTCGATAATAAATGGCGGGTTCGGTTTTAAGGATCAGAGCCCCTGGGTGTGTTTAGATCGTTTCGTAAACAAAGAGCAACGTGGTTTTGTATTATAATAAAAATAATCTTGATGGGAGAATGGCCTAGATAACATTTGGGAGTGGAGAGACTCAACGGATTATGTGCATGCGTACATGAAACGAGGTCGAGATTCAATCTTATTAAATTAACAATAAATAAATATGAGTATATTAAACGAATAATAGTAATAATCGAAATATATCAACAGAAATAATAACTATATGCCCTACAAAAAAAAACACTCAAAACAAAATTATTATTTAAATAATGAACGGGCAAAAGATTAGCAACATATCTACTTTAAAAAAACAGAAACATTAAATAATGAATATCCATCTATGGACATTCACGAAAGCTTAAAAGATATTATAACAAATTGCCAAAGACTGTTTTCAAATGGAAAACGTAACTATTATATATATACATCTGAGACAGTCGCATCAAACGCTGCTCTTGTAAAGCAGAGATGATGAGAGGATGATGCACGGAATCAGTAACTTCATAAGAAAACGCTCTTTTGATTATAAAACACTTACAATAATAAAACACAAGATCAATAGATTTGCATACATATTCAATTTAAATATAAACACCATGGTATGCACCGGTGACTGGCATTAAAATCTGCACTGCGCCATGGTGGGCACTGGTGATCAGTTTCACAAGATATATTAAAAATATATTAAGTCCGCAAACGTTTTCCAGTATCAGGGTCAGATCGTAAATATGTTAGGCTCAGCGGACCAAAGAACAAAATTAAAGAAAGCTTTAAAAAATATAAAATCGTCATTTCTTATAAATTTTCTATATTTTTGAGATCAATTATCTGAACAATAAAACGTATTTTTTTAATATTTATGATTTTAGTTCAAGGTTTGAGGACCCTAGGGGTGTGACTTCGTAGCCAGTGAGACTCAGGGTGGAATCTATTTAGAGTTTTACTACATTATAGTCATATATGTTGCGACAGACGATAAATGGCGGGATATTTTCTCCGAGCGGTGGTGGAGAAGCTGGCAGAGGGATGATGTCAGTGGACAATGCGGCAGCGACAGTATGTTCTCCGAGTGGTAGTGGAGAAGCTGGCGGCGGGATGTGTGAGTGCATGTTCGTATGTTTTCCGCAGGCGGCTGGCAACTGCTGGTCCCTTCAAGTGGCTGCTGGTGACTGTCTTCTCCTCATCGGAATCCAGGCTTAAGTATCCAGGGCTGCAAAGCTGGCTGAACAATAGCAATTATGCAGCGATCATCCAGCCAATCGCTGCAGTCGCTTCTTAGAATAGTGAAATAGGTATACGCCTTTCGCTTGATTTCAATCGCTTCTCCGAGCTCAAAATATTCAATAAAACTTTACCATGACTGAGCCTTCAAACTACTGTATGGTAGAGCAAGTCAAAATATTAGACTTTCATTTCTGATAAGAAATTACAAGACTGACAACGGTTAGGTCCACGATAGCGAACAATGTTCATCGCTGAACTGGTTTAATAACACGTGATAAATTGAGATATTTCCCACAAAAATAAAAAAATCAGAGGCCCTTTTATGTCTCCTTTTTTTCAACTAAGTAAGACACACTTTAATCGATTAGCTTGCGTCTTCTAAACTTCATTAAACATAATTTTGTATATAGTTTTTTTTTGCAGACAATTTGTGAAAGATATTTTGCTACTTCAACTTTGGAAAAACTGGATTTGAGGGTTGAAAAAAAATATGAAGCATTGAGTAAGCTAAACAAAAACCACTCGATATAATTTTCCTTGGTATGTAATTGCCTATTGATGTAACTCACAATGTGCTCAAGCTTTCTAGCAACTATTTTCTTATTTATGAAAGACATAGAATGATTGAGATAAAGATTTGTGCCATTGATTCCCAGAAATTTGCCTTTTTGTTTCAGTTTAACAATGACAATACACAAGACAGTTCTATGTGAAGATTAATTATAAGTAGTAATATCTTTAGTGGAGCTTCCAAAGCACCCACGTGTGCTTTTAGATTTAAAAAAATGCTACGTAATAACTGAGAAAGCTAGTTCTATATAAATGATCCATTCTTATATATTGTATAATACAACTATTATTAAAAAAATATTAAAATACGCAGGATTATATGGTTACGAAAAATTTAACTGAACAATTTAACCTTTGTAATATATTGTAAGAAGAATATAACAATGAATACTTTGTTATGTATACCATTTAAAGCGAACATCGTGGAATTCGTTCGGCGCTCATTGTTTCGCAAAATTTCCAATTGCCAAAGGCCACGCTGGTTGGATGGAATGGAAAGAAGGAATTGGAATGAAATTTATGTTTTCTATAAGCCCCGAAGCATAATTTAAAAGTTGACATTCGCCGATCTCAGACGAAGATTGAAACTTGAAACAAACGACGCGAATGACCAAAAAAAATCACATACCCGCACAATAAACGCTCGCAAGTATGGTCGAAAATAAATTACGGGATCATTGAAATATTTATTATTCCCCTTGAGAGGTCTCGTATTTATTTTTGTGTTTTTTTTACCATTTCAAAAAGGCATTCAAGTCCTTTTATTATTTTTCGCCCGAGGCCCTTACGTTACACTCACTCTCTCATTCTTTCTCCCCATCCATGCAAATGGTAATTTAATATAATTTTTTTATGTACACTAAACGTCGCCCTTTGCGCCAAGCGTGTTATTTCTTACGTGGAAGAATTGGACGAAAGGGTTATGGGAGTGGGACAAAACGAGAATTGTTTTATTATACTTTGGGGAGTGCTTATCCTACAATGTTTTTATTTTTTCAACTCCCATTATACTTTTTATTTTTTTCAAACTACCTAATGTTGCAAATTGCATATGCAAAATTAAAAAAAAAATATTGTCAAGAATCCTTTAAAATAATATTGTTAAAAGATAAAGTCAGATGTGATTTATAATTTAATAAAATAAATTTAGTAAATATGTCAGCAATATTTTATAAAGACTGATATAAAAATACACTTACATTATACAAATATCTGTGTCTAAAAATAAACAACAGTCAAAATTTTTAGTCTACTATTTTTTAGTTAAATAAAATACTTAATTTATTCCTTACGCGCCACATAAACACGCCTAATCCTATTATTATCCCTTCCTTAATTAAAGAACCCTGACCTTTTTAAATATAAAACATGTACGATGTACGGAAACAATCCATAACGAAATAAAATATGCAAGCAGAATCTATCTGCAAGTATATTTGCGTCATACCTTCTAATTTTAACTATTCCATTATCATACAATATATAGAACACTTGCTATTTTATTGAATAATAAAAAAGTCGAAAATAGAACCTTCAAAGGGTTAAAGCGTAATGAATCGCATAAGCATTCGTTCACATGACGATACTATCTTATCACCATCCTTTACCAAATATACCTTAAGGGCATGTACAGGATTAGATCGTTTTTGCATGGAAAATGTCCTATTATCCGATAAGCCTTTATCTACTTGTATTATATTTTATATTTTTTGGCTATATATATATGTATAGAATATATGCCCTTTGATGTCTAAAGTTCTCGATAAAAATATGACCAAAAGACAGTTTAGATAATGGCGCTACTTTCAATTCATACTATATATGTGTATGAGTGTATAAAGGAGATGACAACAACGCATAGAAGAGAGAGAAACGAACTTATTTCTATGCGATCCAACAATATAAAATGGCACCCCGCAAGACACCTCACCAAATGGCGTTTCCTCTCTGGCAACTTTTATTTCTTTCTCTCAGATTGCTACGTTTCATTTCACATTTATGGGTGTGCTATGCCGAGTCGAGCTATATATTTTATTATTATATTATGTACATGTATTCGTATTGATTCTATCGCATTTTAGATATACAGACTCTACGTAAATATATTTTTCATGTTGATCATATCATTATACCAAAAAGTATTAAAATAAATAATAATAAAAGAACTCATTTTTATGCAATTTTAAGAACATAAATACTTAAAATATCAATCGTTCCGCAACTGACACTCATCATTGAACATTTTATAAGACATGTAATTAATTATCTTAAAGCAAACAATTCATAAATATTTTATTGTCTAATTCTCAATACAAAAATATATTATCATTTAATTATAAATTGCTCGAGTTATCACAATTAAAATTTAGTCATACTTATAGCTTATACTGGAGCTGTCAAACAAAAGTATAAAAAGTTTGTTAAAATATTTATATTTATTTAATATACGTCATGCTGTAAAAGTAATTTCAAAAAATTTGCCACAAAAAATTGCGATTGTAAAAATTTGCATTTTTTACTAATTAAAATGTTCATGTATTTTTGGATGATATATATATTAAGTTGTGGGGATTTTCAATTATCTGCGACATTGATTGTAAAATAAAGGGCATTATAACGACCACTTGAACATCGAAAATAAGAGTCTACAACACTAAATAATTTTCAACCCATTTACGAAAGATCAGACCTCACAGATCACACAACGAAAGAGAGCCATATAAGGCTACTACGAAATATTTGTCAATTGTGTCAATTATGAAATAAAAACAAGCATTTACATGAGAATATGTTTATATAGAGTACGCTCGGGATAAGGATTCCGGTTTGTTATTGTGTGCATGAACTGTGTGGCTCAAAACAATTTCGCTCAGAATATTTATTTTTTTTATTTTAAAAGAAAATATATGTTTATTTAACATATAATACATACATCTGAGCTAATTTGAAAATTTCAACGAACAATTAAAAATATATTATATAATCGAAGAAACCAGACATTGATGTCATTAATTACATATTTGCAAAATTCAAAATCTTTCACTAGTCAAAAAAATAATGAAGTCTTTAGCTATTATTCAAAAGCAAAAAGATATAAAATGGGGAAAGAAATTATTCGCAGATTGTTTAATGGCTCGACGACTCTATTAAATCATTAGAGTCCATTGAATAAATTAAAAAATTATCATTGGCGCAACGATAAGAATAATAACTTTTTGAAGCCTTACAGAGAATAATGTAAAAAAACCAACAACGTACGGATTAATGGAAAAATAATTAAAATATTTTAATCCACGGGTAAGAGAACAAATAACTTTCAGTGTATATTTGAAGCCTTGATATCAATTAACACAGATATGCCCAAGAAATTTTGTTCTCTTAAAATTTCATTTATAAATAAAAAACAGTGGCACGATTTTAGTGACCTACCCATGGGACAGTAGGCATATCTGGGTTAAACCAATATCATTACAAAATTATTTATTTAAATCAGTAGAGAAGATCGAACTTCTGTGCCACACTGCACTTTAATGACGAATACCAGCGTTGACGAATCAGCGACTGTCCTTAAAAGAGAAAGCGAGACAACGAAGTACACGCTACATCGCTTCTCCCTCTCATATACATGTACACGCACACAATAACAAACCGGCATCCTTATCCCAGGCGTACTCTATCTATTACAATTGTTTTTTAAACTCCCTGTACGAATATACCGATCGGCGAAGTAGTCATCTGAACCGTATTTTCTTTTAAGGTGTAAATATATTTTAAATGTGTGTTTAAGAAACGATGCAATTGGACTAATTAAAGTCGAAATATTATATAAACTTTGGATATGCATTCTAAATAGTCAAAATAAGGTATGAAATATTTCAAACTTAAAAAATCTCAAATTGCATGATATACTCAATATGTATATTCATAAAATAATAATTTATTATATATCTTATACAATATTAATTTATATATATTTATATAATATATATCTCTGGATAGTTTTAAAAAAATAACACGATTAAATTATTTATATTATTTTATAATGAAGTAGGATAAAATAATAAATATTTTCTTGAATACCGGTATTAAAAGTTGTTTATATACACATATAAATGAATATTAAAAAAGTAAAAATATAGGAAAATACATATTTTACAGTTAAGTACAAGTTACTGGTTTAAAAATGATAAACTAAGGTAATGTTAATAACATAATAAGATAAATTAGGATAAAACATTTTAAAATAGTATGCATAGTATAATAATTTTATCGTTCTTAAGCTGATTAAACAATAACAATTAAATATTGATGTTATTGAAATGTATTTACTTTTTTATTGTTGTTTTTTTGAAATGAAAAATTCCTATTAAATCAATTTGTACATTTAGAGATTATATTCTTAAAAATCTCGATATATTATTAAAATACATTATGCTGTACCTTCGTCAAATCTTGAAGAGGATATTCAACATCTCGAAATGAGATATTCTTTTCAAAGCGTTTCAAATAAAAATTAAAGTGGTTCCTTAATTGATTTGTGCGTGAAGTGGAAAATTTTAATATAAGATTTAGTTAAAGAAAGGTAATTTCATACATAAATAATGTTGAAGAATAATAAATGAATAGATTAAATGTAATATTAAAAAAAAAAACATTTTCCTCTTCAAGTCGAAAATTTTATCATACAAATTTGATGCGATTTATTGCTAATTTTTTTATAAAAAAACTTAGCCTTAAAAATATATTGTGTACATACTATGAATTCAAGTTTTAAAAATACACTCCTAAGTAAACTGTATTCGTTTAGCGAGATTAGTATGTAAATCTTTTTTTTGTATTCTAATACCGCGCGGGAGAGCAAAAAAGTACGCAAATAGATGATACCCACTAATTGGTACTCACCAAGGGGTCATATATAATATCATACGTTTAACGTACATGTGCGCAAATATAAAAAAATACATAAATCGTGTATAAATAAGCGTTTCACGAGAGAGAAATAAAATTACACACTACACGTACGCACGATGGCGTTTATCAACAATACAAATAAAACATATATTTGGATAATACGTGTATGCACTGTGAGTTTATAGTAAACAATAATAACATGTACTGATAAAAACACCTATTTTAAAAGCTTCCTGGGAAGGTTAATGGTGTCTTAAGAAGTAGAAGCAAACATCATATAATATAACTTCTTGTTCTGAGTTCATCGAAATGCTACACCCATCTTTGATTTTTAAGTTATGATGATTCTTTCTTTATCCTTATATATGGAGTTTGTATGTATGTTTAAGTAATGGTCTATTTCCGATCTCTAAGACATCCAAAAGAAAAAGTTATACCGCTAATAATTTATAATAATCTAAAAAAATATTTGAACTTCACACAGCTCATTTATAATATAAGTCCTACATTGGGTTACGAAAAGGTTTTGTCGTGTCACACGATAAAGCAATAGGATGACAGTGCGTATCTGGGAACGAATCGAGAGTAGCCGGGTCGCCTGCTAACCCACGCCCATTTCGAACGGAAAATGGCCAAAGAACGAGTTGTCATTCTGAGGAAAGAAGCGGAACGACCGCTGCTTATTAGTATCCAACGTACGGTGACGACCGGTGACCACTCCTCGAGCCGGCAATACCAATTTTGGTATATCCGACATCGTCGGCGGTACAACCCCATTCAGGTCCGAAGTTGTCATTCCACACGATAGGGTCTCCTTCGTGGACACGTTCTCTGGCTCTAAAGAATGGATATGAAAAATAACGACGCGTTCAAGAATTCATTACAAAACTAGTATCAACACCAGACGTAAAAAAAATGGGTATCGGCGACATTTATTTTATCAATAGTTAACTTTTTAATGTCAAAAATTAACTTTAAGTTCATTTACCAAAATAATCAAGTAATTAAATATTTCCTAATGGTAATAAAAAAAATATTATCAGCCCAAATATGATTCGATTTTTTTTCAAGAAAAGGCTAATAAATAATTTAAATAATTTTTTTATTGATTATTAGGTTTACAAAGTACCTAACCTAAGTTATAACCTTAATCAATAACATTTTCAGTTTCTTAAAATTTTTACCTTTGTTTAGATTATTAGGTTAACCCTTTGGACGCGATAGTCGACTACAGTCGCTCAATTGATTTTTTTATCTCTTTACGCAAAAATCAGTAAAAAAAAATGTTTTTAAGAAAAAACTTTTTTTTGTGAATAAACATAAAATATCATTTTAAATAAATAAAAATTAAAAAATCAGAACATTTAAACACAGAACCAAAGTAAAATTTGAATTTAAAAAAAAAAATATATATTTATTTTTGATTAACGCGTCCAAAGGGTTAATTATTTATAAAGAAAAATTTGACAAATGCAGTACTATTTAATTTATATATTTTTTTATTTGATATATATATAATTTAATTGCACAATAAATAAATTGAGGCAATATAATACAAATGTAGATTTTTTTTATATTTACACAACATATTTTTCATCTCAGATAATATACCAATTTTTACTACATAATTACAATGATGTTTTTAATATTAAAAAAATATTTTGTATTAATTAATATTTCTATAATATCTACAACTATTTTAATATTAACCCTTTGAACGCGGAAATCGACTAAAGTCGCCCAATTGATTTTTTTTATCTCTTTACGCAAAAATCAGTAAAAAAAAATGCTTTTCAAAAAAAAACTTTTTTTGTAAAGAAACATAAAATATCATTTTAAATAAATAAAAATTAAAAAATCAGAACATTTAAACACAGTATCAAGGTAAAATTGGCATTTTTCAAAAAAATAAATAATTAAGGGTTAATATCAAACATATAATTTTAATTAATAATTATACATATTTTTCAACTAAATTTGATGATATATAAAAGCGACTTCGTTTTAATTTAATTAAATATGTATTACCATGTAAATATATAACTATCATTGTAAAAAATAAATATATTTTTTTTAAATTTTTATATTAAGTCTAGACAACGTCACTGCGTCAAAACCAATGTTAACATTGCACGGTATAAACATTTTAAACCCCACCGTGTTTATTCTGCGCATTCATCATATAAACCTACACAGTCCGAGACATCAGATAAAAGCATCTACGAGCTCTAAAAAAACAACACCATTGCCATCGAAGATAAAAACTAGCGATAATCACTCTCAGGATTGAACAATAACTTTTTATCAGCTCGTTCGATCGCTCAACTTTTAATACCCATATTTTTTTCTCCTTCTCTAATTCAGGTCTACCATGATTTATTGGACGCGAAATCGCCAATCAACTTCTTTCTCTTTTTCTTATCAGCCCTGCCATTCGTCAATGTCTTGCTCGAGAGCTCCCCGCCGTTCTGGTCTTCTTTGTCCATATTTGGACACGACAGTAGGCACGGGATTGAAATAATCAGCTGCCATTTTGAACCATTCAATGAAGAACGCGCCTATTGAATTTTAACTGGAGATGCAGTGTTCCACAAAGAGCACTATCTTGCAGTGGTAGAATTACGTGACACAAGTGCCTAAGAGATTCTATGTCTGCATTAGAAACTTTATTGGGGCAAACTAAATGCCGTTTATATAATTAGAATATGATAGTAAACAAAATTAGAAGCTCCCTACTCTCTTTTTGCACAACTTACGTAGATAAAGCAAGTATTTGTATCAAAGAATGATATTTGAGAAAGATCAAGATGATTAAAATATTATGTTTCATTACGATTATTTTATTGAGAAGCAATTTTAATTATAGAAAATGTTTTATAAGTTCAATAATTATTGACCATTCAATCTCTTAGATTAACTTGTGTATTATAAGATATCTTAACTGCGCTGTGTTATAAAAAAACAAAAAAATAATCACACTTCACAAAAGTTCACAAAGCGCCGAACCGAACGAGATCCGATCGAGATTACCTCGCCATGCCATCCATTGAATAATCGATCGTAATCGAGGCTACAATGCAAACGACGAATCTGCCGATAACCGGTTATCCGTCGGACAAAAGGTCTCGAGTAAAAGCGAAACCGTGTCGTATTACAGAAGCGATAAGGCCATTTAAGGTTTATCCGCGTACGTGACCGGAATACGCGTCCGGAGTACCGATAAAGACATACAGCGTCCAATATGCAAAATAACATTTAATCGAGCAGTTAAATTTAACTGACAATAAAAAAATCGTATACGTCTGACTCTGCTTCACTTTCTAGTTAATAATTCTGTTTAATTATTGTAGATTTTCAAACGCAAATTAGTATTAAGTTTCTTTATTGAAAAAATAAGTTCAGAAATACTGTAAAAAAGGGTTAAAAATAATTTTTACAATACATTTATTTTAAAACTTTTGACAGACTTCAAATTAACTTATATTAAATATAAAATAATATGTTCAGCACAATAATGGTTGAAAATTATTACAAATAACCTAAAATTCAATGATAAATTGTATGGTATGTAATAATAAAGATTTAGTAGCGAGTGTGCGAATACCAGACCCTCAACTTTTTGGGTTATAAATATTATTTTTGCTTCGTTCTGATTTTTCAAAATATATTTTAAAATTAAATGGTTCAAATTAGGCATTATTATTTAGGATTTTCAATGATAGTCAAAATGGTCCAATCTATAAAAAACTACTTAACATTTTCAATTCATTTGAAAATAGGTTTACAACTTGACTAAATATTTCCAAAAGAAAACATTTTATAATATTTAACGTTAGATTTACAATTTAGATATTAAATGATAAATCTAAATATTGTATATCATTTATGAATAGGTTTAAAACTTAGCTAAATAATACTAAATTAAACATTGTACAGTGAAATCTCAATATAGCAAAGCTCACGGAACCAATGACTATATTTCGGTATACGAATGTAAGGAAGATGATATATTTTATTTTTATTTTTAATAACCATATTACTACAGCATCAAAATAACCTCTTATAAGGTTGACAGGTCGTTTTTTACCATTTTTAAGGATACTTTAAAAAACACAATAAAATTTGTGAAAAAAATGTTTTATAAAAAAAGTTTGAGGGTCAGCGAAACATCTGTATTGCCGCTTTTGAACACATCTGGCACATGCCAAGTCAAGGACGAACTGAATTCGGGGAAATATTGTGTCAAGTTGTAACGTCATTCTTAAATTCGGATCAAAATATTTCGTTATACTAAGTTTTTCGGGGACAAATTGAAGATTCGTTATACTGGGAATTTCGTTATTTCGGTATTCGTTACAAAAAGATATCGCTGTATTAATTTTTAAAATATGTTTGTAACTTAACTAAATATTATATAAAACAAAAAAATACCAAAATGTTTTCAACATAAAAAATAAAAACGTAACATTTTATAATAAGTAAAAATTGTTTATATGTAAATATAAAAGTCAGTTTTTAATTACATTTACTAATTAGAAAGAAACAATAAACTGAAAATATCAAGCACCTAAACTGTTACTTTAGACCAAAAGTGCGCTTTAAAAATATTAATAATTTTGAGACTTTTGTCTATTTTTATACAAAAATAATTTAATTTATATATTTTTTAAAGTAAATGATTTTCTGCGCAGCATTATTTTTTTTAATAATTAATAAGTGCAAAAAGGTTTCACTTTATTGAAAATTAATAATAAACTAAACATATATAAAATCTATAATAAATTAAGAATATTTAAAATCCATTCAAAATTAAAAATATTTTTAAGGTTGAAAAAACTATTTTGAATAAATCTTGAAATTTTATTTTGAAACTTTATAATTTAAAAAATATTTACATTAGTGTTATACAATTTTGTGTAGTTTACTTTCAAAGGCGTCAGTAAGAGGGATTTTTGCAACACTATGTGTTTAGTAGTTGGTTGGTAATGAATAGTACTTATTTTGAAACTTTTCCCCTTTTTGTTGAAAATGTTTTTTCAAGCGAAATTTTAAAAATTCTCTAAAAACTATAACTTTAAATTGCCAACGTTCACCAACATTTAAGTACATATTTTTTCTGTGTAGAGAAGGTAATAAAAATCCACATAATTTATATTATATTTTAAATCCCGTATAAACTAAACATATTTTTTTAGAATTTGATGATTTTTATACATATAAGTGTTTTACAATTTAAATCGTTAAAATCAATTTCGTAGTTCGTTCTCAAGCGCGCCTAAAACCGGGGGTTTCCCTATCAAATTTGCTTACATGTGACAGTTATTCTGTCATCTGGCACGCGCTCGCTGCGCCCATTTCTGTGCAATTAAATAAACAGTGAACTACGTTATAATCACGGCGTTTTTCTTATAAAGTCTCAATTGAAGATGATTCAAAGTGATATAGCATTTGGAATTATAGACAATATAATCAAAACTATAAATTATGAGTGTGCCAGTAAGTGTTTGGTTATATGAATAACATATCACGGTTATTCTAACAAAATTACCATTGACTTTCCAGGATCTAATATTAAAAGACAAACAGCGGTGATTGGGCAATTAAAGGTATACATACAAAGTGATTTAAACATATTACAATGCTAGTAATAAAGGAAAATCTCGTATTAGTGTAAACAAAAGTTACATTTTACCCACTATATAGTATCGTTTACAGTTAATTTTCAGAAGCAATGATAAGCAAAGAGTGAATCTTCTCATGTTGAAGTCACTGTCAGCAAGTATTATCTTTTTATAAAGAACATACTACATAAGTTTTATGTAACTGAATATCTTGAATTTGGCTATTCCGAAAGAGGAATGATGGCACAGAAACAAAATTGAATAAAAACCATAACGTATTTTACCACATCGGAATTAAAAATAACCCACTCTTAGATATTTTAGCTATTGATTATTCCAGTTATGCAATCACATATTTATAATCATTGTAAAATGTCGTTTATTAGATAGCATTCAAGAAACTACACATTTATAAGCTGTATGTTGGCTAATATATATAGCGTTTCCACTGCGAAAGCGCCGATTTAAGCGACATTAACTTTCAATCCACATACATACTAAGGATACATTACACGTTCACGTTTAAAACATACCTGGTTTATTTGCAATTTTAAAATCTAACGTATATGTGCATTAAATCGGAAGTAATGACAATGTTTATGTAATATAAAAGGAAAAACTCACTTTTTGACCTCGGAGCCCGGCGACGGCAATTCAAAATTTGAAGATTTCATTACGAAGACTGTTTATCTAATTCAATCAATGTATTCTTCTTATCCTACACAAATTATGTATATATTTAATTTTCATAGTTATAACACACCCGATTATTTATAAAAGGAAAAACTCACTTGTCGCCGGGAATTCAAAATTTGAAGATTTTATGACGAAGATTGTTTTATGATTGGTTGTCTAGTTTAATCGACGTATTCTTCTAATCCTCAACACATTATGTATATATTTAATACTCATAGTTATAACACACCTAGTTAATTTGCAATCTGATTATTTATATTCAATCAAATAACGAATTAATGAAAATTATTGTCGCGTAGCAAAATTTTATTATTAAACAAAAAATAATAATTATTTAAAACTGTTGTCACGGTACTGTCGGCCATTTTGTTTTATATTTGAATGCTTTTTTTTCATTGGTCGAAACAACAGAGCGCATTACCGGTGCCTCGGAATTAAATTTTATTGTACGCTATTTTAAACAACAATAAAAATTCAAGCAAAATATCTTATTTCATTGTTGCCGGACTTACGCAACTCAGAGCAAATGCGTCTGTTAATAACAGGTTAAAAGAAATTCTAGTTCCGACCAAGAAATAAGGATGATAGTTGATAACCTCCCCTTTCCCCGATCGTATGTAAAACCGTAACGTTGCCACAAAAAAATCATTTCATAAGTATCACTTGAACTTCAGTTCAAACTTACACTGAAAATTCACACTATGCTTCCGGCTTGGAATACATGTGAGCAAAGCTTACTCAGAAACGAGAAAAGTCAAGAGAAACGCAGCCGCTTCCACTTTGATCGGAGACTTAATAAACGCAACACCACTGCAAGAACAAAAAAACACGTTTGTATATTAAAATATCCACAGATTGTATAATCGTATTTAACTGTTGTACTGAACTAAATATAATTTGTAATTTGAACTAAAAATAATTGCATGTACAAATTATTATCTCGACGGTAGAATGTCGGTGTAGAATGGTTTTAGATACAACTCAAACACATAATTTAAAAAAAAGTTTTTTAGGGTTGCGAAAATCTGTTATTAAAAATATATTTCTTCTAATAAATTGATAAAAGATCGTAAATTCTAAATACCTTAAAAATATTATCACATAATATGATATTATAAAAAAAATATCTGCAAATAAGATTTAAGAAAACATTTTCTCTTCATATCACTATGTAAACAATTTATGATAATATTAATAATAATATATTTCTATGTGAACCTTGCACGTATACTGAGAGGTAAAATAATAAAAAATTCAGCATGCACGAGTTGGAAAAAGTATCAGATTTTATAGCGAGCGTTCAGACCTCACGCTGAGTCGTGGTTATTGCGTGAGGTCCCTAACTGTGCTTTTATTTTATTTTATTTTTTCACTTATTTTTTTACCTCGTCGTTTTAATTAATTTATGTGTACATTGTGTAATTATGTACATTATGATTTATTTTTTCGTTCTTTGTTACATTTTGGTTCTTATTATTAAGTAAATACAACACGAGCTGTGATTTTATCGCTTGTCGGAACGATATAATATTATTATAAATTATATACTATGTAGCGATTTATATTTTTGGACGTTATACTCAACTCGATAAAATTTAATCAGACAACTAATCAGAAACTATATTTAGTAAATTTATGTGACGTCGAAGCAAAGTTACATCCTGTAATTAAAAAAGCCGCGATCATATCTCACCTGACAGTTTTATGATGCACCCACGTCAGATACAGATATTGCCTCATCATTTTTGTCATCGACTAATGCTTGTATTTCTATGTATATTGATGAAAAATGTATATCATTATTTAGATCTATTTTTATATTATGGTTTATTATATTTAATTAGTAGAGATCTAATTTTGTAAGGCCATATATTATGCACAAGACCATATTCACCCCAAATATTAAGCATTTGCTTTCGAATGTACTTCAAAAAAACGAATGACACATACATCAATATATTAAACATTAAAATAATATTAATTTTTCTTTAGTTCTTCTACCCATTTGTTAACGAGTGCTTAATAAGACATACAATTAGCCCGCCAATATTCTCATCTGCGATTCGCTAGAGCTGTCTCGAACCAGTGATATTAAGGCATAGAGGGCATACAAATGAATACGTGCCAAGAAAAACACATTGAAGTCAAAAAACAATACACATAAGCGGATTATCCAGCATTATCACAAAAACACAGCTTACAATAATTCAACCTGACACTCCAGCAAAGACTCGATTTTACAGACCTGCCACTTCAACTTTTCCACCTGATAGTGGTCTCTTAATTTCCATATGTATATATATATGTATATATGCTTATAAAATAAACTGTTACCATCTTTTCCGGCGTCTGTTTTGTAACAAAAATTAACACTCATTCGGTTGCAAAACCGGAAATAACTACATAAACGTCAATAATTAGCAAAAGGGCTTTCTATTATTTTTAAATTAATTATTACATATGCTCTTTGATCTTACATGTTATTTATATCTTTAAAAAAATTAAATAAATAAATATATGTAGGTAT
This sequence comes from Plectrocnemia conspersa, assembly GCF_051122295.1. NCBI lineage: Eukaryota > Metazoa > Arthropoda > Insecta > Trichoptera > Polycentropodidae > Plectrocnemia > Plectrocnemia conspersa. The sequence goes on from NW_028277165.1 coordinate 3,077,179, forward strand.
ATGTAAAATTATGTAGTGATTTTAGATGTACAATTATTTTTAGAAAGACTTTGAAAAAAATATATTCTCATTTTTCAGATGTTATCGACATTAATTTTAAGTCAATCGTTTATTAAAAAACAATTTTGTTCAACATTTTTATAAATCAAAAAAGTTTTTGGCTTTAAATTATTTTGATTTTTTGTACAAAAAATATTCAGTAGTAAATTACAAAGCTATCGTTATTTTATTTTAGTGTAATGTATTGCTTTAATACATGTTGTTTGGTATGTAATATTCAATTTTATTTTTATATGCATTATTATGCCTAATTATCTTATTATATGTTATTAGTTTTTTTCCAATAGATGTATTTTATTGACAACAATTTTAAAACCGCAAACCAGCCGTATAAACATAAAATATTTACTGCAACAAAATTTACCTATCAAATTATTATATACTTGTGATTGGAAATATTCCAATAAAATTTAAAAATAAGTGGTGAGTGCTAATATGTGCTAATACAATATACTTATTCTTCATTAACATAAACCAATAATCGAGAACTTATTTTTTGTATATCAGAAAATAGTATTTCTTTAAAATCAATGCTAAAAACTAACTTAAATTTAAATATAAGCAGCACACAGCATAAAGTCTGAAATCTAGGTCATTTTTAATTAGACCTTAACAAAAAAGTTTTAAACTTTTACCTTTAATTGTAACCACTACGCATTTTCTTAAGAATGTGACAACATTGTAAACTTAAAAATGGTTAAAAAACACTAAAATTTATTTTATTTTAAATATTATTTTTAATTTAACTAAAAAATATAAAAAATCCATTAATAGTAAAAATTAAACTGTTTGTAGCAGTTTCTAAAAAATGTTTATCTAGATGGTTTTTCAATTTGTATTTAATTAAATAACACTTTTTAGTTTTTCTCATTAATGGTAATCAATAAATATTAAAATTATTAAAAATAAAAATAAATATTAAAATTATTAAAATAATAAATAAAAAACGGTCTCACAGAAATTTTTGTTCATAGACATATCTCGAAAAATTTTCCTTGAGGAAGACAAATTGCTGCGAGAGCTAAGAAAACAGTAATTTTTTAAATTACTGTTTGAGGAGAACAATGGAGAAGAAATTACTACGTGGGATAAAAATAGGTCTTGTTCGAGGGGGATAAAATAGGATATATGTAAGGTAAAAAAATCATTTCGGAAATCTGAATTGTAGCTTAAATGGCATCTTGGATTTTTTCGTTTTAAGAAGAAATTTTGCTGCGATAGCTAACAAATAATATTTTCGTAAATTTTTATTCTAAACTAATCTCAGAAATTTGTATTCGAGGAGAACATAGGAGAAGAAATAAGGGAGCTAAAAAAATAATTTCGGAATTTTGTACATTTAGGGATGCTGCGAGAGCTAAAAAAATGTCACCTCGGACATATTTGTGCAAGAAGGACAAAGAAGTACAAAAGGACGACAAACTTCCTCAAAAGAAAAAGTCTGAACACCTTATTTTAGACTAAATATATTTTTTTTAATTAATAGCTAGAAACTTACAAAAATATTAAACGCATTACATTATATTATAAATAATCAATAAAATGTAAAGAAACATGATTTTTGAGTATTTTTTAAGAGGAAAAGTATTGAAAATTAGAAATTAAAATCGACAATACAAGACCTACAATGAGACTAATAATAAATTGGCAATCGTTGCTCCGATGAACTTTTCGCTCATTCTGGAGTACCACAGGGATCCATTCTGGGTCCTCTGCTGTTTTTGCTCCTCATCAGCGACAAAGGAAAGTCGCAATCGCGACCTTCATTCTTGAGCGTCGCGGTCAGGCGTTAGCTATTACAAAAATTAAATCAAATAAAAATTATTTGATTTAATTTTCTTCTCTTGTACAAAAATTAAATCAAATAAAAATTAATAGTTTATTCTATCAATAGTATAAACATTTTTTTTCTTATTTTAAAATTAACTTTGATTTTTTTTTATCTACCAAAAAACATGTTTACTATTTACCAGTTCTGTGACGTCAGTCACGACGCGCGGCTGCGGTTATCGCCGCTCCGTCTAATTTACAAATTTGTTATTCAATAACCATTGTTTACGACTTTTAATCATCATTTACTAAATATAGAACATTCTATTTACTACAAACATATTTTTTGGTTGAGATTGATCAAGATAAATAGTTAAAACAACGTGAAACGTTTCCTCAACAAGAACTGTCAAATAAAGGTAAGATTCGATTAATCTAACATTATAATTGCCATATAATAATAACTTGGAACATGCATATTAATACCTCATACTCTTTATTTGTATTTATGATTTGTATAGGCTGAATGTTGCGATAAAAACATTGGGTATTACACTGAATGTAGTTTGACAGCTCGGTCATGTTGTGCTACGTTCAGTGTTGCCCGTGCGGAAAAATTAAATCACCCCTCTGTTAAAAGATTCCCTTTGTATATCGTTTAATTTTAACCAAATATTTTTGTGTTAGTGTCATAAAATAAATTAAAAAATTAAAACACTAACAAACAACATATTCAAATTAAAATCATTGTTTAATTTATATTTTTTAAATTTACTTGTTTTTTTGTCTTGCCCCAAATTTTTTAGAACCAGTTTTTAATGTATCAATGTATTTTTTTATGACATTATATTCTTATTATCATAATTCATGCGAATAAACCTGTAATTAGTTCTAGAGAGCCATTATTGCTTTCTTTACATACATAGATTGAAAGACAGTTCTTTAGAAAAAGTACTTAAAAAATACCACTACATAGCTTCAAAGCATCAATGAATAATAACATAATATTATAATAATAATTTGTTTGCATTTTAAAAATACATTTTCTTCGCTTTAATTTTGCGTGGATTATAAATAGTAACTATGTATGCAAAATTTGATCAAGGCAAGATATTTTCTTCAGGGTCCTAAAGTGGAACTTAGCAAACATTTTAAAAAATGGCATGTTTTTTAATATTTCGTTGTACTTAATCATGCATGAGCCAAATGCGTTACAACTGGGTAAGTTAATCAGACATAATAAATACTTAACACCAAAACATTTCAATATGGGAATTAGTGATATTTATTTAATTAACTATAAATTATTATGTGTATTATAATTTACGACGAATAAACGTCTTTATGGCATTATTATTAGTCCATTTTTATAAAATAAAAATTTGGGTCTGCTGCCATTGACCGAACTATTGCTTCTGGGCTACAAGTCTAAACTTCACAAATTGAATATATAATTATATCAAGGTGGAAAATAACTATACTTATTTTAATAATTTATAACTATAATTTCTTTAATTTGATACACATTGATATGGTTGTAAAAGGGTTAAAAATACATATTTTTATGTATGCTCATAAGGTACTTAACTTGATTCAGAAATCACAGTCAATAAAAAGGACATAAAATAACTAATAACTGTAAAGCTGAAATTCAAACAAGTCCGTCATTTATATGGGCTATGGCTCCATTGTATTGAAAATAATTAATAAGAATAATAATTATTTTAATAAATTAAATATACTTCACGTAACCTATTTTATTTATGTATTAAATTTGCCTTCAATAGTTTTTATTTTTTTTCAGATGAAAACAAGCCACAAACACAATCGGCCATGAACATGTCAATCCATGTCAACACGCAGTCCGATAATTGGACGTTTCCAGAGGACAGAGCCCAAGTACCCGACTGTTCTAGTCACTCGTTCAATGGTCGTACCATGCTCCAGCAGAAGCGAAAGCGCATCGTCTTGACCATAAAGGAAAAGCTCCAAGTTATCCAACAGATGGAAGAAGGATGTCCCGTAAGTTCCCTCATGTCCAAATACGGAATCAGCAAATCGACGTGCGCGGACATATACAAAAACAAAGACAAAATCTTAAGCTACATCAGCAATATGAACTTCCCTAGCGGCGTGGCCGATAGAAAGTCCATGAAGCCGGCTGCTTACGAAGAATTGGACAAAGTCATGCTCAAATGGTACAACGATCAAACTTCGCGAGGAGTTAGCGTGACGTCAGCTAATTTCACGAAGCAAGCTCAAAATTTCTTCGTATCTCTCGGCATGGAAGGAGAGTTCAACGCTTCGCACGGATGGCTGAAGAGGTTTAAGATTCGCCACGGCATCGGAGACGGAGCCGTCGAGGATAAGGAGATAATTAATTTCATACACGAGCTCCAAAGCGAAAAAGAAAGGCCAAGTCGAGAGCAGAAGAAGGGTGAGTATGAGCATACTAATTGGCCTCGTTTTCGTATTCAGGATATGGCGTGGAAACACAAAGGAGGTTTATGTCTTGTCGATTCGATGACTAAGTTGAGACATTTCCTTTTTAGATGGTTCACGATTTGTATAATACAATACGTGGCATTTGACACGTTTTCGTAAAACTGGTGATGCAATCGATTTGTTTCAAGAAAATCTGACATAATTTCAAAATTATTTATCATTCCAATCCCTGCATCGAGTAAAAAAAAATAAGCAAATACAGCAAATTAATTATTGTATTAAGCAAAAATCATTTCCACGAAGCTTTAACTTATATAATATAACAAGCTTAGTCATTTTCTATCTGATTCATATTGGATGATTATGAAGGTCAGTCCAATAAATTGATATAGTTTTTTTTTCTTTCTATTGTATTTACATCCATAGCCAAAATAGTAAAGTATTACATCTCAATACAATAAAATATAATTAAAAAAATAGCTTGGGATTAAAAATAAACCAGAAATGCCTTTTTAAAACTGTCGTCACCTTTAGTATGACAATAAGCGTTATCTGATTGGTTTCGTATGTTCATTTCATATTCACAAACATTTTTTTTAAATACGTGAATTTCAATAATGCTTTAAAATATGTATTAAATTTAAACTTGGAATCCAGGTGTAAGCCCATATTTCTTAAGATGGTAGCAGAACTTTTCTACGTTTTGTGAATTCTGTTGCTGCGTTGCAATTAGGGTTCTCAATCGAATATTTGAATTATTCACTCGATTTTCAACTATGTGAGTATTCGAATAATTGCTCGAATACTAGTAAAATATTCGTTTATGCTATCTCGAATGAAATTAAAAATATTTTGAGCAATACAATTTTTTCATCCAATATACACGAGTGACAAGTGCCACTATAAAATCAATCAAATCCTTTGTGTGCCTTTAATTTGTTTCGAAATGTGAGACAATGAGACACTTCTTCTCAACAAAAAAATGTTTTACTTCTTCGAAAAACATTTGTGAATAAAATGTTTATCCGGTGTCTACTAGGATCGAAATTCGCAGAATTCTTTTGTTTAACGAAAAAACATAGGTTAAGCCATTGTGGATTTTTAAAAATATATTTTTTTCAATTTGAAAAGACAATCATTGCTGATGTTTGACAAAGGTCTTGTTCTTACGCTGCAGACCTTAAATTATGCTACCCGATATTTCCGGGTTTTATTTTTCTTTACAAATTTTGTTTCACAATCGAGCCTACGTGAAGAGCCACAGATACTCTCGATAATTATAAAGCATTCATCATTTTCTGGAAAACAATTCCGAGACGCCAGACCATATTTCCCGCGTTGTTGCACCACAATGGTTGCATTAATGATCGACGAGCCATTGTCACACCTCTGCACTTCGGCGACTCATTTGCCGTGAACACGAACGAGCCGAACACGGACGGAACGTGACCGTGCAGGGGAGAGAACGAACAATGCGAAATAAGCATGATTCATGTATAAAACACCATAAAGGAGAGACAAGGCGAAACGCTCGGTTCGATACGAGGAGGCAGGCGAACGCACCGAGGCGTTAGCTTCAACCATTCCGGTGACACAATCCAAAGCGGAAACACTCTTTATATTCAGAATGCATCTGTACATAGATTGAAAGCTATCTGTATATTCCTAACAATCTCTACAATAAAGTCAGAAAGCATTATTGTAATATTATTCAATTTCATGCGATTTTTGAGAGTATAAGTTTATTTTAAAAGTTAAAATTTAATCATATTAATTTACATTTATATTACTGATATATTATATCAATATTAAACCATTTTTGCTTTCGCTTTTTTCTTAAAATATATTTCTTGTGTATATTTGAATAGAATAGGAGAAAGCGATGAGTCATTATCGCGATTGTTTAACTTTTTCGTTGGTCATCTTCCAAGCCTTTTCTACAGACATTTAGAAACCACTGAAAAACGAACCATAAACATCACGTTCATAACACCATAACCAATTTTTATCGCTTTATTTGTTTTCAAGAGTGTGCATATAGGGTTTAAACGTAATTCATTGGTACTGACTCTTCATTTTATCGCAGTGGTTCCCAATTTATATTTACGAAATTCGCAGCGAAATCAAAAATATTTAATAACACGTAAAATTTATTTTAAATAATTGTGTTGACAGTATGATGGTAAAAAATTGAAATTTTTCTCTAAGAAAATTGTTTTTTTTTAATTTTACCAAGGTTTTGTCACTTTTTAAAGTCCAAGTTTTCCCTCTATGTTGGTTGTATTTTCATTTAAGGTGTTACCATTTATTTTGGGGGTATTCTATTATCAAGGGGCGACAGAATTTAATATTTATTTTTAATTACAATACAATCCATATTACCTATGGTTCAATTATAACTTTACTTTTTTTTACAAAAAACGATATTATTCTTAATGTGAACTCTAAGCTTGTTTTTCGATATCAGTGCATCAATATTTGGTTATTTTAAAGATGCTCGTCTAAAAACATTGTTCTGATTTTAGTTTTTCTATGTTTCATACAGTTAAAAACAAACGTATTATACAAAAAATACGATATGAACAAGCAGGGGTTTTGTCACGTGACGCGGTGGAACGGCGTTCCGGCACCTTTTTTTGCGGTATTTTTACTGTTTCAAAAGCAATTGATTGACAATCTGCGGAACATTTTATTTCTTTATTTTTACGTAAATATAACGCCATTGTTCTCTTTTTCCATGCTAAAATGCTTTCATAAAAATGAAAGAAAATTACGGTTACTTCTCAACCGCCGATCCCACTAAAAAAAGTTCCAAAGCAATAACAGAAATGACAAAAAAAATATGGTTGTCATTACAATTTTTTCCAGGAGGAGGGGGGAAAATTGGACTGTTAGTGATCGTTTTTCTTATAATATTTCGATTTCATTAAATTTCAGGCAGAAACACTCTTTTAAGTAAAATATAAATTTGTATTGACATATCATAGTGTGATCCACTTATTCAACAGTATATTGCTATTTATTTTTTGATGTCAAAAATAAAATTTGGAGCTCTTGCCTAATAAATCCATTATTTTCTATATCATCTCTACATTTATTAATTATTTCACGAAATCATTTAAATTTAAGATTTATCTGTAGATCTCAAAATTTAATTTGAGTAAAAATGCGATACTGTTGAGTACACATCCACTAGGTTATAGACAGGACAAATTTTATTGTCTGTCGGTTATAACTAATCAACAGATCAAAGACCGTTTGTTTTTTGTTTTTATTTTTGACCGTCAATCAATAGTTTTCAAAAAAAATGTTTTTGACTTTTTAAATCAAATTTAAATGGCGAAAGATCAAAGACTTTTAAATAGAAATTTCTAAATGGGTACAATAAATCGGATTAAGGATAAATAGATCTACTTTTAATGAAAAAATATACTACGAATATGTTTATGTATTAGGCGTAAAACTACTGAACACATTATCTGTGAATATTTGCTTAACATTTGATAAAGAAATAAATGTGAAAAGTTCTTATATTGAGCACATGCAGTCGAATACCTGTCAAAAAACCGTCATGCACCGAATGCATCTAACAAACATGAAATGGACCAATCGATACACGAGCTATTCTGTTTGGATTGATAAAGAGCTTTGCTCTTTGTTGAGAGTAAAATAATTTTATATTTATATATCAATGTGAGGATTGATACAGCGAAAAATGTCTCCAAGTAACTGCGAAATCCAGAGAGCTAATTTATCTGGGAGTGCTTCTTATATTCCGCAAAGGAATGTATCCACTTCGTCGTAATTTTTTTTTAAATTAGTGACGATTGGTATTGTATATGAATAATAATTTGCAGAAAATGTTCTATATCCTGTACAATACAAAGTACAGTCAGGAATGACGCACGACCGCTCATTGCTGTTTATTCGCATGTTTTCGAGCACCATCTGCAGTAAATTTATGAATGAATGACAATGTCGGCCCTGGGGCCAATTGAAACGATCCATCCGAAAGATATGTGACACATGTGATTTGAGTGTAATTGAACGCGAATCGACCTTACTGCGAATCGCATTACAGAATGATGAAACACCACAATTTCCAATATAACGTTACGGCGAGGTTGTCTATAGCTTGCCTAGCAACCTGAAATTATTTACTATTTTCTAACGATATACCAAGGGCATTGTTAGTGTATTTTGCGATGCAGGGGGTCTTCAGTGTCCGAGAGACCTCCAACGTCAAAAGTATCGATTCGTACGTAATTTAGTTGCATCGTATTGTGTTATTTATGTATCAATAGGTAGACTTTTAACGCATAAACTGTTACAGCCTTAACGGATTACAACGTGTAGGCTTAAAACCGAGATTTAATAGTTGTTTGGAAATGAACTCGCATTAACCACAATGAGATAAAACTGTAGGCACATATATTTATTGCCGGTACTCTCGATTATCCAAGTGTGGATTATCCGTGCTATGTATACTTTTTTAATTTTATTTTTTAAATCATCTAAAAAGTGTATTAGTCATGTATTGCCTAAATTTAATAATGAAATTTAATATTGAAAGGAGTAATGATAATTACGTCGAACGTATATACGCATCTTGTATTTTAGAGCAAATTAGTTGTTTCACTCATGAGTAATGACGAAATGGATAGACCTCAAAGTGACTCTGTTAAATGAAATGGAGTATAGTGCATAATATTTCTTTTAACATATAATATCAATGTAATATGCATATAATATTTAAAGCATGTAGCTTCTGGAATACTTTTCGTCATCAAAAGACAATCCTTGATCGTTTCAAAGGGTCCGCTGGTTTAACTCATCTCAACCGTGTTAATAAGGAGATTCGGGGTTATTTTTAAGATATCTTGGCAAACATTAAGATTTCTACCTCAAAGACTCAATGGATATCTGAGTTTCTGCGGTATATCTAAGCTGCAGCTATTTGACGCAGTACTGATTTTTAAATTGTCTGAAATTTTTTAATGTCCGACTTAACGACACAGCCCCAAATTTGAATTCCATAAATCCATATAGGTTTTAAAATTTATGTATATAACATAAGCTTGTTGACAGTTTTAACATACTATATAATATTGATATTTTACTATTTAACCCTTTCACCGCGGCTGATATATATAATTTTTAATATGTGTGGGAGCACCCAATTTATGCCATAAGTTATTCAAATATTATTTCAATAAATTAAAGTATTTTTCATTGGGCACCATTTAGGTGCCCAATGTATACTGGTGATTTTATTGCTGACTTCTATATGTGTCATCCACGGTCAAAGGGTTAATATTTATAATATGCTTATTTTATTAAAGTCAATAAAATGTATTTTGGACCCCAGTTTTAGAGTGAGATTTGAAAATGTTTTTTCATACAGAAAATATTGTCTGGAGTCCCACAAGACAGTGTTCATGGACCTACTTTATATATATTGTACACTACAGATAATAAGGCTTTTGCTGATGATACTATAATCATGGCAACGAATTTTAGCATGAAGAACTGGTCCAAAATATATAATTATTAAAGTGTAAGAGATTCTGAATTTTTAATTTATGGCCGTATGCTGAAGAGCGCTGGTCTAGACCAGACCTCTTCAAAATACGGCCCGCGAGCACATACTTTTTATTTTTTTTACACTTCACTCAATTTTAATTCACTAGTAAAAGACTAATACAAATTGATCACTTACCGCTGACATCAAACTGTTGGGTTTTCTTGACACTGAAAAATATATTTACACTTTAATAACTTCTTTAAAAAATATAAACACAAAATTATACATATTTATTAATTTAAATTAAATAAAGACCATCGTAACCTAACAGATTACCCCAATGTGTCACAATGGTAAAAAACAATTATTGTATTTTTTCAATACACAAATAAATATATAATTAAAACAATACATATAAAATATCAAATTTAAATGCTACGAACCGGACCAGCTCCTCATAGCTGACATTAAACAGGTCAATGTTCAATACCAGCGTATTAAGGATCCGATAGGCGATTCGGCAAGACACGATTTTATTGCTTTTGACGTGAATTTTTACCTTCTGAGAAGCGTTTTTGCGCTCTCCTATTGACCAAAATAATTTGATCAACCCTTTTATATTACAAGTCCATAATAATATAGGTAAGGATATCTATCATATTTTTAAAACATAGTGTAATATCGAAATGCAGTTAAACTATGGAGCAATACGTGATATGCGATGTCTGTCTGTACTTATTCGTCAGCTTATTTTTCCCTGAGAGATGAGTTGGCTTAGTTTTTATTTTGGACTTAACCTTATGAAAGTTCTAAAACTATAATTAGTTTTAGAATGTTTCATTAGGTAGGGTTTGGGTTTGAACAGCAAATGGACGTTTCGCAACTGTCAAATTAAGTTTCTTATATATAATCAGAAGCCTATTAAACATACATTTTATAGTTCATTATAAAAAAAGGCCAACAAATTTTATTAATTCTGTCCCAGTTCATACCCAAAGATATTGAATTACTTCAAATCCATATATTTTAATGCAGATTGTAGACTATATTGTAGAGGGAAAATGTCACATATTGTATAAACACATCAATCACTTTCGCACCGATTCGTATTCCTGTCGTCCCGTCCGTGTGAATTATGATTTCCAGTTATAATAACATTATAGAGTGTTGCAAATGCGTGGCTATTATGGACAGGGAGCCTGGATAAACGGGAGAGCATCAAAGAGCTCCACTCCGTGAAATTTCCTCAGGGGGATGGGCGGCTGTTTTTTTCCGCTTTGAAATTGTGATAAGTAATGTATATTAAAGTTGAATGAGTAAAAAGGAAACGATGAAAGCTTTGATGTTTGCTCGTTTGAATCTGCTAGGATTTCGCTGAGTCGTTACGGCGGCGATAAATTTTCATGAAAGAGGGTCATTCAAGCGGCTGTGAATGTGTGTATGTGTTATTCAAGCTATAACTATACAGAGAATACCGGTTATCGCGAAAACGTTGGAAAGAAGTGAATATTTTAGATTTATCGTCCCAGTGATTATATTGTTGTCCAAATAAACTCTCTATGTAACATTTTGTATTCCAAATGTATCTGATTTCACACACCAGTCATCATTTGGAAATATTTTACAAAGGGAATCCATAAAAGTGTATGTTTTATGTAGTTTGCACAACACATATAAATAAAACGTTTATTTCAATACTAAATAGAATTTACAAACATATTAATATGTACACTATTTGTTACTGGTTTATAACCATTTTTAAGTTATTAGCTACAATATTTGTTGCTATAATATTAGTGGTTATAATTAGGTGAAAAAAATCTATAATATAAAATAAAAAACAATGGCTTAAGTTGAAATGCTTTGGAATTTTCTGCTTACATTTATTAGGCTGTTTCTATCGTAGTATCTGATACATGATATTAGTGAGGCGAAATATGTTTACAGTATTTTCTGATATGAAAATGATAATGTTATTTACTTGTTACTAATTGTTAGCTAATATAAAGTTTTTTAAGATTAGTATAAAATTTTTAATTAATATTATTACATATTTATTTTCAATGCAAATTAGAAAAATATAGTATTACACGTGTTACGCCACACCTAGCAATCATAATTTTTTTATACACAATCCAAAAAGATAACGCTTATTATCGTTGTGTTGGAAATACGCATGCATGCACATATATACAGTTTTCCGCGAATTTGTTTACACCCATAAGAGAGCGTTATCAATACTTAATCCGCGCTGGCTTGAAAGCAGGGTGACCATACGTTGGAAATTGAATTAAAAGTTATAATATAAGTAAAAAAGAGGACTGCAAACCGTTTTTATGATCAATTAGTAAGGAAAATCTTTTATCTGCTAAGAATAGTTTGTGAAGATGCAAAATTTTAAATTATATACTAGAGCTCTAATATATTTTTCACGTTATTTTCGCTTCAACTGTAGTGTTTTTATTCATATTTTTATTAAAATGCTTTAATTTTTATCTGACCAATTTAACCATTAAACAAGTGCTCCAAATTTCGATTCGCATTATACAATACGTACATCAAAGTCAACTTTTTTGTGCATACAACACAAATAAAAAAAAGGAAACCGATTAGTAAACCGCCGAAGGAATAATTGATGATCGCTTTTGTGCTTCGTCCGCCAACCGCAGTAAGTTATTAGAGTGAATTAGTTCAATTCGTGAGTCCGGTTCCCCATGGGTCCGTTTGCGGGTCTCGCGGGTCATTCCGCCGCCGGCCTCTAATCTGAGAGGGACTCTAAAGATTTATTTGACCAGCTGTGTCCGTTTGAAAACTTAATACGACTTCCAAAACCTTAAAAGCGAATTTATTATACGTGTTGTACTACCGGCGTGAAGCCCATCTGCTTCCAACTTGAACGATCGCTAATGAACGTAGAAGCGTTCATTATAGCATTTTTCAACCGTTAAAATTAAACGTATAAGAAATGAAACACCTGTATAGAAATCTTAATAAGAACATGTCATAGTTAATCTCTTTTACAATTGTTTTTATAATGCTATTTTTATTTGTTTTAGACAAGAAGGATAATAAAATAAAACGCAAGATAGAAGCAACCAGTACTGTGTCAATTTCTTCATCGAGGATCAACGAGATTGATATAGTAGAACCTATTATGATCAAATCTGAAAATACCGATGTAGATAATATTACTTTTGTGGACGTAGGTGCAAACAACGATGAAGAAAGCGAAGAACAAGATGAAGACGAAGATGGCAATTTCTTTTCTAGTTTGCTCCCTCACGTCAAAAAGCTCCCTTTGAAGAAGAAACTATACTTCAGAATGAAAGTCCAAGATTTACTCTATAAAACTATGTATGATGAAAATTTAGAATAATTTATTATCATTGTTGTGATTTATTATGTAACATATTACCTTTATTTAAGTATAAATATTACATATATCTAATCAATATATTTTATTTTTGCCATTGAACTTAATAAATAAATAAATATTGATTGAAATTATTTATTTTATGTAACATCTAAGTAAATTATGAATTATGAAGAAAAATACGTGGGAGGTCTTCGTGTCAGTAGATTAATCTATACTAACTATTGAATGAGGTTTTAACTCCATACTATTTTTTTTCATAAATTTTATACCTAACCGCTAGTTTTGAAGCAGATGCATTTTGAGGGAATGTAAGACTTCTTGGAACAAGGATTATGGGTAAGATGAAATACATATATCAAGACAAATATTTAAAAGTATCCTGATATTTTTTTATGCTCCAAATTTTTTTCTTCAGATAATATATTATGTAATAATATTTTAATAAAATTAGACCAAATTTAATGAAAGCCAAAATATGACTCAATTCAATCATACATCAAAGTTAGTTAACTATTGTTTATATTATATTAGTAAGGGAGTTTATTTATTAAAATTATTGTGTCCCAACAAATTACCCCAATGCTTAAAGATGGTAAAAAATATATTGTATTATTATTATTTTTTTATTAATAACCCATGACAAATCTTGTCGAAGGTCATCTTAAACTTCGTATATACGATGTCTATTTGAATTTTCGCATCGAGAGATTTTGTCACCGATTTGGTGAAAGACAGGTTAGTATCAGTGAATATATGAAGAAATTTTTACAATTGCCTTTTGATCTATGATAAACTATATTTTCAATTGCTTGTACATCGCGATTTATCATTTACAAATATAATGAAAAGATAGCGATTTCAATATACATATATATGGGGATCTTATTCTTGAAATTCGTGCAGTAATTACCGTAAGCACGGGCGTCTTTCTGGCTACGAAGTCACACCCTTTAAGATGAGAAAATCCGAAAGTGGTGACCCCGACGTGATATGAACACGCAAATTTAAACACCTTAAATTGTTGATAAACCAAGGAAACTGCTGCCTGTCTCAACACCACTACGACATACACCACACTGCCGCTGCTACAAATACACATTCCGCCTGAAAAATCACGATCTTTTTTATACATACAAGAAATAAAAGGAACAGAACAATGCCTTCAAAAGCACCCACTTTCTAGATAGTACTTTCGCGATAAACATTATTATTCAAAGGGACAGATTGTAGTTTTTTGACGCGGCTCTGTTTGTGTTAAAATTTATTTGCAAATTATTGTTGACTTTATTGCTTTTTGAACGTTTAAAAAATATTAGACATATCAACAAATGTAAATTAGTAGCAGTAAATAAGGAAGAACTAAAGAAATAACGAAAAATCCACAACAGCAACAACTGAATTATATTAATATAATGTTTTTATGGTCGCAGTGCAGTGGTAACGCCGATACGATTTTATTGCTTTTGACGTGAATTTTTGCCTTCTGGGAAGAGATAATTGTTTTATGCGCTCTCCTATTGGTCTAAATTCTGATTGAATATACTTTGATCAGCCCTCTTATATTAGAAGTTCATAGAAATATTGGTAAGGATAGCCATCATATTTTCAAAAAATAGTGTAATATCGAAATGCAGACAAACTATTGAGCAATATGCTATTCGGACCCTCTTTTATTTTAAGGTGTGAACATTTTGTATGTGTGTTCAAAAAGCAATGTAACAGAGCTCTGTGTTGCATCTATATGTAACTATAGTCACATCAGGAGACCGCAGACGTGATGAACATGCAACTGATCTACACCAGAAACATCAGTGGATGGTCCAGAGAGTATCACGAAAATACGACGACAATCTCAGGTACTCCGTCAGCACACAAATACAACTATACACGCCAGCAAAGACTTCCGCTTTCGTTAAATGAGACTATTAAAATAAACTGCTATCTTTTTTTGCCTCTAAATTCGTAAAATTAAAACGATTCTTATACTGACGTACATGACCATAACCTATTCTACTGTTAAATGTAAAAATAGTGACGAGCTAGTCAAATGTTTAAAATAGTTAAATAGTGCTGCTGAATCTTTAGCTGTTTAAACTAATAAGATTATACAAAAGATAAAAATATTAAATTTAATTGCATATCCAAATTTTCGCTATTGGTTTAGTCATTGATTGTAGACAAAACAAAAAAACTCCTCGTTTATAAGCGCAAAGCACTGCACATTCGTCAGCAACTGTTATTAAGAACTTCCAGCAAATACTATCGACTTGGGATACACGAGAGTTTATCGAGCATTGACCGAAGAAGCAGCCGCTTCCCCCTTCACACATCAACCTGGTGAAATCCAGTGCTCAATCCAGATCTATGATGACGTTTGGATTCTACGAGAGCGATTTACATACATAATTCAAAATCGTTATTATTATTTATATGATATTATAAAAAACTTACACAAAAATAAATATATAAAATACATAAAATCCTTAGCTTGTCAACCTTTTTTTATGAAGATTATTATTAGATCAGTTTAAAGTAATCGACTCTCTTATATTAAAGAGTTACCATACTTATTTTACTTTAACCTAATTGAACCTGATTTTTCTGTTGCAAACTCTATTTTATCAACAGTTTGACGAAAGCGATCGATTCACAATCCACCAAAAATAAAATAAGTCTACTAGTCTAGTACGCAAGATCAAGATTACCAGTGCAAGATTGTATCCTTCTGCAAGCATAATTACCATTCTTTGTTCCGTTACGTAAGCACGACAGGAAGCCTAGAAAGAAAATAAAAATCAACAGTAACTATCAAGTGGAGCTGGACTGTGTAGATTAGGATCGACACACAAAGACTTTGCGGTCTTTTGTCTAAAGGCAATTACTAGACATCACGCTGCCGTGCCGGTGAGATGGCATCTTGTGTTGTGTTATCCTAATCTCGCTTTTGTGATAGCCATATAGCACATGTGACATTATTCATGTCGTGAGGGATAAAAAATGACCATCTGAGACATCCTGGCGTGTCCTTTCCGCATCTAGGATAACGTAATAGCTGTAAAAGGAACATTCGATAAACATCCTCCTTTGTTTTTAGACTGACACAACATGGCTCCGAATATCCAAATATATAATATTATCTTTCATCTCGCCTCTATTTTTTTTCTTTATTAACAATTTTGGTGCCTCGGGCTTAATTCGCCTAATGGTTTCAGTAGACCTGGTTCTATCGTGATCCTGACGTCTCCCCTCATATTTTATCGCTAAGCATTAATTAATTAAACGAACAAAGTTGAACGTGTACGGAGAGCGAGAGCGAGAGAATTAATTATGAAATCTTAAATCATGGATTTAAGAAACGGAAGGAAAAAAATATGCCGTTTCATCTCTCGGATCACCTGTCAAAAATAACATTTTCCAAAAAGTAATTAAACGCAGGGTCAGAGTATATTAATTTAGTTCTATCTCTCTCACTAATCTTTCGACGAAACTCAATGTCATAATTCTCATTTAATAATATTGCTTAATATAATATGTTAAGCTTTTTATACAAAATGTATATTTATTTAAAACAATATATATAACATATAAAATGTAATCCTTTTCATGTACAATATTAATATAATTCATAAATATTCATATTTAGAAAATATAAATACAAATCCCATAAAATATTCAATTCAATTTTGGAATAGACTCAACGCGAGTAGAATTTCAGATAGTCTAATCTTCACATTAACCGTTTCATAAATAACAGTTATCAACACTTGACATGTTCAAAAAGTTCAACGATCTTTAACGCCCATCAAAACGATTTTATTCCTATTTTTCTAGTCTTTTATATTTACTTTTAGAATATCTTTCGAGACAAAAATACAAAAAATATATATACTTAAATATATGTATTATACATAACACATATTTAGAGTTAAATGAATCAATAACAAATTATAATATGTAATTACAGTTACCAGAATTAAGAATATTAAATTAAAAATACAACTACCAATATTTTAAAAATACCTAGAATCATACTGAGATGACTTGAAAACGCAAGACAAAGGCGCAGCATAAATGTGAGAAAAACATAGCACTAATCATAATTTTACTTATGGCACATTTTACAAACACTTTCCTATTAATATCAACCTACACTTTTTTAATTTGATTGAAAATAGTGTTGTAATAATTTATATTAAACTGTAATATATACTAGTTCAGGTTTTGATTACAAAGAGGTGTGACGTTGCAGCCAAATAGACGCCAGTTTATTAATTAGATAGAATTCTTTGTCTTTAATATTCGTAAAAGAATTGATAATTATGTAATGTGAATTTTTTTATTGTTGTTCAAGTGGTCGTTATGGTGCCCACTAAATTGTGACTAATGACGCAAGTTGTTAAAAACCATGTATACAACGTAATTAGAGCAAATTTAAAATTTTTGGAAAATTTTCAAAAAGTTACTTAAGAGCATAACTTATACTAAATATATATATATAAACATATTGTACTTGTGTTCTAAAGCTCTAATATAAGCCATTGATTTAGTTAATTCATACTGGTGATAAATTTTTAAGCGAATTTCGGAATTGAATACTAATTAATTTAAACTTTAGTTGATCATGGTATTGAGAAACCTTTTTATTCGATAGCTTTTTCTCACTTTTTTTATGAATTATATGTGTTTAAACCCATTGAAGTCAAAATAAATCATGAGCCGTATCCCATGACTGACATTTTAAAGAGCATTATGTCTACAGCCACTTTAATAAGTTTGCATGTTTCATAGAATGTTTTCTCTACTTTAGAGGCAATTTCTGTTGATTCTCAACTCTGTTAATATTACTAGTGACAGGAACAATTAGATTAAAATTAAAAAAAAACAAATCCTTGTCCTGTGTATATTTAAACTAGTTTTAAAATATTTTTTCTGTCATCTAAAATAAAGCAAGCAAAATAATTTAGAGCATATTTTTTTATACCCTGTTGTAAGGCATTGGGCTAACGACTGTCATATTGCAACAGAAAATAAAAAAATGATTGAATACCACACGTATTCGTTTACGCCAGATGTTAAAAACAATTAATTTGCGACACCCCAAGTGTGAAAAACTAAGGGTAACTACATGGCACATGACACCGCAATACCGCAAGGGATTTTAAAATTCATATTTATAATTATAATATTATGTTTAATCAGTAAATTAAATCAAAAGTGAGTTTGGCATCAAATAATACATTAAAAAAAACAGATTTATTTTTTATAAGTATTTCAATATTTTGAAAGTGAAAAATTTACCTAATTATAAAGAACAATTTTTGTTTTGAAAAAATTATCTACTATTTTTGTTTATTTATAACAGCAATGATTAAAATAACTAATAGCCAACAAAAAAATGTAATTGCAGAAATTATTTATATTTCCGAGTTAATAGTACAGTTACGGATTTTCTCAATGGTAGCCATTGTTTTTTTCTTAATATCTTAAATTTAATTCAAAAATGTTTAATATTAAGTAAGTGTGTAGATTTTCTAAATATTTTTTCATTCTATGCAATTTTGATATAAATTACATAAAATAAATTATTTAAATGAATAATTAATATTTAATATCAATTTAAAAGTAACAAAAAATATTTATTACATTTTAGAAATATGAAAAGCAAATTCTGCCTGTGAAATTAGGAGATTTTGAATTTTTATTTAAAATTTTATAATCTTCTATTTATGAATCCTGTGACTCATAGTAGAAATACATTTTTGCTGTCAGTAATATATTGGGACGGGTGAGCCCTTTCACGTGTTTTATGATAAGCAAAACGTCAAAAAAATTATATTAAATTTTTTTGACTCTTTCAAAATTCTTTGTTATGAGGAACGTATTTCACTTTGATGATCCGTCATATTATTCGTATCCAATAATTTATACTACTTGTTTTTTATTTATTATATTGCCATATTTTGCGGTATTTCCTGGAAATATTCAGTGACACTGGCACCCACCCCAACAGTGCGGTTAAAATTTTTAGACTCAAATTGCGTTTCTGGCAAAAGTGAATTATTCAAAGCCTTAAAACCGAAACGTGCCGCATGGCACAGTCAGGCAACGGAGTTCGCTTACATTCCGTCTGCTCTTTCTGAACTTTCAACGTTGCGTTACAAAAGGATATTACCGGAGAGTAACGACGCAGACGTTTTGCGGTCGGCTGCGAGAGACCAATTTTCATGGATATTAAAAATTGTGGTTATGCTCGAGGGTATTGTCGGAAAGCCGACGTCGAGGCCGAGTCACGTACTGCCCTGTCCCCGACACGGGAAACCACTCCCGGTGACGGATTAGCTACGTTTCCGAGAAACTCTAAATATAATCAGAATTTCATTGCCCAAAGCCGACCCTGGCTTCCGATCGAAAACCGGACCCCGTTGTATGTATAACTTAATTCCGCGAAACCGGTCCTGGTGTACCTACAACATATGTATGTATTATATTCCTTATCCGCGAAACGTCGATTTATTACCGAGCTTTATCTCAGACGCCTCTATACATGTTCATTAATAATAATTGTCTATTATCTCTTCTCCACTACATAAATGGCTAATTATAATTTTGCCTGTTCATAGTAAACACTTTAACTTTATTCAAGATACATCTCACAATTTTTAATTTTTTGTGACACGCTTTAAACTGGACTATTTCGAACGGCTTAGTTCTCTCAATTTTTTTTGCAATTTGCCACATTGAAGAGATTGCTGCCTCGATGTTGACGTGCTGTTGGGGCCTCAATTAGTGTTTATCAGCAAAACCTTTCATACTACTGGTGATGTCTTTGACATCTGTCACGGCAATTAAATAAATACATATTTCATTAATTACAAATAGAAACGATATTTAAAAAATAATCACAAGCCATATTTAAATCGATATAAAAAAAACAGGGAAGTAAAGTGATTAAAGAGAGGAGTGTCTCTAGGCGATGGGGTCGGTTTTCAAAGCCCCTCCTTCTACATCCTAGCAACGGGAAACGGAAAATATTGAATCGACGATAAATGGCGTGAAGATATCGCAACTGATTGGATGCTTTGCTGACGGCCTGTCTCTCTCTCGTATACGAATCGCATTGTGTTCAAAGAATTAAATGAAGCGAATGCCTGTATATATCGTATAAATATATTAAACGTCAGACTGAGTGCGTTCATACCTATGTATTATATATGATATATGTATGTAGCACATATAATCATAAAACATGAGAAGAAATACTCAATTGATATATAATTTGTATAAAAAAATAATGCGAATTTTCAACATAGCGTTTTTGAAAATATTATAGTTGACTTTGGATTGTTTATTTTTTAACACATATTTCCGTTTTTGTGTTGTGCCCATAGTTGATCTTTATTTAATGACATAAAATTTTAAATAATGAGAGAAATTTGTACTTAAAATTTTTTTTTACGGAGCTGCATATTGTTTAAATTTCATATGAAATAAAAATGCAACAAACCTGGAGCCAGGTTTTGAATAATAGCGCTTTTTTTAAATAAAAATTTGTGTGCCGCTGCCGGGGCTCGAACCCGCAACGTTAGAGTTACTAACTGAGACGTTATGAACTACGCTATTCCGTCCTTTAATGTACTATGTACTATGTTTGCGGAAAAATAACAATTACAGCCATTTCTATAAAATCAGATTACTCGAAATAAAAAATGGCTCATTTATTCAAACGTGAATAAGAAAAACTGTGGCTATCTCAAACAGAAAAAAAAATTAAAACCCCTAAATCCTGATTGCATCCTAATTTTTTTGTATGGTGTGATTTAATTATTTTAATTATTTATCTCTAGTGAATAAGCAAATAAATCTCCAATTTAAAAAACACTTTAAATTGCATCCCAATATTCACCGAGCTTGTGCCTTTCCGACTATTTAACTTTTTCAATGAAATATTTTTTAAGTAAAAAATGTTCAATTTTGATTGTTTTAATTATAAACCAAAAAATATTCTAAAAAAGAGCAAAAGTAATTCATTAGAAAGGTGAAAATATATTATATAAATCGATAAAATATAATATACAAATAAATAAAATTGTATCTGAGTTTAATTTATAAATACGTCATTACTTTTGGGTATCCCTAATATAAATAAAGTCGTCTAGGAAATCCTACTTAGCCCTTTAAACGCCAGCGACTTGTCACCTGTTATTTATCTTCACGCGTCAATATCTGTTTCTTAAATAAATATTAAATACTTGGATTACTGATAAATAAAGCTAGTATAATAATTTTTTTAATAATTTTTTTTAAAATATTTCGTTAACTTGCTTAAAAAAATAATCAAAAAGTGACTCACTGGTGAGTTGCTGGGTTTAAGTGTCAAAAAAGCAGTACGTGAAGTTGCGTTTAAAATTCAAAACTATATGAATTTTATATGACTGCATTAAAAAAATTAGAAAAAGCAGTAGGAAGAAGAATTTTTTAAAAGTAAATATAATAAGTAAATGTTTTATTGCTGTTTTGATACAAATTATGATAACTATTGTCTAAATAGCAACAACCAGCTAAATCGGAATTTAAATTAATGAACGTTAGAGCTTCAACTTTTTATCCGAAACACACGATTTTATTTTGAAATTTTATTTTTTAAAGTTAATTAATTGTATTTTAAAATATGTAAATTTTTTGAAAATATATTTTCTATGTATGTTATACATGTAATTAAAAACATTTCAGAAATTACAAAATATTTTTTTAATTTCTGAAATGTTTTTAATTACATGTTTTAAATAATATGTCATACGTGTAAAATTGTTATTAACCGATAATAACCGTTATTGTAGCGCAGGTAGAAACAAAAACAACACACGATTGATATTGAACATTATAATACGTATTGATTTTTTGTATTTTACAGTCAGATCTATTTAATTCTTTGTGATTTTCTTAGCTTATCCATTTAAAAAAGTGAAGTCGCTAGGGATCAGTTTTCCTCCCACTTAGTGTTATTACACAACTAATTTACCATTTCAAATAATGGAATCATTCCCGCGCGATAAAAATGCAATTTGCTTTTATTCCCTACTACGGTCATGGCTTTAGAGGCAAATCCGCGCAATTCTCCAAGTTAATCCTCACCGAGTATAACTCATTTCCAAGCCAAAGGACTTTATTACACACCCTGTTGCAATTTTACCTCTGAGAGAGTTTTCCGCGGAAAAATTTTCATACAGCCACATTGCACAACTTCTTTCTCAGTTATGCATAGCGAACGGGCTTAGTAGATTTTAGTGCTCGTATCAGTCCAAAGCTTTGGATGCAGCGTGCATTTTATTGTGCAACACGGTCATCCCGAGCGATATATTAACAAAGTTGCCAGTCTAAATCACCGAGCCAAAGCGCAAAAGTTGGCCGAGACATAGACATTTTTCAGTCGCAAAGGAACAAGAACACTTTGGCGATATTGCCGAGACTGGTGAATAGACGTATTATGCAAAACTTTGAGAGCACGGTGCAATCTCTCCATCGATCCGTAAAGTGTGTCTGAAAATGAGTTTTGGATGAGACTGAAGGCGAATACCAAGCGATCGTCTTAATATATTTTTTTAAATTACTCGCACACTAAAAAAAAATATTTTAAATAACGATCGTTTCACATGCATACAAAAATAGTCGTCGCAGTGAATAAATACAGTTTCACTGATATCAACCAGTGGAATTATAAATAAATTGTATTAAATAAATTCATTAATGCTGTTAAAAATATAACTTCACTGTTAAAGTTGCGAAACATCCATTTTCTGTTCAAACCCAAACCTAACCTAATGAAAGTTCACAAAATAATTACGTTAAATAAGTTTCGCAAATGTCAAGATCAGATTTAAAGAGAATTCAAAACATGTCAATAATGTCTTAAAATACGTCTTGGTTTAAAAAAATGACTTGCCACCTCGATAAATAAACCAATGAATAAACTAGTATGTACATATAAATAAAAATTGATGTGGTGGTAAACTGCTGGCGGTAAATTTCTGGCGGTGAAATAAATCAATGTGCACTGCTAGCGTATTAGGGAGCTGGACGGCAACAGCCATAGGCTTGTCGGTTATTGTGGACTGCTCTATGGCTGTTATTATTGTATATATGCAGGCCTGCCGAGAGGATGGGGGAGGGAATAAATCCTCCTTGAGTGGCCCAATTCTATAAAAAGTCGTAGCAAGCATATATTTACAAAAAAAAGTAAAAATCGACCTTAAATAATGAATCTGAACTAACACAGTTGCTTGCGGTGTACCTACATACTAATGTATTTCAGGTATAATTTACTTTAGCCCTTTTTACACATATCATACAATATATAAAAGGATCGGAACATTGCCTTCAAAAGCACCAATTTTCTAGGAAGTACTTTCACAATAAACAATATAATTCAAAGTGACAGATTGACGTTTTTTGACGCGGCTCCGTTTGTGTTAAAATTTTATTGTTTTATGAACGTTTGACATGAGAGAAAATATTCAATGAATGTAAATTAGGAGCAGTAAATTTAGGTATTCGATCTGAATTTTTAGATCGAATACCTCAGGAAGAAGCAGATAAATAACGAAAAATCAACAACAGCGCCAGCTAAACTATATAAATTCAATTTTTTTATAGACAGTATTTTGACAATTTGATTTAATTCAGAAAAATAAATAAATAATACATATAGTTTCATATGGTTATTCCTAAAAGGAAATCTAAAAAAAACGGTCTTGAATCTATCCCGAAAATATTTTTTTAAATATGTAATTTTAATAAAATCATATCGGAATACATTTTCACTAGTAGATATACATTTTTACCAGTGAAAATATTATCTGGCAGGTGTTGGTACAATTATATGATTTCAACTTTCCTATCTTACTATAATGTCTGTAATGCGAGTTTTAACCACTTTCGCCATTAGTCACAATTTAGAAGTCACGATAAGAACAACTTGAACAACGAAATGAGAAATTTCTAATACTATATTAACCCATTAACGACATATCACACAATGAGAAACAGATTTTATGAAGTATGGTCAAAAAATATTTATTAACTTAAAAATATACATTTTTGTGTATTTTGCGTAACTATAATGTCTGTTATGCGAATGTCAATTGTGAGCCATATTGTACAAGAGTTTGCGCTTGATAGGCAATTATTAACGATGCATTTTGTCGCGATTTCTTTAATTTAAAAATAACGGATTAAATAAATTTCCATTTAATTTTGCGGTTTACATAGTGATATAAATTTTGAAGAAGGTTTTTGATTTATGAATAGGACAAACGTTTCCAAGACAACAGTAAAGATAAAAATATAAAAATTTGGGACAATGTACTTGTCGCCGAATCACTATAAACAAGATTGCAAATGATGTTGCTATCTCGTACGGTTCATATAAGTGATTTAAAATAAATATTTTTTGGCATGAAATAATGGCCTCCAAAAAACAAAAAACAATGACACAGACAAAAAACGCATTATAACAAGTAATTAATTAAGGGTGTATGGGTATGGTTATATCAATGACACAAAAGTCTAAAAAAACACGTCAAGTTCGAACAAATATCAAGGTTATTCTTATTAAGTTCTTCGATTATAAGAATATATTCCATTATGAACTCTTACTTTGTAGTTTTACTTTTTTTTTTTTGAAGAAACTGAGAAAACGTAAATGATTGTAGGGAAACAAGTCTTGGATTATTTATCATGATAACGCACAAACTGAAACTAAACTACTTATTTGTTATTTTTGCGCAAAAATGACACCGTGCATACATAATTAACTTGCAGTCATATATTATTTTTAAGATAAAATGACGAAGTTGTTTTCGTTTCATTATTTTTTTAGTAGTGTTTAAATAACGTTTCTAATTTAAAGAATTCCAGATTCAAAAAGCAAGGCATAGATAAAAATCTTAAAATATCGAGGGACCATTACTAAGACCCGCCACTCTTTACAACAACCACAAGAAGCGAAGAATATTGTTCATTATTGTTTATCCTTCGATGTTATCGATAAACCGACCGTGTGCGGTCGCTTCAGTAGACATTTCATACAATTACAATATTTATCTCTCATGCCATCTCAAGACACCGCAACTTTGAGGCTTTACTATACAGGCGCAGATGTTCCTCTCCCAGATAGATACATCTTTGTATTAATACAAAATAGTAATAAAGCGCAGAAGTTTTACATCAATATTTACAGAAAATTATTTCTTAGTAATATATATTAGACCACCAAAATCTTTTCGCATGAAATAATATGCAAGGCGTATTGTTGTTATTAATTTATTGTTCATGGCGAATGTTGGGAAGCGTATAGGTATGGAAACAATTGGTCGTAAACGTAGAATATTATTTCGATCGAGTTCGAATCGAGCATGGGGGCCACTTAAGCGATTGTTTATCGAGTTCGATTCGAAATGTCGCTGGGGCCCCCCATTAGCGGCCCCCCTGGGACCCTCGGCGGAGGCGTTGACGCCGAGGGGGTCTGCTTTTATGATTCTATTAATGACATGTTAAAATCTTGTAGTGTGCGGGAGCACTTGTGATACAATACGTTATTATATAATATAATAGAATATACTCTACGTTGGCGTAGTTTAGTCAGTTTATAATAGGCATTACTTGTATATATTAAATTACAAGCCAATACATTGGATCAAAATCGTGTAGGCTTATAGAAAAAAAAACTAAGAACAGATCCATTAGAAATTAATCTATGGCAGAATATCTAGATAGCCAAAATGGCTGTCAGCATTTTACACAAAGAAAGTTCTCTTTTTTTTATAACGAAAATGTTAACACTACCGTACAATATGAGCAAAATTCGATTAAGCTTATTTCAAATGAAAAATTTAAATAATTTTAAGTAACCACTATCAGCACATTAATAAGTATCTTCACTACGGTTGTAAAGTTATGTAAGGTTAATATTTAACAGTTGTTAACATTTTTCTTTACAATATACCGAAATTTTACTATTAACTAATAATTTTCCCCACTACAGCACAGCTATTAAGCTGTGTTAGTCAACATTTTTCTTTACAATATATAGTAATTTGTAATTGGGTTTAGCTCTAGCGACTATGCAAGCTAATCCAAAACCATAAACTATTTTGTGAATATGTAAAACTATAAGTTATGTTGGTATTAGGGGTTTCAAACCGGTTAAAACCGAAACCGGTTATTCAGTTATTTAACAGTTTTATTGACTTGGTTCACCGGATTTTACTATTATTTTTACAATAAAATATTTTTAAAATAAAATATATTTAAAATAAAATATTTTTAAAATAAAATATTTTTAAAATAAAATATTTTTAAAATAAAATATTTTTAAAATAATATATTTTTAAAATAAAATATTTTTAAAATAAAATATTTTTAAAATAAAATCTTTTTAAAATAAAATATTTTTAAAATAAAATATTTTTAAAATAAAATATTTTTAAAATAAAATATTTTTAAAATAAAATTATTTTTTTCTATAAAATTCTAAATAATACACATTTTTTAAAGCAATAAAATCCTGTAGTAGGATTTTATTATTATTGCCATTTGGGGGGGTGCAGGTGGGGAAACCCCCCCTCCCTCATGAATTCGGTCAGAAAATTGCATGTCATTTAAATAAATAATATTCATTTTAATTAAATCGAAATGCCTCGTAGAAAAATCTGAAATGTCGTCCCTGAACCAAATTCCAAAAAAAATTAAAAAAAAATTCCAAATATTCGATTTTTAACATCATTTTAATAAAGTCAAGTTATGAATAATCGTGAAATAAAGTTTTGAATAATGAATACAGGTACATGCATAATTCTATTTAATAAAAAGAATCAGGATGTTATATTTTAAAAATATATTGAGAAAATCCACAGCTGCACAATATTATTTCTGAAGTATGAGTAATTTGTGTAATTTCGGAAATTAAAAAAAATGTTGTTCATCGTCTCTTATTTTTTAATTCAGTAAATTTAGATCAGTTACAATAGAATACATTCAAAACATAATATATTAATTAAAAAAAAGAACCAGTACTAATGAACTAGATATAAATGTAATTAAAGAAACTTGGGAAATAATAGGAGCTTAATTAAATTATTTAATAAATAAAGCACTCTCTGAAGGAGAAGTATCTGAAAATGTGAAGATTACTACTATTGTACTTATACCTTAAATAAAAAATAGTAAAAAGGTTGAGGAAATGAGACCAATCAACATGTTGCCTTGTATAGAAAAAGTGATGGAAGAAATAGTAATCAAATAATTAAAGGATTTTATTATTTCTCAAAACATCCTATGTGAACAACAATCAAGATTCAGAGAAAAACATTCTACTGAGACTGCATTACAAGTAGTGATAAATTATTGGCTGTTGGCTGAGGATACAAACAAAATCATTGGAGCAGTTTTCTTGGATTTCAAGAGAGTTTTCGAAAGAATAGAAAGAAGAAATTAGAGAATATCGGTATAAGTGAAATAGTTTTAAGATGTTTTAATAATTATTTAAATAAAAGAAAGCAAAAAGTTGGAATAAATTATGCATATCCCAAAGGGAAATTAATATCTCACGGTGTACCACAGGGGTCTAAATTGTGACCATTGTTATTTATGTATTGCATAGGTGATAATATTAAACAAGTTGTAGATAATTTAAATAATGAATTAAGTATAATAGAAATATAGGTAAAATATAATGTATTTAAACTAAATGAGAATAAAACTAAATGTATGTTTATTAATTATAAAAAAAAGTTAGATAATAATATAAAAATAGTTATAGATAACTCTTTTTTAGAAATATTTGATAATATAAAATATTTAGGAGTAATTGTAGATCCTAATTAAATTTTAAGGAACATTGTAATTTATTATTACATATTAAAAAAAAATAGTAGAATAATAGGCTTATTATCCAGAATGAAAAATATGCTAAGTATAAACACAAAAAAATTACAATAGACAATATTAGATATGCTTAAAAAATCAGATAAACAAATGTTGTAAAAATTACAAAATAGGACAATGTGAGTAGATTTAAAAAAAATAATTTACTAGTAGTAGAAGTATGATAATTATATAGAACGTAAATCCGTATCGTGTGCTTTAGAGCTAATATTAGGGGCATAAACACAAACTTGCCATCTCTTTCTCAATTATGATTGATGAAATGGATAGCTCTTGTACTGACTGTGTTAACGCAAATAGAATATAGAAAAAATCGGACAAATATATTCCGTGCTTCACTTACTTTTGAAATGATTTTAAGATATGTAGTAAAAGTTTCTCTAGTCAAAACATTCTTATTGAGATCGTAAGAATATTTTGGAATAGTATAGTAAATCAGATCACGAAAATTACTTAATATGACATTTTCGACACTTGGGACAGACAATTGATGGAAACCGAATTCCACATTTAACTTTAATCACTGTAGAGAGAAATAGTCTAAAAATGTCTAATGTGAATGGTAAACCCTACCTTGTACCAACATATTATACATATGTAAATAAGTATTTTTTACCTGCATGAACTGATAAAGAATACGACACAAAAGTTTTTCGAGCCCTTACAGTCGAAATGCTCGTTTGGAGTGATGTTATTTTTTCCAAAATTAGCCGTTTTGTACCACTGTACCGAAGAGTTTGGCCCCCCTTTTTCTCAGCCGCCTAAAACTTATTACAGAGCGCTAAAACTTGTTTTCGTGTTTTGAGAGACGGTCTCCCTGCGGGGTTGCGACCGCGGCCATTATTCTTCCCTTTCGGCGAACGGAAGAAAAATAATATTTTCTCTCTCTCCTCCGATTTCTACACACAATGGCGGCCCGGGGAATTAGTCAAAATCTGATGGATTACCGATACTCTGCTGGTGTATAGTATGTATAGAAATTGATGGCGAAAACGGCGGCCAGATGTTTGTTGCGTGCCGAATATCTATTATTCATGCGAAAAGTCCGCAAGAAGAATAAATAAAAAGAACACCGAGAAGAAACTCGAATAATAGAAACGTAGCTTGTTCATAAATAAAATTCCGCCTCGCAGGTCGAAAGGATTAATATAATATAACGTAGCGATAATTCGAAGATACGGGTGTTAAATAATAAAAAAAAGGGTTTGTTTTTTATTTATTTTTATTTCGGGCATTATTCTAAAACCCTTTTCGGGATTAGCATTAATTCCAAACGAGGGGAGAGATTCTAAACACGCACTATTTAACAATGAATGGGCTATTATGCTCGTTAAAAATCGGTGAGCGTATAGGAGATACGATATCTGAGGTTGTTTTTCTTTTGCAGATATGCTTATCTTAAATTTAAGGTTTACCCTTTTAAAATGTTAGGTAGTAAATTTTTATGTTAAGGAAAAAAATAAATATAAACTGAATTATAATTATAATTTTGTACGCGAATGAAATATACGCCTATGTATATATTATACATACATACACATACATATATAGTACAACATTTAACTTAATATTAGAGCACTTAATAGTATTAATATACAACCTAACTCGTCTTAGTTAATCGCCTCGAAAAGATAATTTAAGGTGATTGATCGGACCATAATTATAATAGACACGATCAATTTTACAGTTTAAAACTACGATCTTTAATGATGTATTGCTTTATTTTTCTGGTTACTATGAGTCTGAGTAATATTTAAAAGTTAAAGTTAATATTATAAAATACAATATATGTGAAAAATATGTCTCAATTTGCATATTAGTTCAAGTAACTGGATCATTTTACATCTTATCTACGCAAAGAGGTTTTTGTCAACTTTTCTTTTATAAATAATTAGCCTAATAATCTAGATTAAGATAATAATTTCAAGAAGCTAAAATGTTATACTTAGGTGGGGTATTAAACCTAAAAGTTACGTAAACTTATTAACAAATGTTGATCTTATCTAGATATTTTTTTATTGCCAAATATGCACATTATTATATTTAAATTTTATATTTCATTATTATCTAAGTTACAGTGAATTTTTTAGTAGAGTTTTATTTTCACTAATATAAATATATTAGTTTTAGTAAGAGCATATCCTAATAGATTTTAGATTTCTAATAGTGAAAAAATATTTAACTGATGGGATTATATACTGCTTTTAAATGTCTATAAAACGCAATTTAACAGTTGCGAAACTGCTGTTCAAACCCAATCCTAATCAAAACGAATCAATCTAATGAAATTTTAAAAACTGTAGTTGGGTTTGCTCGTATAGGTATGGTTTGAGTTTAAACGGAAAATAAAGTTTCGCAACTATTTTTTAGTGAAACTTTAAACCGAAATTCGCTGGTTGTGTTGCTTAAAACTGCCAGTTAAAGATCATCACTCTTATGAAATGACTGTTTAAGAGCAGCATATAATTTTACCACCACTTTCAGATAAATTATATTTTCACCAATAGAATATATCTACCGGTGAATATGTTTTCCGATATGATTTCACTAAAATACCAGTAAAAATATATTTACAAGACATTTCAAATATGGAAGATTTTAATTTTAAAGCCACTGGTCCCCAAAATGTTATTAAAAAATTACATTAAAGTTTTTCCACATCTAGAAGTGTTTATTTTATGATGGCAAAAGGGATAGTAAAGTTTTCATTATACTTTGATATGTATTGTTTAATGTCAAATTTAAATTAAATTAAAATTAAAGTTAAATTTCGCTAAACTAATGTTTCTTGTTAAGGATTTCATATATTCCAATATTTTTAAATTGTCTACAACCGCTGCAATTTTAGAGACAACTAGATTTAAATCCGCTAAGTTCAAAGCAGATAATACGAAAAAGCACAAATATTTCCAATGAACTATTTGAAAGCTTAACAATTGACAAAAAAAAGCTTAATGACTTTAGAAATTTCGATTAGAATTTTAATTCGACTTTTATGAACATAATAATGCAAGGGTCAATGACTTAAGAATAATTATATTATTAATACTGGCAAGGATTTGTTCCGTGGAAAAAAGAAACATTTATTTTTTGTGTAAATGCTATAAAAATCATACGATAAGATATAATAATACGATAATATGTATAAAATACCATGTTAAAATTAACGTTAATTTAACATGCGTTAAATACATTAATCAGATTTATAATAATATAATAATCATGTGCCTAAAATAGTAATTATGTTTTAGTAAATGCAGTGGCGTAGCTATGGGGAGGCGGAGGAGCGGCCCGGGCGGCACTTGCTTGGGAGCGGCATATTCGCGATGGGATCATCTAGTGTGGTTCTTAACCCTGAATGCACTAAAACATATATAAATCCACGAATAACAAGAGTTTAATAATAACCAAATTATTATTTTAAGAAATGCTGATTTTATGTAATGTAATAAACTAATGTCGCCTTTTTAATTCATAATAAATATAAAGCTATTGACGTAATTGGGTGATTACTCAGTACTACAGAATTTTAGGGATACATTTGAGCGCTTGTTATTATCCAGATTTGGGTCCACTGAGTATTATATTGACTCAATTCTGATGGGAAGCGAACAACAGGAAACATTAACAATAACAAGCTTGTGTATTTATTTGTTAAAAAATTTCTCAACCGTTGATTTATGCGATACCTTTAATATAAAGTCGCAATGAACAAAACTTTTACTATTCTTCGAACGCACCCAAATCTTGATCGAAAGCAGATTATATTGAAAAAAATCCATGAATGCCATCAATTACAAGAATGCACATACGACACTTATTCTAGAATAGCCCATATTTTTAACGCAATCCTAGGTCCTTTGCCCTTCGATCAATTACCGTTCGCTTCGGGTGGTGGCGTTCAGGTAAAAAGAGTGTCGCTTCAAATAGTCTCAGTGATTTGGAAAGCCGGCGCAGGTGTGGGCAACCTTTGGGCGAAGGCGAGCACCTGGCGGTGCCTGCGGCTAAAGGATATGCGGGCTCCCGAGAATGTGTATAAATATATATGCACTGCATATTGGAATTGGCGAGCACCTTTTGTTGGCTCGAGACGACAATGAGTGCTCGTATTCGTTGCCCCCGGAGCGACGTGTTTCATTAGCGGGAACAATGACCATTGTGCGCCGCTGCGATAAGTGTCGCGGCGACTCATGGCAATTTCGCCAAATGGAAGTGTCAGCGTCTGGACGAAAAGTACCCTAGGATGTATTAATAATGGGGCTTGAGACGGTCGATGAAACGCGGCGATAACAATTGGTTTGGGAGGCAGAGGAGGTCAATTTAGGTTTGAAGATGGAAGTCTGGATCGTATCCGTATTTGTATTCTAGCACCTTATTAGATATAAGGATTCTGATCCTCAGATGAATTTGTAATACATATATAGAATCGAGACCAGATTCTTACATATAAGACGTTCAAATGCAAAAGTGGTCATCTACAGCAGTGAACGGCACAGTTTCCACTTTTTATCCAAAACACACTCAAGCTGAACTAACGTAGAAGTTGACAACCAGTTACTGTGATTTTATATATATATTATTTTTTTATTTATTTTGTGCTAAATGGACCGAAATATTTATTTTTATAGCCGGATGAAACACAGACGAAATCCCTGAAAAGAGCATCACCCACAATTAACAAACAAAGAGTAGTTATTGAACTCCTAATTCGTAGCAGACTTTAGCTCAAAACTTACAAAGCAAATATAAAAAAAATTGGATATGATAATCTAGATAAAAAATACATAGAAAAACTTATAATATTTTTTTCAGCAAATTTAAATGAATGAGTATTTAAGCTTTTCCCGTGCATTAAAACATATTTGCGTATATATCCGGATATGACTCAATTCGACCCAAGCAAAATGATTCTCAAAACCTAAAATGTTGAAAAATAATTTCAGGTAAGATTCGAAGATTTTGGAAAAATTGAATATATCACACTATATTTTCCATATTACTTTTAAAAAAATATCAACATGGAGTAAATATTTTAAGCAAGTCAAAATGAAATTTGAATTGAAAAGAATCAAACTTCAAAATAATTTATAACACTTTACCTACCGCTCACGCCAATTGGCGTCCTGAGTGTGCCGAAAGCTAAACACCGCAGACGCCAATTGGCGTCCTGTGTATGTTTTCGTTTCCATGTCAAATTAAAAATATATATTTAGTGTTTTATTTGCTTTTTTTTTAAGAGATGACTAAATAAATGTATGAATTTTCATTTTATTTTAATTTTTTTTTTTTAAATTATATTTAGACAAATGCGAAGGTTTTATAAATATATTTTATATTTCTTTCATCAGGCAGTTTCACTACCAGACAAACTTATGTATCTTTTGATGTGGTCCGAATATTTTAACAAATTTTTCTAGACATGTTATAAATGTAACAATGCATCAATTCAAGCCATTATTAAGTGGTTCTCAACATGTGGTTCGCCGGAAATAGAAATTATTTATTACATTACCTTATTATTAGATTTTAAAATTGATTGATGATTTTAAAATTATAAAAGCAAGTAATCTAGGAATTTAAATAAAAATAATTTAAATTGAGTTAACCAGCGGTTCCCAAACTTTTTCAAATTTCTAAAAACTTTTATCCAGCACACTTTTTTTTCGGACGGTGTAAAAAAAGAAAAAATATGATATTTTATACACAAACATATAAATATGTATATTTAAAAATAATTTATTGGGTAAATGGGTTTATTTAGAAATAAAGTCAAATTACATAAAATTAAAAAATACGATGTACATATTTAAAAAGTACAAGACACTAAAAATTTATCATATCATTAACCATTAGATAGTATTGGATTACTGAGAATCTCAAGATTGTCAGATTAGTAAGATTCTATTGTATTTTTTTCTATCCTGTTATAAGGAAATTCCAACATATTTTTTGTGAGTAAATATTATCTCCCATCAGATATTACTGGCTTACTGGAAATACCGAATCTCAGTGACACATTATTTTAGAAAGTGGGAATTTTTTCGAGTTATTATTTTTGAATTATTAGCACGATACACATAAAAACTTATGGATAAGAATTAAGTTTAAGTTATACTATCGTGTGAAGTGTATCTGATTTTCGTGTGCTCGAGTGAATATTCGAAAAATATTACGAACTGTTTATAAAACATAGTTAGTAATTTAGTTAGATACGAGTGTAGAATCTACGTGAAAATAATTACAGTTTATGTTATTTAATATAGTGTTAAATATATATAGATATTCCAAGTGACAATGAAAATTATAGTGATAGTGATTCTGACTCCTCTGTTCATGAAAGAAATCGTCCACATGCTATGATGCTCATGAGCAATGAGGAAGATGAACAAGAAAAATATTTACAAGACACAAAACTTTATTGAAGATGACTTGTTTCCCGTTATTGCAGAAGAAACGAATAGACGCCATAATCAACACATCAACAGATACAAACTGCAAATAAAATCTAAAAAATGGGTGGATGTAACGGTACCAGAATTAAAAAATTGGTTTGAGTTGATATTGCTAATGGGCCTGGTAAAAAAAGGCTCATTACACCTGTATTAGACAATAAATCCACTAATAGGAACCTTGATATTTACAAAAATTATGAGTAGAAATAGGTTTTATCAAATATTACGTTACCTGCGTTTTTCCAATAATGAAAATGTTCCTGATAATGTAGGATTACTGTTCAAAGTACAAAAAATAATTGATTATTTCCCCGAAAGATTTAAAAAAATATGTACAAACCAAGCCAAAACATATCTCTGGATGAGGGTATGATCCCATGGTGTGGAAGATTAAATTTTCACGTATACAACCCCAGTAAGCTCACAAAGTACGGTATAGTGATAAGAATGGTATGTGAATTAGTGTCAGGATACATATCGATATTTAAAATATATTCAGGACCTGGAATTTCGTTACAAGATTCAATATCACATATAACATCAGACAATAAATACAAATGGTATCATCTTTATATGGACGATTTTTATAACAGTGTTGAAATAGCAAAAAAAATATATATGAAAAAAAAAATAGAATCTGTGGTACCATAAGGAAAAATCGGGTTTTACCAGAATATCTGAAAAATGCAAAATTACGAATATTTGACACCAAATATAAACGATATGGGGTAATATTGTTGCAATTGCAAAAAACGGTAAAAAATCGAGACACTTTAAACTTTCATTATATAACTAGTTATTGTGAAAAGTGATTTACACGTGAAAGACAATGTAAATTATCTGTGTATGTGCCTGGAAAATTTCACATTAAAATGGAGTGAATTACAACGGTTAGTGAATATCTTATTGCTAATGAATTATATATCAGTAAACTCGTATTAGTAAAAATGTCACAATACAAAAGAAAAGTTTGCTTGAAAAAAGTTTTTACAAATTTAAAAAAAATTGAGAACCACTGGTTAACTCAATTTAAATTATTTTTATTAAAATTTCTAGGTTATTCGTTTTTATAATTTTAAAATCAATATAATCATTTTAAAAATCTAATAATAAGGAAAAGTAATAATTATTTTTTATTTCCGGCGAACCACATGTTGAGAACCATCTAATAATAACTTGAATTGATGCATTGATACATTTATAACATGTCTAGAAAAATTCAACGAAATATTCGGACCGTATCAAAAGATACATAAATTTAAATAAAAAAGGTAAAATTCGCGAAGTTTTGCGAAAAAGTGCCGGTATTTAGCGTAAGTCTGGTAGTGAAACTGCCGGTCGGTAAAGTGTTAAAAATCCAAAGATTGTATTTATAACTACACTAAAAATAAATACCCAATTCTGGAAAAAAAACAAACTTTAGTTTTTTAAATATTTTACAAGCCACTTGACTTTTTTTCTAAAGTGAATTCCAGACATATCAAGAAATTTATAATTTCCGAATTCTTATCGTTTTTTTAGAAATTTACAGAAAGTGTATTTTAATAATTGTATATTACTAACAAAATTATGGTTATTTTTATTATGCAAAACTGAGTATGAAATTGTTTTTAGTAGAATAAATTGCAGAATTCTCAATGGTTTTTTTTATGTTCTAATATCATCTGCATCCTGTACAAAATATCATACATAACGAATGCAGCAAAGTCCGCCGACATTACAAGTGGTGCATCGAATTCATAATTTTGATTTATAACCATGGTTATAAATTTACCGTACAAAAAATTGTACAAGGTCTATTGTACGACAGGATTAAGATCTGCACCTTTTGATCAAATTACTCTTGCAGCGAGGGGTCCGAGCGGGCATAATGGACCGAAAATACAAAATAAACGAGACGCTCGATTCTATTATGTTCATCTCGGAGAATTTTACAGAATGACAAGAGATATTATCTCTTTCCCGAATGGGATTGAATGAGCTCTACGATCCTGTCCGTCCTGAGCTCCTCGTTCGCACGCCCAGTTCCCAATAGCCCCCGAGGTAATTTCGGGGGCATTCACTCACTCTTATTTGGTGGAAATGGCTAGTGACGAGGGGGAAAACGACCACTTTTGATGTTTTGTAATTAAATCAGATCATTGAGTGCTGCGTTTCGAATGCTTATGTATATTCATTCATTGTCACCCTCCTCCTTTCAAAGGACGAATTCCAGTTTTGCGCTGTGTTGAGCACCCCCTCGGTGTTGTTCTTAATTTTTTTATATCGTTCCTTCAATGCTGGGAATTCGATAGCGAGGAGGGTTTTCTTTATCGCACAAGGGTAGATAAAGAAATCGTAAATGCTAGAAAATGAATGGAATTTGATTATATATCTGCTATTTGAATTTTATTATGATCAAGTTGTAAGATACGTATATATTTTTAAAATAAATTTAAATATTTTTACAAGCCTAAGTTATAATATTTTGAACTCTCGAAACGCGTGAATTGATTGACCGCGAAGTTTTGCTATCAAACACATGACTGGACTGTAATGTGTTAAAAATGAATGGCACCACTAGTGAATCAGTTTTCCGTTACATTCTACATCAGTATATGTATTTGGCTTTGCGTTACAAATTAAAAATTATGTTTCAAAATTGCTCCAAAATATAATGTTATAAAGGACGCAAAACACTGATAGATTATGTTACTTTGTTATGGAAAAAATTAACATCTTTCATATCCTCTGAATCACACTAAAGATTTAAAAACTTAACAAAAAATTGACTCTAATAAATCTGATGATATTACAAATAAATCTAAAAAAATTTAGTACAAAACTCTAAAAGATAGGAATATATTTTTCAAATTAAAAAATCAAACATTCAATCTATTAGAATACTGTAGAGCTTATTTTCTTGTGATTCCTTATATTACATAAATAAAGATTAACGAAATAGCTAAAAAAATTACAATACAAAAATAGTCTTAAGAACCTTTAAACGACGTTTAATAAAAGAGAATCTAGTTAATCACAAAAATACACTTGTAATTTAAAACCTGTTTTGGATATAGGTACTTATTTATGTAAAAGCCAGATCTTGACTTATCCATACTTTTGAAACGAAACTAAATTGGGGCAATTGGAGGCGTAAAAAGAATTTTCAAAGAAATTCTAATGATAAAAAAGTGTTTACTATCTCCTAAATGGACTATTTAAATTACGATCTTTCGCATCGATTCGAACTACGTTTTTTTGTTAGCTGCAGAGAAAAGGCTTCTTTACCTGCCTCTGTGAAATTTGCCAAGAAATGTAGTTTATTTCAATATTGTATTTTGTATTCGTTTCTTAATTCTACAAGTGTCATTTTCAGTCTTTGTAAGGGTATTTTTTGTCGTATATGACGTTAACTAATAACGAATTTATTTTGTCATGTATGTTTTATTACGTAATTTGGGTCAATGCTTAGATGCACTATTTATATGGCTCTGATTATTTACTATGCGGATCTTGATTTTGTACGATATTCATTTTATTTTAATTTTCATTACTTCACTGGTCTCCCAACAATATTTATTTAGGCATTGGAATAAGTTAGGTTTCGAGGAGTCTGAAATCTGTGAAACTGAGCGACTTTTTTCAAGGCATAACGCGGAAGGTTTAAGGTCATTTAATCAAAAGTTTTAGTAACTACACCTTTCAGGTTTATTGAGAATTTTATACACACACTATAAAATGATTTGTTATTTTTACGAACATGCTGCGACTATGTAAATATCGATATTGGCCGTTTGATAAGAAAGGATTTTTCCTTTTTATAATATTTTAAATATTATGATATTTATATTTTTAAATAAAAATGACCTTCACATAAAAATAATAATGAAGCGTCTGTTGCTGACCAAACGCTCGTTACAAAGCGAGTAACGTAAAAAATCATAATTATATTTAACTTACTTTAATGATTATAAAATTATTTAAAATTAAAAATAAAATGAGAAAGCAGTGGCAGAAAAACTAAATATCCGCACCGCACCTTAAAACTTTAATAAACAAAATGACAAAATATTCGCGATAAAATTCAGAGCATTTAAAATGAAAAATGAAAACCAGTAGATACTTATTTATGGAAAGTAACTTAAACGCTTAAAAATAAGCGATTAAGTTAATACTATTAGACAGAAATTCCACGGTTAAAAACTGAAAATAACATCAGATCAGAGTAGGGTATATTAGCTGACGCTTTTTTGTATCGTACGAACTTATATGTACTCTAAAACAAAAAACATTTTTATTGACACCATTTTCTAGAATGTTTGTTCGCAAAGATAGGTTGTTTGGAATGGCAGCAATAATTTAATAGCTCTTTCACTCAATTCCGTATATTCCTCACTATCACCAATTTTGACCAAAAAAAACATCCAATGATTCATTCTCAAATATATTTTTAAAAGTTAACTTGCACGATAATTTAATCAATGCATTTACCTGAAATAACCTTCTGAGATATTTCGATGTCTTGCTTGTTCGTGAAGCGGCAATGCTTGTTACAAGGTTTTTCGTCTGGATTACATCTGGTAATAAATGTAAATATTTCAGCCCATTTCGCACAAAATAAATAAAAAAATAATATATCATATCACAGTAACTGGTTGTCAACTACTACAATACAATTGTATTAGTTTCGTGCTAAGCATTTTTATGACACAAGTTTCTTATCTTGCAGCTCGTTAATTTTAGTTATATTATTTATAAACTTTATTTGCATCAAGTGCCGTGATTTGAATACATTATTATTATTATATTTAAACCGTCCAAAGAATGCATTAATTATCGTATACTAATAAAAAATACTTTTGTAAAATAAACCACGAAGTTACTGGTAGCTTGCGATCTTATGTTTGCTAACGGTACTCAACTCTGAGAACTGAATAAGTCGATCATTATGTAGGTCAAGGTTCGCTTTAAGGTCATGAAACAACATAAATGAAAATCACATAATCAAATCAAATCAATCACCCGTTCATCTTCTTCAATTCGCGATTTAAAATTTTAATTTTGCATCATATGCGATATTTTCAGACATAAACACCGGCATCGCGCGCGGTCGACGACCCCGACCCGACCAGCTGTTCGCGAGCACGTGCGATGGCCGCCACCGCGCATGCGCGACACAATGCCGGACCAACACACTCGCGTACACACGCATGCATATAACCTTGAAACACAAACGGCGCTCGGTTGAAAATACACAACGCGAGCCAATTTCGCACGGAGCGTTATCAAATTTTTCAAATTTATTCTGTAACTAATAATGTAGTCGTACTTTTTTCGCCGCTTGTATTACGAATAACCGTACGGCGACCTTGCGAAGGTCGCCGCCTTCTTGCGACCTCGTCTCGGTGAAAGTGATGGCGTCCGCTCGGCCGCCATGTTTGTTTCGCTTTCGTGTGCAGATTCGCTTCAAAGATGGCGCACGCCGTTATTATTATTATTTATAACGGCAATATAAACTTGTCAAAAACGCTGTATTGTATTTTTCGATGAAAATAATCGAAACGATAGAGATAGAAAGGGAGAGAAGCAGACGAGGCGAATACATCTGACAGACTGAGCCATTTCCTCGCTCCGCCCACTTTACTCCCCCTCCCTTTTTCGTACAATGTGACGTCACGTGCACTGCATTTGTAAGATTTACGGCCATGTCCTTTACGGTCATTTGCTTTTCTTTTATAAACATATTTTATAATATTATTAGTATTACATGTATGTGTTTTATATTCTCTAATATTGAGAATATGGATATAGGATTTGAATAACTGACCTACACCAACAAAAATCATAAATCCTTGCGGCAGGTCATTCATCTCGCCGACATTTTTATTTATACAATTAGCTACATTAGTTTAATAAAATAAAATATTAAAATTATTGAAATAAAATATAATAATAATAAATAATAAAAAATAGTAATAATAAATAAAAATTAAATAAAATTAAGGAATCGTGTAAACAAGCCACAAAACAACGGCATTCGAGCGGACTGCTAAAAATAAATTTTGATGGAATTGGACTTAATACATACATATGTATATATAAAGGATGTTTTTTAGAGGTACAGAACTTTAAAGTGAAATAAAACACATATAAATCGTGGTAATGGCCATAGTATTAGCTTTATTGGAATGATAATTTTAAGTCCAGTTTTCGAGCAGTTAGGGCCGTATATCGGCAATAACGCGGTGAATGTTAGCTTCCGTGTCATCCATTGTCTCTGGTTTATCGGCATAGACTAGCTACTTCACAGATCCCCACAGAAAATAATCCAAAGGTGTTAAATCACATGATCTTGTAAGGCAATTCACATATCCATTACGCGAAATTATGCGCTCATCGAATGTTTCCTTCAATAAATTGATTGTGACGCAAACGTTTATTATAATAAAATAAGCATATGTTCAAGTGAAAGATTTTCAACTGATATTTTAGAGAAAACGGTTGAGAGTTTAATCTATTCTCATGCTCATGAAGATATACAAGTTTATCTTATATCGTCTTCAATCAGACACTTTGATTCTCACTTTTGACTTCAGACTATACCCCTCATGCTATCGGAGCTCGGACTAAGACGGCTAAGCAACCTTTCCACTTCATTCATCAGATTTTTTATTAGCCCTGTCATTAACTTTTGCCCACAGGATTTAGAAATTTTACATTGACCTCTTAATTTTAATTTAAACTTAAGGAAAATACCAAAATAGAGTAGAATATGTGTTAAACTCTCTTTCGCTATTAGTAATTTAATATTTTTTCAAACACTGTAACCAGAGGAATGCGAAAAGAAATACATTTATCATCGCCAGATGTATCTTAAATAGCTTTTTAAAAATGTGTTTCATTAATCATATTTTAGTTTATTTGACAGTTCAATGCCGCCTCTTTCTAACTTGTATGCATATTCAATTATTTTTATCGTTTAAGCATGAGATAAATTTAGTATACAAACCAAAAAGCGGGCGACTGCAAATTACTTTACGGACGACTGGTCGATCGAGATCGATACACTAACCACCCCTAATCTATATGGTCGAACTTATTGCACAACATTTGTAATGACTATTAAAAGTGATAAATGGATCATGCAATAAAAGGATTAA
The DNA here is from genome assembly GCF_051122295.1 of Plectrocnemia conspersa. Taxonomy (NCBI): domain Eukaryota; kingdom Metazoa; phylum Arthropoda; class Insecta; order Trichoptera; family Polycentropodidae; genus Plectrocnemia; species Plectrocnemia conspersa. The sequence continues at coordinate 3,118,888 of NW_028277165.1, forward strand.
ATCAGCTGGTTTAAAAACGGTTGAAAAGCTTTTAGCAAAATTTAAAGGCAAGAGAATCCAAATATTAAAGTGTAAATATTGGTGGCAAAGCCAATTTTGCAATATAATATGAAAATACAGGGTTTAAACGTTTAAGATGGAAAAGGAGCTGCTCTTTTAAAATGGGACACCACCGTGAGAAAAGTTTTTTGCAGATTAAGTCAAAGTATCCGCCATGAATCAGAAAAAATATCCGTCGCAAATGTTAGCACGATAGATAAGTAGTATAAGTCGCTGACTATCGATAATAAACATGAGTTCGAATAACATATGGACCTTTATGACTTTTTTATAATTATGATTCCGATCGAGCATCACGAGTTATGTTTAGCTAGACTAAAAAAAATATTGTGTAAATTTCATTAGAGAACTGGAATTATTGGAATTACAGCAATGTGTGCTTTGGCATTTTGTGTTTGTAAAATCTTTATCTTCAATTTTAAAACATATATCACTATGTTTAATGGCATAGTAAATTAATTTGAAAATATAATGGAGAAGTGTGCATTTTCACAGCTTCCATGGTATTATATATACGCCAAAGTTTACACACTCATGGTTCTAAAACATTATTATATTATAATATTATACGGATTCCCGTGAGAGCACCAATTACCATATGCACAGTTACAATATGTAATATTTACAATCTACTCCATCGTATATATAATATATTATGCCGTAAAGCAATATACTAACAGAATTTTGATTTATACCCGTCCGCTTTCTCCTTGCTTCGAATGGCTCAAATGCCAGCGGCTGATATATTAATTACCCTATAAATCTCCTGTAAGTAATCCGTCGGAGATCCCAAAATGAAACCATTAAGATTTTTATCTGCTTTGTTCTTTCGCGAACGTGAAAAAGTCGCACAAGATACGCAATTATTATATAATGACGGACGGGATGCTTTCAAGAAGATATGTTAGGTACAGGATAACTAAAAAATAACTTTATTATTAAATCATTTAATAGCAAAATTAATTACATAGATATGATTCTACGCAATCTGTTAAACACATTTTAATATTTTTATTAAATGTGAACTTCTCTGTATATGTACTAAATGAGAGCAATGCAATTAACTTTCCTTGAGGATCTTCCGTGGAAGTGCGCTTAAGTGCATGACCCTAGAACATTCCCAAAGAATATATGTACATATAGATCCGTACTACGAGGGATATTCGGAAAGTAAAGATACAATAAATAGAAGCAACTTTTTTTGCTCACTCGAAAAATTTTCGTATTAATTCCTAATCCTATTTATTCAATAGATGGAGCTACCGTGAAAATAAAATTCATGGCAAATAAGTCATATATTATTACTAATGAACTTAATAAAAAAATTGCAATTTTTAAAATATGAAGTTGAATTATGCGTGAGTTGGGTGCCGATAGAGAAGTGCAGGTGCGAGACTTCTATGTCGATGGAATCAATAAAGTTATTATCAAGCTCAGTATATGGTAATTATATTAAAATATATGAAGTGTAATTACAGAATAACATTTTTTGGATTGGATATATCTACTTTTTGAATAGCCCTCTTAGATACTTGTGCAATCGTAGGTCAGGGGTGGCAACAATTTAAAATAATTTATTCATCTATTCTCGACGGCGACCGTGTATGAATTAAGGATATCTAAACTTTTCACGTGCTGCGACGTTAGAATCCTAAAGGCCTCGTTAAGGGCCGCGGCAGTTTACATTCCGTAAATGCTTAGACGCCGGTTTTGGAATTAATGATGCATGTTTATGTGCCATGAATAAATATGGTCCTTTGAGCTTCACCAACCTGCACGAGATGGTTCAAGTCTTCCATGTAAGTATAAATATTTAGGATTGGACGTAATGCAAGTTATACGATCGGAAGACACTGACTTTGATCGACTTCTTATGGTTCGATTCGGTGGGATTCTACTAACAATGTGCTCTAAAGATATTATTAAACAGAGGTCGACATATTTGTTTAACAAATATTTTAATTAAGGATGGATCGTTTCCTGTCATACAAAACCAACCAAATACAATGGTTTATTTTTTAGGTTAGGTGTATTAAACTTGCGATGTATTACACCCATACCTCGCTTTACGGCCTAGATACGTTCCACGAAACTTGGCCGCTAAGCGAAAAGCCGTACAACGAATCAATTATTCTAATACAAATTCATACAAATTCAATATGATCGGTTCCATATTTGTTAAAAATGTAACATGGTTTATCATTTAAAATGAATTTTATCTTTTTATTTCATTTAAATCAAAAATACATACATAACAAGTACATACATTTGTACATAAAATAATAACAGACTCAAAAAACCAACAATAATCCATAAACAAAAATGAAACAACTTCATGTTACATAAAATATGTGATACATACATAATTTTTTTAAAATGGCTTTAATCTGAAGACGATAAAGAAATGGTAACCTTCAGATCACTGTCGTTCTCATTTTTCGCTGGTAAGGATGGGCCTGGCTTAAAAAAAATTGTCCAACGTTGTTTGTCTTGCCTTTTTGTCTCTTTCGTTCTTCAGTGATTAATAACAGCTAATGGCTGAATTAATTCCTCGAGAACTTGACGTCAGGATCGTTTTTAAGGAAGATGTGTATTCCTTGTTCGAAATAGGAAAAAGCTTTTGACAATTTTTTTGATGTTAGCTGTTTGAATACAACAAGCTCTGTCTCTTCATCAAATGCCGGTTCTGCTTGCAATTGAATGAGTTCCTTATATGAAAGGGGTTCCCTATCAGCTTCAAGTAGATCAAGCACATCACGTTCGTTCAAACCTTCAAAGCCGAGATCATGTGCTAGATCCAAAATGTTTTGCCTAATTTCAGGAAGGCAATTAACTTCCGCATCAGTACTTTTTACACATTCTGGCCATATTTTTTTCCAAACATGGTTCATTGTTGTTAATTTTAATTTCTTCCATGATTTACTGATGCTGTCAACAGCATCCTTGATGTTATAGTTTTTCCAAAATCTTTTAATTGAAGATTTACCATCGGTTTCCCTTATAAGTTGCCGGAAAGTTCGGCGTAGGTAATATGCCTTAAAAGTGGCTATTGCACCTTGATCCATTGGTTGGATCAGAGCTGTTGTATTTTTCGGAAGGTACTTAATCATGACATCTTCAGATAGTTCGGATAAATTAGTAGGATGCCCTGGTGCATTATCCAAAATTAGCCAAGCCTTGTTGCTTAAGTTATTGTCTCGCAAATAATTTTTCACTTCTGTGCAAAAGTGATTTTTGAACCAATCCTCTAAAGTAGCTTTAGTCATCCAAGCTTTCTTGTTGGATCTCCATATGACTGGTAATTGATTTTTATTTAGTCCTTTAAGAGGCCTTGGATTTTCGGACAAATATATTAAAAGTGGTTTTAGCTTAAAATCACCCGCGGCATTTGCACCAAGTAGCAAAGTTAATCGTTCTTTAGACACCTTATAACCAGGCGCAGATTTTTCGGTTTTTGAAATGTACGTGCAATCAGTCATTCGCTTTCAATAAAGCCCTGTTTCGTCTACGTTAAACACTTGTTCAGGTTTATGACCCCCTCTTTCAAAAATTCCCTTTAAAATGTTGGGATATTCCTTAGATGCGGCCTCATCGGCGCTAGCTGCTTCACCTTTCATTTTAAAATTCTGCAAATTAAATCTATTTTTAATTTTTTTTAAAAATCGACATCGAAAAAAAGTTTTTTTGCCGTTATAGCGAAACATTTTAGGCCGTATATCGAAAACGTGCCTTAATTGAAGAGGGCCGTTATAGCGAAAGGCCGTATAAAGAGCGGCCGTATAACGAGTTATGGGTGTATTTTTAGAACTATTTTTGATGGCTTAAAAAAGCTAGTTTCATATTAAGAAGGTCGAATTATTTTTTTAAAGATTCTTTTTGCTTTTGAAACAGTAAAATTACCGTAAAAAAAGGTGCTGGAACTCCATTCCATAGTGTCACATGACAAACAAAGACCATTGGCTGTACGACACTAGTCTTTTATTATTAACCTACGGCAATTAAGTGTTATTAAGTACGTTCCCTAATTATAGACTGGCAGCTGACTGTCGCAAATATGATGATTATATGGCATGACACGTATATGCGATTCTGAAGCATTTTGCACTTGCAGCGTATTAGGTAATTCTCACGATAAATAATTCAACCAAAAGCAGAAAATATACGGTCATTAATTTATAGAATATGGGTTTACTTTGTATAATGTGAGCGTGAGGTTTTTGATGGATATATACGCTTGCCTGTAATCAAACATTTCGTAATGCAGAAAGACGCGAATGAGTAATACCATCGGTGAGATAATGATCGTGGAATGACCGATGGCATATCCTTTATTGGGCAATCAATGTTTATGTTCATGTGGAAAACATTTCAAAGCTTAGTGTATTAAATTATCAATAGCAATAAGCGTTCCTTATTTGTGCATACGTTTATGATATAGTCATAATCAGTTGGGGCAACTGTACTATTAAATTTTAGTTATAAGTTACGGTTCTCATTTCCACCATAAGAACACTTACTGTTAGCAAGTAAATTGCCTAAAACATTATTATATTAGAAGACCAGAGAAAGTAATATTAGAAGACCATACAAATATCAACGGTACTTCAAACATAACGAAGTTCACCCGCTGCATCAAATTTGTTAAGATCAACTTTATTTCTGTCGGAATAGTTACAAACTCTTGCTTCGCCACCCGCTGCACCTGCTCTCAATATTAATTATCCAATTTCCTCTTGAACACGGCCCTCGCATTCAGTGCATCTCCCACGAGACTGGGAACCGTCTCTGTCTGGCAGCTCAACTTCGTCCCTTTCGCTCCCGGGAAATGCTTTAAGCTTCTTCGGGAAATTATTCCAATCTCTCATTGCTCCCCGGGAAATGTACTCAAGATGTATGAAGGCCGGCCCCAGACGGGCCGGAATTAAATTAATTTCCAGCGTCTGCCTCGAAAATTTATAATTGCATATGCCATTAGTAGTGATACGAATGCAGCAGATGCAATTTGGGATTCCGCGGGATAGGATAAAAATGCGCTTGGATTTGCATCCGAAAGTGTCGGAAATGCAACGCTGGGATAATGTTGTTGTGCGATTTAATTAAATCTTCATTCTAGCTTCGAGGTTTCAAAGGCAGTGGAATTATATTATACAAAACACTACAGCTTAAAGATTATTTCCATAAAAAACACGGTTTAAAATGAAGTGGTCCAGCGATGCATATTCGGAATACTAAGTGATTTTTGGGATAAAAAACTATTGCAATCGCGGTGAAAACTGGTGTTTTATAAAAATATTACGAGTAAACCAAATTTTGACCAATAGGAGAGCGCAAAAAACAATTAACCCTTCTCAGAAGTCAAAAATTCACGTCAAAAGCAATAAAATCGTGCCACGCTCTTTACCGAGTGTTCCCACTGCGAAGGCGCCGACGCGATTTTATTGCTTTTGACGTGAATTTTTGACTTCTGAGAAGTGATAATTGCTATTTGCGCCCTCCTATTGATCAAAATTCGGTTTGAATATACTTTAATCTGTCCTTTTATATCAGAAGTCCATAGTAACATCGGTAAGTATAGGTATTATATTTTTTTTAAATAGTGTAATATTGAAGGCAGACAAACTATGAAGCAAAACTGATTTTTTTCTATTATTCATACCCTAACTGATGAATATTTGAAGCGGTTGCTGTCTTGCTCTTTAGCAGGTCGTTTACATTAATTTAATAGGGCTCAAAGAGTTCAACTATGCGATTGGACTATATTTTATTATTTAGTTCCAAAAGACGAATAGCTATGAAATAATTCATTTTTAAAATATGAACTTAACCCTTTGAGCGGTATCGCCGTACATGTACGGCGGTCGATCTTTCACTGTTTTAATGTACTCCAGATAGTTAAATATTTACATGTATAACTATATAAATAATAAATAAAAACACTATATCTGTAAAAAAAATAGTGATAATAATTTGAATGTAAATGATTTTAATAGAAAATAATAGTGATAAATTACAGAGTACTTAAATGAACATAAAAAAATATGTTATATTAATTTTATAAAAAAATATTGCAAACTTCTGATTCCGCAAAAGCCGAAAAATTAACAAATTAACAAGATTATGATATAGGCATAAAGTTTATATTTCATTAATTTTGTGCTTAATATAATCATGTTTTTTTTTTTAGAATAAATGAAGAAGTAGACAGTTAAGATAGATGAGTGGCACATGTTTCTGACTATTAACCCAAAAGACCTAGTTTCGAATCCCGTATGGACCTTAGTGTATTTTAATTTCTATCGTGTCTGAGAGATAAAAATTAGTGTTTTTTATATAATTATAATTCCTATCTATTATCACCGATTATATTTTTCTAATCTCACAGATGAATATCGTGATGATTAATTAAAATAGAGCTAGGTCGTACATGTTAGGTATTGTTCTCTAATGATGAGCTACTTTAGCAAAATAAATAATATTTTGAAATTTTTCAATAACATATTAATTATGCCTAGTATTTGCTTTATGAAATTATTTATTTTTAAATATAGAAATATAGAAATCTTGGCCGAAAGAATCAGATACATTTTTCTATGTAAAAGTAAATTTTAAGTTTAATTTAAAAATATTTTCAATTTGATTAATGCAAATATCTGACATGTAATTTTATATAACATTTAGGGTTTGACACATATGTGGAAAATATTTTGTTGTATATTATTATTAGGTATATTTATTGTTTTGAATGCCCTGCATTGCGGCACACAATCGTCCGTGGCGCCATAGGGAGTATCTATGACCGACACGTCAAATAATATTTAACATATATTTTCAAAACTAATATATGGGATTAAAAATATAAATGTATTTTTTTAATAATTTCTTAAGAAATATTAAATATACCTTAATAAATTATGAAGTAAAATGTAGTAGTAATAATCTATATATAACTTAAATAAATACTTATAAACAGTATCTCTTTCATAAAGGTCAACACGTTTATACTACCTATATGTGATATTAAAAAAAAATATTTTAACTACTATTTGTTAGTCAGAATTTTAAAAAGAGATAATTTTAGACATTCTAGTAAAAGTATAATTGCATAGCCGATTACTTCTAAGAACATATTTTTGTGTGTTATCTTAAATGTCAATGCAATTAAATGGTTAAACATTGACTCTCATGATTTTCACTTAACTAGTAACGAGCGACTGGTAGATTAACAATTTGCTCAGCAAGTTGTTGGTAAATGTGGTTTTCTCTCTCGGCTGAGATGTCACTGATATGCTAAATATATAACAAGGTTGTTTTATAATCTGGAATTCGCAATATTTGATTTTTAAACTCGTACTTAAAGTACATTTAAAATACATAACCAATCTGAGTAATTGTGATGTAAATAATGATATATAACAAGTATACAATTAGGTTAATGATACAACGAAAAAAATCTGTGCCTCTTATTTCCTAACAATGAAATGTATCATACATTTCAATTTAATTACCTACTTTAAACTTAACCAATGAATTTTGTAAATTTTCTGGGTCTTTGTCTCTTGATTAAGTCATTTAAATAAAAAATAAATAAAATAAGATTATATCTAATATAATAAAATAAACATTAAGGCAAAGCAATTTTATATCTACAATTATCTCATGCAAAACAAAATAATATATTTTATAGCCAGAGATTAAAGCAAAGATCTCGGTTTAATGGCAAATTTTATTATATGTTATATACCCAAAATATGGTGATAATTAGAGAAGATTAAAAAATTGAGAAGAATGATATATATAAATATAAAAAAATAACTAAAAAGGAAATACAACGTAAAAATTCGTAGCGGAAACATAACACAATAAAGATCTCGAAGCCAAGATTAAATTTATTAAAAACATATTTTTTCATCCGTTTCGCTTTCAGGTTTGGCGTAATAAAAAGATTATCCTCGTTTATATATATATACATTCATACTATGTCAGAGCTTCTCAAACTATTGCCTGTGGTTAGGAAATGCATAGAAAATAAATTTCGATCCCCAGATGATATTATAATAATCACAATGTGAATAACTTCTGTTGATTTTAGTCTGGCCTTAATGTTTATAAAGTATGTTTAATATGTTGTATGTGCGGATGTTAGGAATATAGGGAAGATTTTCTTATACATATACAGATTTATATGTACATAAGCAATGGTTTAAGGCGAATCGTATTACAAATGCCCCGGGACGAAAGAGAATAATAGGAAACGAGAAAAACCTGAATAAAGATGAATGCTCCGTTGATCCTTCGCAAAGTGAGCGGATCCGTAAAGAAATTCGCACAATGAATGCGAGGAGAGAGAAAAAAATCAGCATTCAAAGGGTCAAGGTTTTTGTTTGTGGCGCCAAAATTCACACGGGACCATTTTTTTGCTCTTTTGAGAGCAAAAATATTAACCCCGAAGCCCGTTGGCCGTGTATTGTGCTTGGGTTTGATTAATTAATTGTTTATGTCTCGTGGGATCCCCTTATACCTATTTTATAATACAAGATGGGGCAATAAAGACTGAATGATGTACATTTTACAGACAGAAACGTTTTTTTGCTATAAAATATAGCTAGTGAGTATATGATTATATTATATTATAAATATTTATGAAACATATCTCTAAAAAGTTAGGTAAACGTTTTTGAATTTTGCGATTAGTAAAGCACTGCATAAAATTTTGATGTGTATTTGAAGATGGCGATTGTTGATAGTTTGTTAATTTATTTTATTACAATGAGGACCTTTTAACCCTTTGAGGAGTATCGCCGTACATGTACGGCGGTCGATCTTTCACTGTTTTGAGGTACGCCAGATAGATATATATTTTCATGTAATATAATTGTTATATATTTACATATGTATATAACTGAAGAACGGATAAATAAAAAAAAATATAATTACATATTTTTTTTAAATTTAAATTATTGTTAATGATTTCTATACAGAATAATACTAATAAATTAAAGAGAACCAAATAAACTAACATAACAAAAAATATTTTATAATAATTTTTATAAAATATATTGAAAGCCTCTGTATTCATATAAAAAATCCACAAAAGCCGAATAATATATAACAAATATGTAAAATAAATTAATAAATTTAAAAAAAAAACAGAAAAGTGTTCAAAAAAATTATTTAAACACACTAATACAAAAAAGTAGTAAAATAAATCAAAGCAAAAAAATTAACTCACTCCCAGGTATATACTTACAAATTAACAAATGTTTATAAATTTGCTCACTACTCCAAGGAAATTTAAACCATGTAAAATAATTAGGATGTTCAGATATAACTTGTCCTTTACACTGCTCTGTTCATCTCTTTATTTATGCAAATATTTCTAAGCTAGTGATTAAAATATCGAATGGTAAATGATAAAATATTCCAATAAATCTGTTTGTATTTTACTTTTTAAAATAATAAAGAATTCACTTTTTGAAGCTTTAAATATGTTCAAAAAATTTTGATTATTGGTAGTGCGGAAAAGACTCATTTAGTTGCTGTTTATGTGGGTTTTATTAACAGCAATGTGTTGCAGCAAATACAACTTGATATGCTTAAAAGAATATTACTATACTTAAGACAAAATTAGTCATATTAATTCATATGAATAATAATAAGTTGGAAATATGAGTAATTTCTGGAATTTCGTCAGTTACAACATACAGTTTTTTTTTATTATTTTGTATGTGACGGTTTGTTTGTTGGTTTTTAGCTGCTGTTGCCATGTCGGTTATAAATAATATAAAGAAAATTTCACAAGAACTAAAAATACTGCAGTGGTACATTAGGGGAAAAATTGCCAACATGTAATTGAAACGTTTCAATATACACTACAAATATAATCGAATAGTAAAAAACAGTAAATATATTCGGTATTCGAATATTTTAATATTTTGATTCTAGTCTTTATTTTTAGATTTAAAGTATTCAATTTTTTAACATTTACTTAAAGCTATACAAAATTCTATTCACAATTTTAACCAGTTTTACACTAACAAGTATCAGAAATCATCAATCAAGAAGAGACTTGACGTTACATTTTTTTTGATACTGAACATCTATTTTTTTTATACTAGTAAAAATATATATATATACTGGTAATATATATACTTTGCTACTCTCCCTAGTATTATTACCGTTATTGGCATTAGCAATGTCCCTATCTCGGCACTTGACGTTTGAATTAACTATAGATATACATATGTCTTCTAAAAATATCATATTTACGTGAGTGCTTAATAAAAATAGTTTTATTATAAGCATATATTTGTAGTATTTAATAGATTGCTCTCGCAAACATCGAAATCAATGTCATTAGCGTAATTTATACATTTAATTGGCGGTCGGAAAAAATAGTGCTGATTCTGACTGTGCGCTTATTAGACGTTAACCTTTTTTCTTTGCCTTGTCCGTTTGTCATATTCCGTCAAATTATATTTAATTTTAAAAATAACAATTTCTAATCAGATTATCGCTAATTTAAATAAATACAATTATATAAAAATGTTTTTACTAAAATTGAATAACTGAGGCATGTGAGAAAAAGATACTATTTTTTAAGTAAAGCATTCAATGATATTCCTGCATGATTCCAGCAGTTTTAAGTCACATGTATGTACATTGTTAAAACTATTTTCGATGAATGTTTTTCGAGCAATCATGATTATCTAAATTGGAAACTGAAAATGTATCTGTACACATTTTTACGAACACCGCGCACAACACTTGGGTTATTCCATTTTGTAATTAACTTCCAATTAATCCGTTGTTCCATTGTTCGGTACTCTAAAATTATATCATCGATCTTGCCACAGTCGTTATCGTTGCAGCACGCAGCTAGAGCTCGCAAATTAAACGCCGATACAATCGCCATTATAAAATTATCTGTACTTATATTTAATGAAAGAAAAATGTATCATATTAAATAATAACAATGGCGGTGTAATGGTAATAATTGCAAAGATTGAGAAACACTGGTTAGTTATACACAATAATATAATCTTAGATTGTATCGATGAATGGCCGAAACCGTCTTGGAGATAAATATTTGAATTAGAAATTTCAATTGAGAAATACGTAATAAGATTATGTGATATGGGAAACTTTGGTAATATCGCATTTATTATAAAACACAAATATTTTTTATAAAAAATAAATAATATGGGGATATGGTAATACTTTCAAAATAATTGCTACAGGATTCAATACTAAATTTATTGTGAAAGAGTGGTATAAAATTAATATAACTTTTTTACTATAAATTTAATTTAAAATTTGTGAAAGAAGAAACAAGCAGCTTTATGGTTCAAATACATTATAGAAACTATCTTGGTGGTTGCTTTTAAAAAAACATATTTTAATAACGTGGAAGATTTACATATGATACTAAAATAATTAATGAAGAGGACGATTTCATTAATATGACGTTGACAATCGAAGAAGAATTTAATAAATACCCAATAAATCAGAAATAATAGAATAATAAATAAATTCAAGATTTTGCAACCAATCAGAGAATATATTCAAAATCTAAATATTTTATACAAATCTTTGCTCTCAATTAAATTAACATCAACGGAAAGCGGACGAGTATTCTGAAACGTAGAAATATTCTCTACGAAAATTATAAATAAATTAACTGATCCATCCTTAAATGCCCTGGTCTTTCTAAAAAATAATTTTGTCCAGTAAAAATAAAATATGTACACTTATTTTATAATATAATTTTATAATTATATAATTGAAATTGTATATAAATAAATATACTTTTTACACACTATTTACGCTATGATTTCACCGATAAACCAACAAAAGTATCGATTCCTTGGAAATCTAGGGTCTGGAATTTTTTTGGTTCTTTTCCTGGGACCTCAAAAACGTTGAATCGCCGCTGCGGTGTTAAGAAACTTGCAATGGAACGGTCATCGAGCCAAGGGTTAAAAAAACTGTGGCGTTAGACCAAGAAAATAAGAAGTGCGCTGCTGTTCTCTCTTTTTTCGTTGAAAGGCACAAAACGCAACACTCAAAACCGTTGATATTCCTGGTGTCTGACGAAAGGAGTGGGTTTCTCGGAAGCATTCAGAAACGTGTGATAAACCAAACGCAAACTTAAGTCTCGCCTGGGATTATATTTACATTCGGCAGTTATGCGTGACTAGAAATAATCGTTGCGAATTTATTGCTTTATAATCACAACTTACAGTCACGTTTTTATACAGATTGTTTTTAGCTAATCATGTATTATAATAAATATTAATTGCTATATGTATAATAATAAACAACTTCCTATTTCATGAACTACCTTTTAAATTAGATTTAATTTAAATACTATAATAATAAAAAAATACATACAATATAAAATGGGGCAAAGACGCAACACCACTCGACTTTATTTATTGTGAACAACTACTAGAAATCACAGTTAATGCAAATACCTTTGTGTCATCGCTCTTCGGTGTATGTACATACTTTTTTTTAATCCACATCCAGTTAAAATGAATACCGTAGCAACCATTAATGGCAAATCTATGCGACTTTAACCAGTTGCGCTAGAAAGTGTCCTTAATGCGACCGCTCGATGTAGAAAATTGCACATTTCGCACGACCGAGACCAGTTTTTCGTTTCGGATCGTCGATGATAATCTTTTCAGACAATGTTGTCAACAATATTTTTTATTGCATAAAGCATAAAAAGCTATACTATTATAAAAACATACAATAAAAACACTCAATGCTGCTCTGGCATTGTGCGAATAAAATCTCATGTACCTTGAAGTGTTCGCGGCGTCGCTAATTTGAATCTTGTTCATTGTACGATTGTACAGTGAATGAAAAAAGAAGGGAAAACGTTTGAAAACGTGTGTACAGTACCCGTTGGACCTTTGTGTTTGACTTTGAAACCTATGAAATTTCGTTTTCTCTTTGAGCCGAACAATGGGGGCCTTAACAAATGCGATCAGGCGTTTTGTTAGCATGGAGAGAAAATTGTCGATACACGCGATTGTAGTAGATTGTTGCCTATTTTTACAAAATATACGTAATATTAAGAATATTTTTACAAAGTAATAAAATTCTTTTAAATATAAATATTCTGGAAATTTCTTTTGAATCATACTCAAAACAATGCGTAGCAACATATTATACAAATTTAAAAGTGATAGTGAATTGCAAAATCGTCTCGGATAGAAGTATATAAAAGATAATGTAATTGAAAAGTAGATAAGTAAAATATTTGTTTAAGCACCTCATAAAAATATGCCCATTGTGCCACCAATTTTTTCCGCCGCTTGTATATTAACTAATAATGCGTTTTATATTAAAAAAAAGACCAATACCCCAAAAACGTTTTGCTTTTTTAAAAATATTTTTTATTAATTCATAGTACAAAGTAAATTACATTACCATATTACTAAGTAAAAATAAAACAATTTTTTTACACTTATTAATTTTATGTTTCAATCATAATAGCCTAATATTTTCAAGACTTTCCAAGCTTCCAAAATTTATATTTTTATCTACAACACTCTTTTAGAATTGTATAATATTTAATTCATAAAAAAATTGTATTAATTACATATCTTTTTAAGTCCACTCTTAATAAACCATATGGCGGCCGTGAATGACGTCCGGACGGCGGCTTCTATCACGTACAGCCGGCATATTTGCGCGCGAACGAAAAATGTGCCAAATAATCGCAATTTTTTAATTGTCATATTATTAAAATTACGCTACTGATAATTATAAAAGTTTGTGTGGGCACTTACCAATACAATATCAGTGAAAACTTTTCGGTCGTAAATATTCAATTTACGCAAAATATTTGTCGGCTTTTGCAAAATGCCATAAGGCATAAAAATGATACTTCAGAAAACGAACACCACATCTGTGTCGCCGTCGATTCTAAATAAGAATTCGTTATGGTCTGACATTTATATAAACCGATCTAAGAAAATACATTAGGATATTCGAAACGATTTTTTTAAACAAAATCAAGTACCACTAATTATTTTTTAATTATTTAATTTTATATGAAAAAACTATATAATAACGATATCTGTTGGAAGAATATACTATGAAAAATATAATTAATCCCTTTTGGTGCCCTAAAATATTCAAAGATGTCAGTAAGAGTCTGTTGAAGTTCCCGATAAGCATGTTGTATTATAACTTGACCACGTGACCACGATGCAGCGCTCGACATGCGTGTTGACCATAGGACGCCTACGCGCATACTAAAATTGAACCGAGTTACTCGTTCTATCTCAGTTTGCGAAACAACATATCATTATCTCTCTCACTCTCGTCATTTAACACGCGAGTGAGCGAAAGAGGAACTATCTCACCGCTCGCGCTTGAAAGAGCAGCTCCGACTTCGGTCCCTTTGACTCCGATCCTTTTGCCGACAATGTTCGGAAGCGCTCGAAGCTGGCCAAGTCGACTAAATTAGTACGAATAATATATTTATTGAGTTAGCTTGTTTTAATTAATTCAGTAATTTAATACAAAGATCAGTAATTTTAATTTTATTATATTTTTAATAAAATTGTGTTATTAAGTGAAATAGCTAATAATATTTTCAGTAAATATTAGTATTTTTATCATTAAACTATTATAAAATATGTGCTTCTGGCCATTTCTCAATTTTATAAAAATATAAATCACATATAATTCTTTGAATAGTATTATAAATTTATATATCTGTCATAAAAATATGTTAGTTTGAATTTTTTGTTATTACGGATTAACCCTTGAATTGAGAGTGAGTAAGAGTCTAACTCCGATTATCGATTTTTGCTATTCGACATCATCATCAAAGAAAAATTGATGTATTAATAATTGACTGCATGGTGTATGCTTCAAAGGCAAATAACACTTTTATGTGAAAATATACATATATGTTATATGTACATCAATTACAATTTGCTTGGCAACTAAAAGGTTAATAATTGCAATCAGAGCTTCACTAACAGTCTATCAAAAAAATATTTATCATTAATGACAAAGTTATTCACCATTAATTTGTTGCCATAATAATAATTTTTTAAAACCCCTAATTATGGTATTTTAAAATTAGGACTTAGGATCAAACGTAATATTCGTAAATTAAACACGTTGATTCCTTTTTTACTTTTATATTGAATGCGGTTTTGAGAAAAAAAAAATTTGGGAAAATATATATAAATCGATGCGTATGATAAAAAATGTATGTAAGGTCGGAATAGCGTATTCTGTAAAGTCTAGACTGTTAACTCAGAGGTCACGGGTACGAATCACAACATCAGACTCGAATTTAAATATATAAAAATGCGCTATTAATAAAAACCTATCCAGCTGAAAAATGTCATATATATATTGAATACAATTTGAGTGAGTTCCGACACCTTTTTATTTTAAAAAACAATGAGCTAATTTTTATAAATAAATAATACAAATCATTTAGGTATTACTTAAGTAAAAATGCAAGGAATGCAACATTTTTTAATAAGTTTCATAGTATGATTGCATATTGTTATTTTCTCTGCGTTTTGCAACAATGACATCACATCACGGTCGAGTGGAAACATTATGTCACAAATATACGAGAACACTGTCCCTGTACTGCTATTACGCGCGTTATTCCTATTATTTATTATATGACATGTAATGGCTAACATGGCAGTCATGACATTCCCTCTATATTTATAACCTCTCAAATAAATATATACGTTCATATTTATGAAACATTTAATATACATATAACAAAATAAATCCTCAGATAATATTTGGCGACAGTCCGACGTAATCGAAGTTGATTGCAAACCAATGCTTAACCATGACTCGCGTTTTAACTGATTGCGTTAGTGGGTCGCAAGTTTTACCTCCACTCGGTTTTCCACCATAACTAAAACGTTTTTGGAACTCGTTCGACACTCTTCACACCCGATTGGTCGCTCATGTTGTGTCGCACAATTAAAATTAGCGACGGTCGTTCAGCACGGACCCATTGGTATGACTAAAAATAAAATCGAAATGCCACAATGCCGCACGACAATGGGTATATGTTTTTTTTTAATTTATGACTTCATAACCATGACTTCAGATTCCTTTTAAAAGCTATTTGGAAGCATTGTTAGGTATGTACAAAAGTATTCACGAGATGTATGATCAATCGCTGGAACGAAGAGTAAAATACAACCCCGGTTGACATCAAAACTTTGTTACGACTAACCGAGTAATTCAAATTATTGATGGTATTTCACAATAGTGCTGTAAATGATGCACAAAATACATAATTCGATCTAGTTCAGCCAAACAATCAACTTGAAGTGAAATTTTAGAAAACCATCAGTTTAAATTCTGTTTAGACTTTGGCTGTGAATAATATCATGTAGAAAACGTTTATAAAGCTAATGATTGTGACGTAGGAAGTAATTATATTGAATATTCACACCACGTAGTCGCATTGACTATTATCTACAGCCGCATCTGTCGGTGCGCTTACTTGAGAGAAGGGCAATTTCGAAGAAGAGTATCTTGAAGGTGTTGCCTCGGACCGCAGCATCCTTATCTCGATCATCTCGAGGGCAGTGTGAGCATTCTGTGGGCCAGTCATTATTACTGAGCCAACGGGGCGCACGCTAAAAACCGCACTTTGCGAAACAATCATAGTATTCGTTATTATACGGCATTTAGTCACGCGCGCATGCGAGCGTGCGTGATGTGTGTTGGTAGTCATGCCTTTTCAGAACCCGACATTCTAGGAATCTAATAATACGAGAGAGAACGATGCGTGAAAAGTTCTTTAAAAAACAACAATGATCGGCGTTCAAAAAGTCGTTTTAGACTTACGGTTAAATAGTGCGGTTTCTTCCGAGAATCGTTTGAAACGCGACATTGAACAGTCTTGAATAACGATTTACAAAAATGCCTATAATCATAAATTCTATTGAATTATTTTGTTGATATCATAAAAAAAATACATTAGTTCTATGTACAATAACAGTAGTATAACTTCCGATGATGAAGTTGAGATGATCAGAAATATATTGTTATATATTATATTTGCTTGTAGAGTACGCTCGGGATAAGGATTCCGGTTTGTTATTGTGTGCGTGAACTGTGTGGCTCAAAACAATTTCGCTCAGAATATTTAATTTTTTTATTTTAAAAGAAAATATAAGTATGTTTCTTTAACATACATACATCTGAGCTAAGTTGGAAATTTCAACGGACAATTAAAAATACATTATATAATCGAAGAAACCAGACATTGATGTCATTAATTAAATATTTGCAAAATTCAAAATCTTTCACTAGTCAAAAAAATAATGAAGTCTTTAGCTATTCTTCAAAAGCAAAAAGATATAAAATGGGGAAAGAAATTATTCGCAGATTGTTTAATGGCTCGACGACTCTATTAAATCATTAGAGTCCATTGAATAAATTAAAAAATTATCATTGGCGCAACGATAAGAATAATAACAGAGAATAGTGTAAAAAAACCATCAACGTACGGATTAATGGAAAAATATTTAAAATATTTTAATCCACGGGTAAGAGAACGAATAACTTACAGTGTATATTTGAAGCCTTGAATCAATTAACCCAGATATGCCCAAGAAATTTTGTTCTCTTAAAATTTCATTTATAAATAAAAAACAGTGGCACAAGTTGAGTGACCTATCCATGGGACAGTGTGCATATCTGGGCTTTAAATCAATATCAATACAAAATTATTTAAAATAAATTACTAGAGAAGATCGAACTTCTGTGCTACACTGCACTTTAATGACGAATACCAGCGTTGACGAATCAGCGACTGTCCTTAAAAGAGATAGCGAGACAACGAAGTACACGCTACATCGCTTCTCCCTCTCATATACATGTACACGCACACAATAACAAACCGGCATCCTTATCCCGAGCGTACTCTAAGATCATCGCACTTCGTACGAGTTTTGATCCAGCATACGTAGTTTTAGACTATAAGACGACTCGATTAACCCTTTTCGTAACTACTATTTAGCATAATTATATAAATAAGAGAATCTCCATTGTTCGTCAGAATTCCGTCAAATAATTTCAAACCATACGGTCAGTCATCTGATCGATAAATATCGATTTTCATCGAAATGCCGTGAATTTATAACCATATTCATCAAAATGAAAAGCATGTTGCAGGCATTTATATTACTACTTAGACTCCAAATGTTGCACTATTATGAAAAATGAATGTCATTTAATAAAATAATATGAATCTTAATGAAATTTAAATATTAAAAATGCTGTAATCACGTCCCTGATTCTAGTCCAGAAATACTCGGGTTATCCCTTCAAAAAAATCATGGATTTTTCAAAGAAGTTATATTTTCACTAATATAAATATTATTTAAGTTCACTAATTGTTTAAGTAAATACATACAAGCACAAATATAATTGAACTGATATGTGCTAGTAAAATTATATGCTACTCTAAAATAGCTTGATAGTTGAGAAACGTCTATTTTCTGTGTAAACCCAAACCTAACCTAACATAATTAAACTAATCGACCTTTACATAATGAAAAAAACTGTCAGTTGTAGACCGTAAATTACGCTTCACGTCTGTATAATTACAGCATATAATTTTACTACCACCTGTCAGATAAATTATATTTTTACTTACAGAAATATATATCTACCAGATAAATGTTATTCTGATATGATTTCACTGAAATCCAGTAAAAATATATTTTCACTATTAATTCACTTTCACTGTATCATACATAATTATCATTGCAGCTTGACAATTATGAAAGATATTCTAAAGTCCAAAATTTAATTACGGAAATATTTTATATTAGAAACAACTTATACACTTTTAAAATATTTTTTTATTTATAGCTTATTGTCACCTAATAAAAATTCTAATGCCTGCACTACAACACTAAGTCGTCCGAGACCTACGACTTTACCGAGACCACAAATTTCATATGCCGTCCGGACGGCTGCTTCTGTCACGTACAGCCCGCATATGTGCGCGCGATCGAAAAATGTGCCAAATAATCGCAATTTTTAAATTGTCATAATATTAAAATTACGCTACTGATAATTATAAAAGTTTGTGTAGGCGCTCACCAATACAATATCAGTGAAAAATTTTCGGTCGTAAACATTCAATTTACACAAAATCTTTGTTGGCTTTTGCAAAATTCCATAAGGCATAAAAATTATACTTCAGAATACGAACACCACATCTGTGACTATCCTAGAATTTATAGCCATCGATTCTAAATAAGATTTTTAATGGTGTGACATTTATATAAACCGATCTAGGAAAATACATAAGGATATTCGAAACGATTTTTTTTAACAAAATCAAGTACCACTAATTATTTTTTAATTATTTAATTTTACATGAAAAAAAATATAATAACGATATCTGTTAGAATAATATACTGTCAAAAATATAATTAATCCCTTTTGATGCCCTAAAATATTCAAAGATGTCAGTAAGAGTCTGTTGAAGTCCCCGATAAGCATATGGTATTATAACTGACCACCTGACCACGATGACCACGTGACCATTTTAAACTGAACCAAGTTACTCGTCTTATCTCAGTTTGCGAAACACCATATCATTATCTCTCTCAGTCTAGTCACTTAGCACGCGAGAGAGCGAAAGGGGAAGTATCTCACCGCTCGTGCTCGAAAGAGCAGCTCCGACTTCGGTCCGTTTGCCGACAACGTTCGGAAGCGCTCGAAGCTGGCCAAGTCGACTGAATTACCACCAGTTTACCTCCCATTCTAGGTAACCTCGGACAACTTCCGAGAGATTTTAGAGCAGAACCGAACTCGACCGAAGTAACCCACTATATTCTCCGTCCTTGGCCAACCTTGGCCAAATTCCAGAGAGTGTAGTGCAGGCATAAAACTAATTATATTTTTAGAACTTTCATTAGGTTTAGTCCAAAATACAAATTTAATCAACTTATCTCTCAGGGGAAAATAAGCAGAAGAATAAGTATAGCCAGACGTCACATCTCGCATATTGCTTCATAGTTTGCCTGCATTTAAATATTACACTATATTTTGAAAATATGCTATTTTTACCGATATTTCTACAGACTTCTAATATGAGACTATTGATCAAAATAATTCAAATCGAATTTTGGTCAATAGGAGTTCGCAAAAATAATTATCACTTCTATGATTATTACGAGACGTCGATATTTCGAAAAACTATGTCAAGAAATAGATTTTGACAAATTTTAATATTTTGCATTTTAACATTTTGCATAAATTTTGACAAATTTTAACATTTTGCATAATTTTGCATTATGTTAATAATGCAACGATTTCAAATAGAACAGATAGGATGGCGAAAGTTAAACCAATTATTGGTAATTTTTAGGTAAATTCAATAATATTTACAAGCCAAAGCAAAACCTTTCCCTAGATGATGGAGTGTAAAAAATAAAATAAATCTACCTAACCATGGTTAGGTAGAAAGTTAGATACAGGTTATATATGTAATTTTAAATTATAGACCGGAAATGCAGAAAGATTAGTAAATACGGTGATGATTGTACTAAACCCATATCTGGACAAGTGTCACCGTGTTTATGACGACAATTTTTATAATAGCGTTTTACTCGCAAAATTTTTTTTTGCAATAAACAGGACTTTGTAGAACAAACCGAAAAAACTAGGGTCCGCCAAAATCCCTCAAAATTATAAAATTAAATATCACACAGATGAAACATGCCAGAAAAGGTGAAACGCCTATCCAAATTTGGAAAACAAATAAGAAAATAAATGTCAGAATGATACCTGCTTTTTATAACAGCCAGGTGATAACACACACGGGAAAAAACAGAACAGTCGTATATGAAAGGACTATAAAAAATATATTAAGGTTGTTGATAGCAACGATCAATAACTAAAATTTAACCGAAAATTTTGAAAAACAATGGAATGAACAAAAAAAATGTTGTTTTATTCCATTGTTTTTTTATAGTTTATTTTAATCCGCATTGTTTAATTCGTTTCGTGTCTATCAAAATCTTAATCGTAACAGTAAAATTAAATTTAAAGATTTTCTTTTGAGTAAGGCTAAAGGATGCAGAATTCAGTGAAATCTGTCGATTCTAAAGACATTACACCAGTTTCTACTATATATTGTCGTGCCCGTGCTGTCGATCCACCAGAAAGGCTTTCGGATAAGCTAAAAAATTATCGGTCATAAAAATAATAAGTGGTGAGAAATATGTGAGAAGAAAATGTCGTGTTTGTTCTGCACATGAAATAAGGAAAGCTACAGCATACATGTGTAGAAGCTGTGAAATTCGTCTTCATATTGACGTATGTTTTTAAACGAATCAATCAAAATATTTTATTGAAATTGATAAGAAAGTGTAAATAATAATAATAAATATAAGTGTAATTATAAAAATAAATGTGTAGTGTATAAGTGTAAATAAGTGCCTATAAAAATATGTAAATTAGTGTAGTGTAATAAGTGTATATAAATCAAATGTGTTTGTGACAGTTGAATGCAGAAAATGGACGCCGAAAAATTTGGTGAGTGCAAATTATATTATATTATAAATGTATATTTTTTAAAAATCGTTTATTGGGGATGAAAAACGCATATTTATTCGTTCATTATTTTATTCTTCATAGCTTCTTTTAAGTGCAATAATATAATTGTTCTTAAAATATTTTACTCAATGACGGTTATAAATTGCATTTTCCCTTGGTTTCTTAATCTGTGAATCATTGCGGTTTTCTAAATAGTGAGGAAATATCAAAATAACAAACCGATAAAAAATGTTTAAAAGTTAATGGAACTATTTCTTAAAAGTTCTTTGATTACTGTGTTATCTAATTTATCTTCATATACCGTAACGTTTTTGCTTTTAAATTTTGTAATAATATACAGAATTTGAGGTGAAAAAACTTTGTTAATTAATGTACTATCAACCACAGATCTTTCGATTTATTTTATTTATATTTAGCTATTGATTTATTTTGAAGGAATGTACCATAAAATATTATTTTTTAAATGAAATAAATAATTATGGTGCATACATTTCGTAACAAAAAATCTCGTGCCCCAAAAAGGCTACGACTCTTTGCATTGCGACTCAATGGGATAAGACGAAAATATAATTTATTTTTCATTTGATATCATGTATAAATAGTATACTACCATATCTTATTATTATATACAGGCAAACTTGATGGTATCCCAGTATTTTTTAATAAAATAAAACGCATGACGCAGGACTCAAACACGAGTCCACGGGCGTCAAGCGTTAAAGAACAGAGCATTTCCACTACAATGGCGACGGCATCGCTTTTTACGTGAATTCTAAACAGGTACCTACTTGAATTTGGATAGAAAAAGGCATGTCATTTAATTTATTGAAACGGAAATATTATAAAAACGACCACTGACTGGCCAACTTTTGCTCCCTTCCCTGAAATTACGTTTCTGCCAAATCTAATATTCAATATTAAAATAAAAAATACAATATTCCTTGTTTTGGCCCCTCTTATTTTAGCACGATTTAAACAATTATCTGTGATATATATAGTCCGTCCATGATATGAACGCTCATCGTCACAGTATTGGTGAGAAAAAATAATAGGGTGACCATGTGAAATTACAAGTGCAATTAATTTTAACTTTTTTAATTTAATTTGTTGAGGAAAGTGTAATATATCACTTTCTTACTGACTTTATTTATTTATATACATATTTAACTCAAAATCATGATAGCAGTTTTGGTATCACTCTCCAGGTTGAATATCTGCTTAATATAATATTTTTTAAAATACCAATAGAATATTACAGGAATTGTTTTATTGATTACAAAATTACACCACATGACATACATTATAATTTTAAATTCAATTTCCAACGTATGGTCATACTACTCTTAAAACATCCCTGATTTAGTATTGGTGACGTTCTCCTATCGGTGTAAGCAAATTCGCGGAAAATTGTATATATATGCAAGCATGCGTACACGCACCCTTATTTCCAGCACAACGATGATGAGCACTAACATCTTGGATGGATTATATTTATATAATACGCTTAGATATCTTATTTTAAAAACCGGTAATATCCACACATAATATTTAAAAAGTTATTTGAAATTACAATTAATATTATTTCAGTCGATAATATTATTTTATTCCTTGATTTTAAAGAATAATGATTTCAATATTGGTTTAGTGCTTATCTTAACATATTTTTTTCATTTTTTTGTTCCCTAACTACACGCTCCCAAATAGCATGTCCCTAATTTTCCGTGTTATTGGGGATCTACTGTATGTATATATTTAATTAAAGAGTACTGAAATTTTCTGATTTTTATAATTACGAAACTTGGGATTCATGTTTCAAAAACCATGACAAGAAAATATCAGCGATGTTTTATTATCGATTATTTATATATTAACGATATTATTCCGTATAACTGTAGATACAAAATTAAATTTAAAGGAACATTGTAAACACATACATATATAGGTATATTATCTAGGATGAAAAGTATGTAAATTATAAATACAAAAATAATCTTATATATAATTGTTCTAAGCCGTCGCTTCCGGACGCGCATAACTTTAAACAAAACATTCTCCGTTCAATTCTATACTCTATAAATCGTATCGCTTTGTATGAACGGTGTGTAACAATACACGTAAACAAAGGAATTATAATAATAAATCAAAATAAAAATAAAAATTGAATTTGCTCCGATTGATTTTCGAGCCGCCGGTAATGCGTTCTGTTGTTTCGACCAATCAAAAATAAGCATTCAAATATTCAAATAGTTTCGACCAATAAAAAATAAGCATTCGAATTCAAATAGACAGTACCGTGACAACGCTTTTATTTAATAATAAAATTTTGCTACGCGACAATAATTTTCATTAATTCGTCATTTGACAGAATATAAATAATCGATTACAAATTAACTAGGTGTGTTATAACTATGTTAACTTAAATATATACATAATGTGTTGAGGATTAGAAGAATACATTGATTAAACTAGATAAACAATCTTCGTAATGAAATCTTCAAATTTTGAATTCCCGGCGACGGGCTCCGAGGCCGAAAAGTGAGTTTTTCCTTTTATAAATAATCGGATTGCAACTTAACTAGGTGTGTTATGACTATGAAAATTAAATATATAGATAATGTGTTGAGGATTAGAATAATACATTGATTAAATTAGATAAACAATCATAAAACAATCTTCGTAATGAAATATTCAAATTTTGAATTCCCGTCGCCGGGCTCCGGGGCCCAAAAGTGAATTTCTAATTTCTAATAAACATTATCATTGATTCCGATTTAATGCACAATTTTAAACGTGAACGTGTAATATATCCTTAGTATGTATGAGGATTGAAAGTTAATGTCGATCAAATCGGCGCTGTCGGCTATATATATCAACCAACGGACAGCTTATAAATGTGTAGTTCCTTGGATGTTATCTAATAAACGACAATTTACAATGATTATATATATGTGATCGCAAACCTGGAATAATCGATAGCCAAAATATCTAAGAGTGGGTTATTTTTAATTCCGATGTGGCAAAATATGTTCAATTTTTGTTCTTTGCCTTCATTCCTCTTTCGGAATAGTCAAATTCAAGATATTCAGTTACATCAAACTTATGTAGTATGTTCTTTATAAAAAGATAATACTTGCTGACAGTTACTTCAACATGAGAAGATTCACTCTTTGTTTATATATACAAATTCTACGTTGTGGCCATATAAGTCATCAAATTGCTCCCTCATTGCTTCTGAAAAATAATTAAAAACACCTTAGTCAAGAGTTAAGCATTGAACACATTATTACTACTAATATAATCCATAAATTAAATTTAAACGACAAGCGAAGAACAAAATTGACGGAAGATACTGTAGAGGATTAAACACATAGATTGACATATCTTCATCTTCTTCAAAATAGTCGCAATATGTCATATATTAATTGTTTGCCATACGTAAATGTTATTAGATCTATCCATGCTTCTGAAAATGAACTGTAAACGATACTATATAGTGGGTAAAATGTTACTTTGTTTAATTAACTTTGGTATGTATACCTTTAATTGTCCAATCACCGCTGATTGTCTTTTAATATTAGATCCTGGAAAGTCAATGGTAATTTTGTTAGAATAACCGTGACATATTATTCATATAACCAAACACTTACTGGCACACTCATAATTTATAGTTTTAATTATGTTATACACTTTAAATCATCTTCAATTGACACTTTGTATGAAAAATGCTTTGTTTAATTAACATATTTTACTGTTTATTGAATCGCACTAAGCTATATCCCGGCGCGCGCTTGACTGATGACAGAACTGTCAAATGTAAGCAACTGAGGGGATATCCCGATACATGATCGGGCCGCGCGCTTAAGAACGAACTACGAAATTGATTTTAACGATTTAAATTGTAAAACACTTATCAATATATGTTTAAAAATCATCAAATTCTAAAAAAAATATTTTTTAAAATATTTTTAGTTTATACGGTATTTAAAATATAATATAAATAATGTGGATTTTTATTAGCTTCTCTTAACAAAAAAAAATATGTACTTGAATTTTGGCGAACGTTGGCAATTTAAATTAATAGTTTTTGGAGAATTTTTAAAATTTCGCTTGAAAAAACATTTTAAAAAAAAAGGGGGAAAATTTCAAAATAAGTACTATTCATTACCAACCAACTACTAAACACATAGTGTTGCAAAAATCTCTCTTACTGACCCCTTTGAAAGGAAACTACACAAAATTGTAAAATATTTTATAACTAATTTAATTTTTTTAACTTATTTAAATATTTTTTAAATTATAAAGTTTTAAAATAAATTTTCAAGATTTATTCAAAATATTTTTTTCAACCTTAAAAATATTTTTTTATTTTATTATGGATTTTAAATATTCTTAATTTATTATAGATTTTAAATATGTTTAGCTTATTTAAATTTTAAATAATGTGAAAATTTTTTGCACTTATTAATTATTAAAATATATAATGCTGCGCAGATAAATCATTTACTTTAAAAAATATATAAATATAAATATTTTTTAATAAAAATTGACAAAGATCTCAAAATTATTATTATTTTTAAAGCGCACTTTTGGTCTAAAGTAACAGATTAAGTGCTTGATATTTTCAGTTTATTATTTCTTTCTAATTGGCTTTTATATTTACACATAAAACATATAAACAACTTTTTTAAATTATAAATCAACTTATGGTGTAACTAAAAAAAGTTCTTATTACTAAGATTTAAATTTATGATAAAATTGTGTTATATGCAATTTATTCATTGGTTCCGTAAGCTTCGCTGTATTGAGATTTCACTGTACAATTTTTAATTTATTATTATCTAGCTAAGTTCTAAACCTATTTATAAATGATATGCAATATTTAGATTTATCATTAAATATCTAAGTTTCAAATATAACGATAAAATTTAACGTTTCAAATCTAATAAATAATATAAAATGTTTTCTTCTGGAAATATTTAGTCAAGTTGTAAACCTATTTTCAAATGAATTGAAAATGTTAGTAGTTTTTTATAGATTAAACCATTTTGTCTATTATTGAAAATCCTAAATAATAATGTCCAATTTGGACCATTAATTTTTTTTTAAATATTTAATAAAATCAGAACGAAGCAAAAATTATATTTAAAACCCAAAAAGTTGAGGGTCCGGTATACGCACACTCGCTAGCTTTCGGTACCTCACGATAGTGAGGTACCGACAGCTAGTAACCTATAATAGTACTATATTGTACCGCTTCAATTATTATGCAACAATATTATATATGCTTAATAAATTAGATAAAATGATCTTGAAAAAATTACAAAATAGAGCAATGAGAGTAGTTTAAAAAAAATAGTTTTTTAAATTGATAGATTGGAATGGTTGAATTTGCGAGAAATATTTAAGGAAAATGTTTTAATAAGACATAAGGATATAGAGTACGCTCGGGATAAGGATGCCGGTTTGTTATTGTGTGTGTGACATGTATATGAGAGGGAGAAGCGATGTAGCGTGTACTTCGTTGTCTCGCTTTTTCTTTTAAGGACAGTCGCTGATTCGTCAACGCTGGTATTCGTCATGAATGTGCATTGTGACACAGAAGTTCGACCTTCTCTAGTGATTTATTTTAAATAATTTTGTGCTGATATTGGTTTAACCCAGATATGCCCACTGTCCCATGGGTAGGTTACTAAACTCGTGCCACTGTTTTTTATTTATAAATGAAATTTTAAGAGAACAAAATTTCTTGGGCATATCTGGGTTAATTGATATCAAGGCTTCAAATATACACTGTAAGTTATTGGTTCTCTTACCCGTGGATTAACATATTTTAATTATTTTTCCATTAATCCGTACGTTGTTGGTTTTTTTACATTATTCTCTGTAAGGCTTAAAAAAGTTATTATTCTTATCATTGCGCCAATGATAATTTTTTAATTTATTCAATGGACTCTAATGATTTAATAGAGTCGTCGAGCCATTAAACAATCTGCGAATAATTTCTTTCCCCATTTTATATCTTTTTGCTTTTGAAGAATAGCTAAAGACTTCATTATTTTTTTGACTAGTGAAAGATTTTGAATTTTGCAAATATTTAATTAATGACATCAATGTCTGGTTTCTTCGATTATATAATATATTTTTAATTGTCCGTTGAAATTTCCAACTTAGCTCAGATATATGTATGTTAAATGAACATATATTTTATTTTAAAATAAAAAAATTAAATATTCTGAGCGAAATTGTTTTGAGCCACACAGTTCACGCACACAATAAGAAATCGGAATCCTTATTCCGAGCGTACTCTACATAAATTTAATAGTAGAGATTGAGACAATTTAAGGATAGTTATTTATAAGAGAAAGAGTACGGCCAGGGGAAATCTCAAATTCTTTCTAATAAAATCAAAGGCAAGCTTAAAATTTTATTTATTTTGCTTTAAAAATTATTATAAGCGAGTGTCCTCATTTTTATTTTGCTTGTCTTATCGAATAAAAATGATTAAAAGCGAGTGTCCTCAGCTTCAAACAATTGTTACATCGCTATTTATGATAAAATATTTCAATATATATATTTAACATGTATGATATAAATAATAAATGAGCTCTAATATATTATATTTTGCATTTCACACACATCTAATTTTGTTGTTTTAATATCCATCTCACCTTTATTATGCTTCAAAATCGCTCTCATGGCTCTATTCTGTAACACGTTAACTACATTAAAAATATATTGTACCACAATAGATCATATGGGAAACTCATAATTAAATCATAAATAATTATTTTAGTTTCTTTACCTAACAGTCGACTCAACTAGTGTTTAAATAATATGTATAGGCAAAGAACCTTTTAATAGTAAATAGATAATGAAGGCATTCAATATTTATTTTAATAATTCAAATCCACCCAGTTCTCCCCTGCCAAATACGCATGTTCTGAACAACAACATGAGCATGAACATGACACGGCGCGAATCGAACTATTCAATCATTGTTTTCGCAACGCCCACTCTGTTTTGTATAAATAAGTAGGTATTGATGCAAGTTGAGAAACACTGTTCGAAAGTACCGACAATGCAATGTTGTTGAGACACCGGGATCAGTTCCAGGCGGCGCTGTTTATATTCAAACAAACTATACCCACAAGCACGATAGTTTCGTTTCCATGTGTCATGTGTCCAGACAAAATGGTTATTTTGTTTACAAAGTCTGGACGCGCTCTCCTGCTACAATTTGTCAACGTCCGGGTATTATTATATTCTTGAAATACGATGATATGTGGATATTCTTCGTGGTTCCTGTAAAAACGTAAATTTTCCTCTCAAGATTATTCTTTGCCTCTGATCATCAATATTTTGTTAGTCTGTCGTATGGTTGTTGAATGCTTGATATATGTATACATAAAAGCTGATTTTATTTTAAAAAAATGCTATTTTTTTAAAATAAAATCAACATTTTCCTATCTTTATAATATACTAGGCATAAACACATACATACAATTACTTAACCCTAATCTAGCCTACATTTCTCATATTCAACAATATTCAGATCTAATGTTGTTTACGAAATTTACAATAACATTACAAACATTATGCATTTTTGGTTTTTTAAGATGACTTGTTTTTCAATATGCCCTCACAAAAATACATAAAAATCATTTTTATTATTGATTGTGAATTGTATTGTACTTTTTTAATATAGATAACGGGTTTTTAAAGTTAATTATGTTAGGTTTTCTGGTTCAAAAACATTACTGTTATTAGATTTTTGAGGATGTTCTAACTTTTATATTCGTATACATATCTGTTCTACAGATTCGATAGCTAATATTTAAAAAAAAACAATTACTACAAAAAAAAAATACTTGAACCCTTAGACCGCCGACCGGTAAATTGTTAATTAGTCGCTGTACGCCATGCGTTTTTAGCGATATAATTTTTTGGCTACTTACTCTGTTTAACACATCAGTACAGCCAAAATACTCAATTTTTATATTTTAAAATTATATATGTATGATTAACATGGTTTAAACATTCTAATTATATCAATAAACAAACATTTTTAGTCGTATTGTTGGAAATATGAAGTGAACAAAACTAAATCTATTGGTCGGTCCGCGTGTTGGCTCGCGTACACACACCTACACACACATGCACGCGCGCGGCACTATACAAGCGAACGACAAGCAGGGTCATGCTCACACTGAAACAATTTTAATATACAAATCTGCAACGCATTTTTTCTTCGTCTGACCTACATCCTGTTATAAAAATTTACAAATCGACAAGATTTCTTTGATGCATACAAAATCACATATATCGTACATAAAAATAACCCTAATAACCAAACCGTTTGTTTTTGATCATTGGTGTTTGCAATTGGTTGTTGTTGAAGATTGTCATATTTCTTTATATATAAAAATAATAAATAATAAAACTTGATAGCAAGATACGATGTTACATTTAACTATATATAATTATATGTATAATTTATAATATATACATATTCTTCTTCTTCTTCCACGGCACTACAACCGGTGATCGGTTTTGCCATTTCCACCTAATTTCTTGTAGGGCTTCTAGATATATCTTGAGTTTTAGTATTTCTTCCGCTATTGTTTGCATTTTTCCTGGTTGTAATATTGCACATTCCAGCTTCCAAAATTGAAGTCCAATAGTTTATCTAGATTTCGATCGTCTAGGTCATTATGAATCGGGGCGGATTTATTATTTCTTTGTGATTTTTTCATAACTATTTGGATTTATCCACGTTGGTTGGTTTGCTCCATAATAGAAACTCTCCTCCTTTATCCGGGCTTGGGACCGGCAAGAGTGCAACATATCTACACTCCAGGCGGAATATGTAATATATATTACACACACACACACACACATATATATACAAAAAATAATAAGCTTTTCGACCATCGTGACGCATTGTGGTAACCTGTTAGGTCACGATGGTATTAATTTAATGTAAATAAATAAAGACATTACAAATAAATTATAAAATAATAGAACAAGTAAAATAAAATGATTCTACGACAAGGAATCGTTTTTGTTATTATTATTATTATTTAATATTTAATAAGAGTTATTATTGATATTTTATTAATTATATCTTATTTATATTTATTAATAAGTATTTAATAGTAATTATTATTATTATTATTTAATTATTACAAACAATAAAAACCAATCACAAAAACAGTTGACAATATTAAAACAGTCGAAATAACGTATAAATATATTCACAAGTATTTACAAATCACAATTATCATTGAAATATTGATGACATAATTTAATTTCGATTCATAAATTAAAGAATAAAAAAACGAATTTCCGCGATGCGTTTGTGTTAACCCTAAAAGTGGTCTAAAGAAGAACGATCGAAACCGCGCGCGAAATACAAACGACTAAAATTAAGGCGTGACTATATAATTATATATACCACTGTTTCATCGCAAATTCTATAAATAAAATCACTGAAATCGTTTACTAGGAACTCAAACTGATTTTTAAAACATATATTGCCAACTTTTACCTTTCCGTTTCTTTAAAAAACGAAGGTTTTAACGAGCGCATCATATCATGCGCTTGGCTTTAGACAGTAGATTTAGTTGCGCATCATATCATGCGTTTGGCGTTGAAAGGATTAATAAAATATAAAAATACTTCAATAAAGTATAAAAATATTAGTTATAAAAAAAAGACAGTTTTAACTTCAATCTCATTTAACTCAGGGTTAAAATAATTAAATGTGTTACGTGTATCATAATTTATCATAAACAATTACAATTTTTAAATTTTACATATAAATAAATAATATTTTAAAATTTTAGATATTAATGAATATTATATTTACAGCCAAAATTTTACTGTTCATTGTAATCAATAAAAAACGATTAGTTCTATATATAAATCATTTTTTTAGTGTAGTTATTTTTTTAATCAACGCCATTTTAAATAAAATGTTTATAAATTAAATCCCCCAATAGCACGGTAAATTGGGAACGTGCTATTTGGGGGCGTGTAATTGGGGGATTAAAAAATTTTACAATACGTACGTACGAATCAGGCGCGTGTGGTGAGATATTTTCTCTTCGGATTCAAGAGAAATTAAGTTATATAATACTTAGACTAACTTTAATTAGTTTTTCTATTAAAGATTTCCATTCATATAACTAATTTAAATAATAATACGATAATATCGTGACGAATATAAATTACACATACATTTATAATATTGTATAAGTATGTACATATATAAATATCATTGCATGACTTACATTTTTAAACCCTTACAGTTAATTTATTCATGTAAAATGACTAGCAATTCAATAAAACAGCTATACATAAATATGCTTGGCAATAATTTAAATTCAATAAGCTTTTGTATTTAATTAAAAATCATATAAACTCAAAAGTATGAAATATTATAGTATACATTAAATTATTGTTTATCAAAGTGGTTTAGTAAAAATAAGTCCAGCCCTATCATTATGAAATAAAAAGGGGAAACTAATGGGTATAAATCACCCTGCTATTTATTATAATTAGAAATGGCAATATGTGCAATTACCGTAAAACACAGAGTTAAAAATGAGTTCGTATCAATTAACTTAAGTACCGCTCCTATCCAGCTATGTTCTATTGTGTATATGAAATAATAGTTATTTTAAAAATTAAGGCACATGGAGAGCTTCAATATAATTTTGTAGTCTTCATAAATATTTTTTTGGACAATATTTATTAATTCATTCAAAAATAAATTATTCTACTCTCTTCGTCACCTGCAAGCAGTATTTCGTTTGTCGTGTTCTTTGCTTGCGATTCAATCCAAAACCCGATGAGCAAACTGATAAATAAAACATGGAACTCGATGGATGATGTTGACGTTCTCGTTTTGGTGGCCGCTTTTTGCTCTCGTTCCAAATAGAGGCTGTGAAGAAAAACTCAATCTTCGACGATCGATGTGATCTGTGGAGAAGAAAACTTGAATTGGGTGTGTACGTGTGTGTGAAAAAGTTGAATGAATCCGATCATGCGAGATTGCCTGATTGATGAGTCGCGTTCCACGGTTCCAAATCTGTGATTGCTTGATTGATATTGTCGTCGTTGGAAAATATTTGGTTTTTATCTGATCACATCTTGTGAAATATATTATTTAATAAGATGTTCATATTGATAATGCTAGATGAACATCTAACATTAAAAAGACCATATTTAGAAGAGAAAAAAAATATATAATAAAATGCATTATTTATTGATATATATTTTTTTTAATTTTAAATTAAATATAAAAAAATATATTTACTTTAAGCAGGTTTGACCACCTGTCTTAATAGATTTGTCCAGGTTAGCTTAATAGCTGGTCGTAGTAGAAAGAACAGAATGGAATACAAAGAAGCCACTTAAATAAGTTTATCTTCGCTTAGAGGTATTTATTTTTCAAGTAACGTTTTTTTAGTGATGATAATCTCATAAATTTGTAGTAGCTCTTTTTGGATAATTACTGTCATTGGTTTGGAAGTTTCAATTTTATTGACAGTCAGTTCGAGAGCTATCCATTTCATCATTATTCATAATTGAGAAAGAGATGGCAAGTTTGGGTTTACGCGCTTATATTTTATCAATCTCACGGATGAATATCGTGATAAATAATTATAATAAAATCAAAAAAGTGCATGCATAGTATTGATTTAAATTATTATAATAGTACATAATTAATGAACTAAATGTCAAAATGCATGATTTCAGTCTGATGACTTATGGTTGTTGATTGTGTTTACACGGTTGTGGCGTTTTTTCTGCTCCAATGGATTATTTACAATGAATAAATATTTAAACAAACTTTTCAAGTATCAAACATTGAATTGAATATTCTATAGGTATCTATCTAAAATAAATATATTCTTCTGCTTAGTGCACGAGAAAGTTTGGAGAACTTTTGCGAGTCGATCGCCCGAGGCGAGGCTCTTTCCTTTTACCAGCCCTGGCTCGGTTTCCTTCGCACGTAGGAGTGCTGTGGGCATGTTTCGTGTCATGTGTGTACGTTTGGCTTAACATTTCTTATCTGACGTTCCGGCCGGGCCATGTGCGCCTGTCAAACGTATTAACATATCAAAGGATATCCTGCCATATCGTCCTAGAGTAGACGATCCTGCCAAACTATTCTCAAAACGCAAAAATGCCGATCGAAGGAACGAATTTCAACGCATGAAAATAAATAAAAAATACACGATGTATGATTTTTGCCACAAAGATATGATTTTATAACTTTTTATTTACTATGTAAAGCTGAGTTTTGGACGCTACGTTACAAATATGAATTTAATAGAAAAAAAATGTCAATGAAATCACCACTTATTTTTATTATTGTGGTGATGTAGTTATCTGCTCTAGTTAATTTATATTTCAATATGCAAAATTGAATTGGTATTGAACAATAATTTATTTGTTAATTAAAAGCCATCACTATATTTTCCGACTTGAACTGGAAATGAAATTCTAATAGCTACGTAAGCAAATTAGAGTAGCTCAATTTGTTTGTTTTTCTAAGAACCCAAAGCAAAAAATCGCTTAAAATGCAGCACGTCCGTCGCACAGATTCGTATCAAGTTGCAAATCGTGTGTGGGGTTCGTGAGAAAGATTGCGAAGTGGAGAGAGAAAAAAAGAACATGTCCATGTTACGAACTATGCCCCCCGCTAATCACGTTCCGTGAGTTTCTCCGCTACTCTCCTTGTTACGAATAACAAACAGTTTACGAATAAAACACACACGCATGATGCACAAATCCGCAGTTCGAATCCGGAATTTCGATATGGAGTGCTTTTTTTTGCAAGTGTGGTCGCAACAGAAGCGGAGATTCAATTAATTGCGTCGTGATGCTGAACCAACCTTATCGTGATCTGAATCGAATCGATTGCGATGATGGAACGCTTACTCTGGAAATCTGACCAACGGTTCTCAAATGAGTGGGTTTATTATATGAAACCAATTTGCTTAATAAGCCGTAGATAAAAACATTTAAATAAACTGCGTTATTAGCGCATTAGAATGCACTTGTGACCGATTTAAAAATTTGGCACTATGCCATGGGGGGCACCGATGACCAGCACGTTAAATAGCAACCTACGATTGAATCTATGAACTACATATCAAGATTTTTTGCAACAATATCTAGCAATCAATCTATTCATTTTCAGCAGTATATGCACAATTCTGTTCTGTGATCATGAAGGATGTGCTGGTACACAAAGCAGTATTTGTTTATTTTTATTGGGGTACAGTTGTCGAGATTATTATTTTTACTGCTCTTTCGCCTTATTTTTAAAATATAAAAATGTATTTTGCGAAATAAAATTTGTCTCAAAATCGCTATGAGCTTTTGAACCCAAAAACCCTGAAAATTGACATTAAAAAACGCAGTGATTGTTACGGAAAAAATATTTTCGTATCTTTGTACAGTTTTATCTGTTTATATTATATAATTAATAGTCGTTTATTTATTTAAAAAATATATGTTCTAATCAAGTACTATTTTAGGTGATCACGCGAATTTTATTTATATTGATTTTTTCTACTTTATTAACTATTTCCACAACATGTCATGTTGGCATTGATCGATTGCAAACCTACTAGTCTAATTATTCTGGTGAATATTTTTCACGTGTTCCTGTCATTGTTTTAACACTCAGGTATAATTTTTTGCTTTAATATTGTACACAAAATACTTCCTATATCAATCTCACTTAAAGACACATTAGAGGCGCAAAAAATTAAATATAAATATTTTTTAAAACATATATTTATCCATGAAATATCATATAAAAAAAGATCAGAACAATGATTTAAAATTCTTAACAATGTATATGGTACAGTGAATGTGTATTAACAGTAAAGTTATATTTTCACTGGCGTTTTAGTAAATTCATATCATAAAAAACATTAATTTGCGTGTCTTTGTTGAAACACAATTTATCCTAAATTAATTCACATAACCCAACTTTTTTATGTAATGTTAATTTATTTTAAATATTGTAGTATTTTGTCGAACTATATGATCTCAAAATTCTGTGAATCTTTGATCATATAAAAATATTCGTACTTAATCATTCGCTTGTGAACAAATACAATTTTACTGATACTGAGCAGTGGAATTGTAAATTAATTATTTCATACATAAGTTGGTGAAATTATATGTTTACTAATAAAATTCTGACTTTAATGACACAAATCTGACGATCATGACTTTATATGTTTTTTTAACGCATCATGATAGCCATTATACAATTAAACTTTAAAAAAACATACCTAGAATCGATAAGCACAATCCCGCATATTTTTTTAGCTCCTCTTAGCTATCACCTACAACATCCTTGTACCTAGTAAGTGGCAAACTCATGGCTCGTTAAGCGCTGACGTCCTAGCTGCAAAGATTAATAATTAGGGACGCAATCACGACTTTAAAAAGTGCTTCATTGATTAGGCGCTACGCCGAAAATGTAATGAATTGTATCCCAACGCCTTACCAAAAAAGCATTAATATACAATTACAGATACGACTCGTATTTCTTCTTGATATATTTCAGAAATTTTCTGTGAATTCTCTCCAAATAAAAGGAGTGCTCCGCAATACTTAGACATATTCCAAAACGCTATGAACTGGCGTATCGTACAGAACGCGAATTAACAATATATTATTGAAGTGACACGCGCTCCGCATAACGAAGCTGATGTGTGTAAAAAATGACGGAATATTTCTAATTAAAACAAGGGCTTCCAAACCGGGTAAGAACCGAACCGCCCCCCGGGTACCCGCGTGTTTTTAAAGGAACAAAGAACCGGGTAAAGTTTAACGGGTACCCGGTTCTTTTCATTTCAATATGATGCTTATTTTTCTTAAATTAAACATCTTTTGTCACACGATTTTAAAGAAGCATGTCTTTTTTTATATTTTGCAAAACCGATTTAGAGATTAGATAAACTCTTCCGGGCAAAGATATTCAGTGCTTCCAAGAAATCCGTTAAAATAACAGCTGCATACAGAGTAGATAATAAGAAGCAGGGTATTGAAAAAGTAAAATGAATTATGATTAACATTCAAGATAAAATTCAAAACCCAAGATATATAATATTCGTAAATTTGAACTCCATACAATAGTTGATAAAAATTACTCGGAGCCGAATTGGGTACCCGGTTCCTGTTTAATTTTTTTTAAGAATTTGGGCGGCTATTTGGATCCCCTAGATAAAATATCCTCAAAAGTAAAGATACTTGACTTATCGAAAATTATATGGTCATGCAGTAACGTTGTTATTATTGTTTCTAGTCGAGAAAATGATGTTTTCTCATTTTTCAAGAAATTTGTAGGTTACATAAAATGTCTTTTTGTTTAAAATTTTATTTATGCAAATATTTTTATATGATTTACAACCACTGCAATTTTAAAAATGTAGTGGTTTAAATTTGCTTAATTCACAGCTGTAAGAAAATGGTAAAGGATTCCCAAATAACATTTCAAAACATTGTTCGACAAAATAAGTTTTATGACCGACTCTAGGTACTACGATTAGCTCGCAAATTTTCTAGTCCACAAAAAAATCAAATTGCAAGATCGATGACTTGTTGTAAATTAATTCAGTAAAAACATTTTCTATATACAAAATTATATACTGCAGTTTTAAACTCATAAATATATACATACTATATATTGCATATATTTTCAAAATTTATTTCATTTTTCGAAATCAATTTCAGTGCAAAAGCGAGAAACGAGAAACTCATGCTGAAATTCATTGCTTGTTTCTGTTTATGGCAATGTTTGCACAATCTCGCTGAGTCAGTTTTTGCTGATTTTGCAAATATATTTATATGTTTTATTTTTTCAATGATGCATTACCATTTGGTATGAAGTAAAAACTTTCATTGCATTTAACTGATTTAACTGATGACATGGCTAAGTAAACATCTCAAAAGACGCACATATGCGTAGCCCGTTACGATTGTGCTTACAAGCAAAAAGGATAGTTTATGATAGAAAAAGGAATGCAAGAATATTTATTATCTTTGCTTAATTTTATTAAAAAAAAAGTTTTTATTTACTATTAAGTTATTTGAAGCCCTGCGCGCGTTGGGTGCACACATTTCTTAATTCATTAAGAAAGTTATTATTTACCTGTTGCATATGTAGTTCAAATTAAATTATACACATGTGTGAGTATGTTTGTATTTTAGTTTGCGTTATCCGCAATACCAGTAAATGTATTTTTTCTCTCTCTCCATTTCTTCATTTGAAATTATCTACTGTACTGTTTCCGCCTTAAATGATAATTTTCGAGTTTACCCGAAACACGGTTAACGCTTATACCGCTGAATTTACTTATTAATAAGTTTTAATTACCGATTCACCAACATTCCAGGTGTTCCACACTCAGCGAGCAATTAACACACTGAAACAAGCCGCACGTTGCACGAATTTCTCTACGTATTAATACAGCAACAAATTTTGACGGTAATTATTATAGCACGCCCTGTACTTAACGTACACGTCTTTAACAAAAGTATGTATATCTATACATACAATATGTGTATAAGTGAAATTTCTGTTTTACGAGAATTCGCCGTTAAATCGTATTTATGGTCCGAAACGTACTCGTTACGTATTCTGTGCTCGATTCGCACCAAAAATGTGAACGTGTGCGAACCGCTTAGCCCTTTTGCATTATTATTATTTTCCTGCATTTTGCCTATACAGCCATGCTTCGTTATACGGCCGTTATTTATACGCCCTTTTCTGTAACGTTTTTTTAATTATGACTAAGTTTTAATGTGCGTCCCAAAACTTTGCTCCAGAACATTATTTGTAACACTTAGTGGAATGTATCGTTAAAATCAAAGAAAACAGTAGAGAGAACTTTGAAATTCGATTGAACTCGACGCGCTTTTTTGGTCTTTAAAACGATTGTGATTATAATTTATTATTATTATTATTAACCATAAAAATATAATTAAGTGGGATTTTGCTATAGCAAATAAATTGTATTTAACAAACGAGACGAGCTTCCCATATATAATAATTTGAGTTTTTGTATAGTGTATTAAACCATTGTACTAGTGTCATTATAACGTTTCAAAGACGATACAATTTATTATTAACATCATAAATATCGATAACGATTCGATGGTTATGCTTCGAAGGGTGTAGGAGGTGGCAGTGAGGGGGCGGATATACAAAGGAAGCGGAAGGTCTTCATCCTTTAATCATCCACCTTCCGCTTCCTTTTATTAGCGACGGGAAGTTACCGCGATAGTGGTCGGTGTACTGCTGCTCCGTTTATAATTCGCTTTTTGTCAAGAAACACAATTTAACACTTTCCATTGTCGCGTCGAGGTCTGTTTCATAATTCATGTCTGGCGTTGCCTTGTTATTATTATTTGCTACTCAGAAACCACCCCGCCCTACTTGCCACTCGGAACCTTAAATTATTTATTAATAAAACGGCTAATAATAGTTATGATAATTATACGAGCTGCATGAATGTCGTGACTGAGTGGGCGATTATGACATTTTCAATTCAATATCTTATTTTAAAATATATAGTTGAGTAACTCCGTCTACATAAAAATGTAAGTCAATGATATTTAATCACATTAACAAAAATAAAATTCATCTGATCACTTTTTTTCAATAATTAAAAATATATTATTATTAATAATATAACATTATTTTTTTTATTATATATTATAATTATTTTAGTCCTTTTTTTTGAAGTAAAAAAAAGCTATGTAACACCAGTATTTTCAAATTGGCAGATGAGGATGTTGGCGGGCCAATTGCATCGCTTCTTGAGCACACCCACAAAATTTATTTATGCCTTAAGCGATTAGATGGTCTCTCCGGCGATCGGTAACATAGTACTACAATAAAAATATTATTTGCACAGGGTAGAACTCATTGCACTTATGGGTGATTACGAGCGATTAACTTCTCAGAATGGGTTGTGCTAATAAGTGGTTCGCAAAATATGTCACGTAAAATAAATTAGTTCCGAAATCTCTCTTCAATTGTTAGGTCTTATTTTTGAAACAAGTTGGCTTTCCTTCACATTTATTCGAAATGCTCGTCAAAAAGATCTTGAAATCAATTGTGTAACAGATTAAACCCTGAAATACGATTT
Organism: Plectrocnemia conspersa; assembly: GCF_051122295.1. Lineage (NCBI taxonomy): Eukaryota > Metazoa > Arthropoda > Insecta > Trichoptera > Polycentropodidae > Plectrocnemia > Plectrocnemia conspersa. Next base: position 3,158,736 of record NW_028277165.1, read on the forward strand.
TTATTTTTTTTATATAAAAGTCTTATCTCGTTTTCCTATCTCCCTCGTAAAGCAGTTTTTATAGTTCCTAAAGTCGTTAAAAATAAGTTCTAAGAAACGTTGTAATCTTGTTTGATGAACGGTCGCCATTTAATATTAATTGATGTACCGAATTACACTATAAATTTGGCTGTTGCTTTAAAAAATTTGAAGGAACGAAATATTTCTACTATAGATTATTTGTAATTTAAATAACGCGAGAAAGATAATAAAAAAACATGTCTGAATCGGTTGAATCTTCTGTTTCTGAATTTGTAGTAAAAAATCGATTTATTTATACTATGTACATAGTATATTTTATACAGGGGCGGCTGCATTTATTTATGAGACATGAAAGGGAACAAAATGTATACTTGCCTTCCCCTAGAAAAATGTTACTTTCAATTTAAAGATATTTGACACTAAACCAATAAAAAAATATGTTCCTCTGATAATATTTATGGAGTTAGACCTATATGATTATATTTTATATGAAATATAAAAAAAAGTTCATTAAAGAGTCAATGTCGATTATATTATTTAATTTTTTTGAACAAATAATTTATTTCACTGATATTTCTATAGCTATAAACATAAATTATATTTGTATTTATTAAATATAACTTTTTATAAAATCTATTATTATATTTATGTTTTACTACTAAAAAAAATAGTTATACAATAGCGTGTATTTTTTTTTAATTTTAATAATACGCTTGAATAAATAACAGCTAATGAAAAAGTTTCGTCGATAAGATATTTCGCTAGAATTTTAATATCAAAAACATCCGACGACGATAAGTAAAGTTATTTCTTTTACATATAAAATATTTTCATTGAGTCGACGCTACACGCTTATTAAATTACAATATTTTTTGGTTCAAAAAAAAATTTAAAATATGTTTCATTATTTTATTATCAAAGTATTTCATTACCCTTTTCATGGCTTTTATGTCTATTTTTGGTGATATCTTAAACTGCTTCCATAGCTATTTTTATGTTCTATGATCTTAAAATTATCCTTAAGAAACAGACAATATTGTTTTTTATTAAGAGATAAAAATGTTGCAAGGGTTATGAATTTTCTGCGAATTAAATTAAATTATTTCTGTTCTAAAATATTTTAAAATAGAAATTTATTTCGCAGAAAATTCATAACCCTTGCGTCAAAGCATTACTACATTTCTTTGTTATTAAAATTACTCATGTGCGGAAAACTCAATGCAAGTTGCGCAATGAATCATTTGTGAACATGGCATATTGAAATTTTCCACGGTTCAAGAAAACAATGATATTCGGCTTCGCTTTTCTTTGTGCATTCGTTTCATTTGATTGTTTTGGTATGTTTTTTTTTACTTACGATTCATTCATGAATAAAATTCGATGTTGCAACTATTTGCCAACGCCGGATTTCTCGAAAAATATATTTATTTATTTATTTTGCGAAATTAGTGTTATTTAATAAATATCTATTGAGATCTATTAATAATTATGTTATGAATAGGCTTTAAAACATTTTCTTATGAATATATAATAAATAGTACATATTGCTATAACGAGTAAAAAATTCTGCGAATTCAATAATTGTTAAATGCTATTTGTATTTATAATTGTTAAGTATTCTAAATGTCTGTTGATTCATAACATCTGTTTTTATTAGTTATATAATATGTATCATATAAAATGACTCGTGCAGCTCAAACAACTATTATTTATAAATTAATGTTAATTTATAATAGTAAAACAAATATATAGATAATATATTTACAGTTATAAAAAATAATAAATTAAAAATTAAATAAGCTTTTAAAACTTGCTATAAGTAGACATACATCAGCTTTTGCTACTTTCACAAGATTTTTCGGATCTGATACATTAAATGAACTGTATGTTATTTGCTCATAAATTAATATTTGTAATATATATAAATTAGGCTTTTGGGTGCAGCAAAACATTTATTAGGCGGTCGGAAAATAATTGTGCCGATCCCGACCACGTGCTTCTTGGCCAATAACATAATTTATTGGCCTTAGTCGTCATATTTGATATATTTTAATACTACTTTCCATCGGTGGCGCTCGATGCTTCATTCATATTAAAGGTTTATTGTGATTTTTGTAACTCGTTCTCAGGTATTAATATCAAATACTAAATGGCTTTATAAAATATACTTTTCTGCAAATATCATGAGATTTAGTATCGAATTTATCTTGAAACTATAAGGACAAAAATTGCTCATATCTGAAGTTTATACGTTGTTTGAATATTTAAAAATTTAGAATTCACAAAATAAGTTTGCCATTATCATTGAAGTCCACCAAAAAGCAACATTTTCACTTATGAATAAACTCAGCTTTCGAGATTTTTTTATTAAATTTTTACGGTTTAATTTTTGCTATTAGACATACTACTATCGTATATTTTTTATATTGATCCACGTTTTTAATTATATGTTGCTTCCATTCATCCTCGAATAAGCCACTGAACCTTTTCTTATTATTATTCCTGAGCTTGACAATCTTTTACTGATATTCTCCTGGTGATGTGGCGTTCGTGATTTATTTTGATACTGTAAGATCCATCCACTTTTTTATTATGTTCAAATATTTTTCTCAGGATCAAGATGTTTGAACTTTATTTTTGTATCATCACTGATTCTGCTATTAAAAAATCATTAAGAATTAATAAAATTTGACAAGATAATGTAAATATAACAGAATCCACGATTACTTTTGATCGTTATATTAAATTATGGATTGCATTTCAAGCTCCTCGCGCAGTCCAGCGGCGGTTCAGTTCGTTACCCAATTAGAACAAAATTTTCATGTTTCAATCTAGGCCCGTCTAATTTAGAGGGGCCACTCGACTGCTCCTAAATATATACGGCCGACACGTTCGGCCTCTCATTTGTGATGTGAAATTGTCGGTAATCATAGGAAACATACTATTTCTGAAAAAAAATGAGCGTGCCTCTCCGTTAAATAATGGCCCGGCCAGACAGCGTAATTGAATATAATTCAGTTTTAATTGTGCCCCTTCGCGTATATTACACGATCGGTAGCGTGAAACGATACAATGCAATATTAATGACTGTGTCGGCGGAGATCAATTTTGTATGAATTGATCGAGCGTGTGGGGACTGCTTTATGTTGCGGACGCCCTTACGAATACGTGCACAAATTAAATCGCTTAATGCGTTCTCAATATGGTCTGAAATACAATTACATGGCATGCGTGTACATGAACCAATTGCATTGGTACATGTGAGAATAATTCTAACATTATTGCAACAACAACAAAATTATTATATAATCATATTAAGCAATTGACCAAATCGTGGTTAAGATAATTATAAAATGTCGGTTAAGGTTGCCGAAATGTATGACAAGTTATCCGTCCGTATAGTTATGCATATTTCGTGTTTCAAACAATTTAAAAAAAATATTCCTTACATTCAGGTACTTCTAAAAATACTTTATACGCTGATCTTTTATTGTGTCGTCTACGAGTACTATTATAGGACGACTGACTACAAATATTTTTTGTCCGACTTATTTCTTCCCTTTCATTAATTTATTACCTTGTCAATACAAAGATTTTTGAAAATACAAACGTTTGAACTCATAGATACAACGGTAGTCAATTTTTTTTCAAAATTGTAATTTTTATAAATAAAAGTGCAGAGACTAATTAATTTATTTTTTAAACATTTTTTAGATATTTTATTTATTTATAGCTATAACCTTGAGGTTCAATATCGCACTTAGCACATAAAGGGTTAGCACAATGCATGAAATCAAGATCATCGAGTTAATGTAAAAAATGCATTATCAAACGATGCAAATGCTTAGAAAAAAGATTTTTGTTTATTTCAATATTATTTCTGCTGCAAAACAAATTTTAAAATGAAAAAATATTTTTCGGTAATTTGATATTTTTATAACTATTCGCATCAGTGGATGCATTTGTGATCCTTGCATTGATTTATTTTAATCAATAATTATTTTTTATAAATTAAATAAATTTATCGTTCCTAAATAAATTCGTCTCTTTATTTTGGGTTTGATCAAGGAATTGCAATCTATCCTTTCAGTATGAAATCTTTTTTAATCACTCTCTGGAAGCTGGCCAAAGTTGGCCAAGGACGGAGAATATAGTGGGTTACTTCTCACGTGCTAAGTGACGAGAGTGAGAGAGATAATGGTTTTTCGCAAACTTAGATAGAACGAGTAGCTCGGTTCAAATTCAGTATGTGCGTAGGCGTCCTATGGTTACCACGCACGTTAAGCACTGCATCGTAGTCACGTGGTCAAGTTATAATACCACATGCTTATCGGGAACTTGAACAAACTCTTACTGACATCTTTGAATATTTTAGGGCACCAAAAGGGATTCATTTTTTTTTGATAGTATATTCTTCTAATAGATATCGTTATTATATTTTTTTTCATATAAAATTAAATATTTAAAAAATAATTAGTGGTACTTGATTTTGTTAAAAAAAAATCGTTTCGAATATCCTTATGTATTTTCCTAGATCGGTTTATATAAATGTCACACCATAACGAATTCTTATTTAGAATCGACGGCGACAAATTCTAGGATAGTCACTGATGTGGTGTTCGTTTTCTGAAGTATCATTTTTATGCCTTATGGCATTTTGCAAAAGCCGACAAAGATTTTGCGTAAATTGAATATTTACGACCTAAAAGTTTTCACTGATATTGTATTGGTGAGTGCCCACACAAACTTTTATAATTATCAGTAGCGTAATTTTAATACTATGACAATTTAAAAATTGCGATTATTTGGCACATTTTTCGATCGCGCGCAAATATGCCAGCTGTACATGACAGCAGCCGCCGTCCGGACGGCATATGATATGACCTTAGCCGATTTCAGTTGAACATCGGTTTGGACAACTTCAAGAGAGTGTAGTGCAAGCATTACACTTCACAATAGTATAAAAGTAATATGTATTTAGCTCTCATATTTTTTAAACAATCTAGTTTTTAAGTGACTGACTAAATGTAATTTTAAACTCTTGTAAAAATGTTGTTTAAATTTTTTGACACAAAAGCTGCTCTGTGAAGCAGCCAATTCATCCAGTTATTTCGGGTGCTTTAAGATTTGACATTGACTATGAATCCAATGCTGTCGTTCTTATAAAATAATGTAGTTTATATTAAAATTAAAATATTGCACATGGCTTTTCCATAAATTGGGTCTCCAAATAATACGTCTTGTATATTATTTTCTGTAAAATATGAAACATTTGTAATTAAATAAACATCTTTAGCTACATCTGTTGCCTCACATACTTTTATTGTGAATTATGCAATCGTGAAACTAACTGAGCAAAGATCTTCAGATATAACATTAATTATTCTTTCAGCTGCATTATCAGTAATTGATATCCATAATTTTAACCAAATTAAGCTTTTCTTCAAATCTAATTTTCTTTACAAATATTATATATAGATTTACGAGATATTTTGAATGTGTTGTTGCAATATACCGTTTTAAGTTTATCTCCAGCCAAAACTTCCGTACAAATGAAACACTCAAGTTTTTGTAAGCCATTTTTACGCCGAAAGTGTTGAACAACATTAAAGAAATTTAATATTTCCGTTCTGTTTTCGAAGAATCTTTTTGTTTTGGTATCACTTTTGACAGCAATTAGAGGTTCTCTCTACAAGTAAACTACGTCTGTGATAAATCTTCTCGGCTTTGTTATGAGGAATGCATTACAATCAGATAAAAATAACGACAATTTGTCTGTAATTCACATGCTTATTGTCTTATGCGATGCGTAGTTTGTATTTGTCATTTTGTCACGGTCTGCTAATTTTTGATTTTGAAAATGCCGGAACAAAGAAGAAAAAACTTTTTATTTTAAATGTACTAATCGGTATATTATTGACATTTTATTAATACTTTTTAGGAGCGAAGCGCCTAAAGGTATAATTCGATATTTGTTCAATACACACCATTGAAAATATTCAATGATTCGAAAGCGATTAATATTTATATTCGCCTTCAATCAAATTTAGAATTACAGAAGCGAATCGCTTTAGTGTTATAATTCATTTCACATATTGAAAATCGGATCTGTAGCTACCAATTTTCTACCGACGATTGGAGCGGAAAATTCTATTTTAGATAATTTCATTAGTTGAATTGATTTTTTTTTTTATTTACATACGTTAATTTCTGTGTCATGTGATTTATTTTGAAACACTAAATTGTAATAAGTAAGCATCTAAATATAGATTAGAAATCTTGAGTTGTATTTTTGTCAGTTAATTTAGCTCTACAGCTCCAAATCCGAAAATAGACTCAACGATTCAATTAATCGATCGCTCCGATATAGAACGCTTATTTATGGCCCTTTTTAGCTCTGACCCAGCGGTTCTCAAATGTCTTCCGAAACATCCACAATGCCCCAGACCCAATCTAATCGCAATGAAATTTTACGATTTCATTTTTACGGCGCCGATTGTTAAATCGAATCGGCTCCGCTCTCGCTTTCGTGCCGCACGAAATGTCTCGTGCTATTTTTTTTCTTCATACTCCTTTTCGGCTTAGAAGGGATGGAAAATGAGCAAGTACAAGAAGTAAAAAAAAATGTCATTCCTGGTGTGCTACAATATCAGAGTGCTTATGTACACAGGTACATGCACAAATTTATAATGATTATATTTTAAAAATATAATTTGCTCAAATATAAATAAAAAAATATAGTACAGCTGTATCATTTTTAGCTTTGGAGGAATAGAGAAAACTAGTGTATAACTAAACTACTATAATATAATACTAAAGGTCAGAATAGTCCGGAATAGCCACGGCAATGATTCGAATTTTTTAAAATCTTCAATTATTTAAAACCGACCCCAGATGCAATGGCATATATTTATTAAAAATTGTGTGTCCGATTCCCAGACTTTCAGTCTGGTGGTTTTAATGTCTGCTTACTTGTTTTTCTTCCCTGTATTTATCCCGATAGTCCGCTTCAGGGGCACCTTGCCCTACCCTGGGTTCAACATCAACCACAGTTTGATTTGGTACAATGTTTGATACTTATTTTATTTATTTACAATAAATATATACGTATTGTAAATAAACCGTTGAAACATAACAAACGTTACAACCGTGTAAACACGACCAATGACCAAGGCCGCCGAGAGCGAACCCGGACCTTGGGAAAACAATGATTCCGGGACTCTTGATAAAAATGGTATTTTATATATTTTTTACCATCGTAATGTAATTTCTTTAATGCGAGCTAACCCTTTCTATGCTAAAATTAAATATAAAAATTAGCTACCGTGGCGACATATTTTATGTGAAATATTTTAATTCGGCATTAAAAATTATTAAAAATATCTATTCATTAAATTTACCTGATAATGCTACTCAATGTTGCCGTCGCCGTCGCAATAGGAACTCTAAGTGTCTATAAAATTCAACTCGACAGTTGCGAAACGTCCATTTTCTTTTCAAACCAAAAAGTTCTGAAACAAATAGTTTTAGAACTTTCATTAGGTTAAGTATCTAAAATACAAATTAATCTAACTCATCTCTCAGAGGAAAATAAGCTGTAGAAGAAGTACAGACAGGCGTTACATCTCGTGTATTGCTCCATAGATATAAGAGTGTTTATCAAATTATATTCACACCACTTCGGATATAAGAGCATTGGGCACAATATATTCAAACCGAATTTTGGTCAATAGGAGAGCGCAAAAACAATTATCACTTCTCAGAAGGCAAAAATTCACGTCAAAAGCAATAAAATTGTGTCGGCGCCGTCGCAGTGCGACGGTGACGGCACGATTTTATTGCTTTTGACGTGGATTTTTGACTTCTGAGAAGTGATAATTGTTTTTTGCGCTCTCCTATTGGTCAAAATTTGGTTTAGATGTATTTTATTCGATTCTCATTAGTAATATTTTTATAAAAAGTATTAATATAAATGCTTGATAATCGAGCGTTTTCACCGCGATGACACGATTTTATTGCTTTTGACCTGGACTTGAAATTCACTATTTGGCAACACTGAGCAGCACAAAAAAAAACACGACTTATTTTCAGATAAATATTATGAGTAGATATATTTAATAATTTTTAATGCCTAATAAAAATATTTGGCATAAAATATTATTTTTTAGAAAAAATGTAGCAAAGGTGGCTAATATTTATATTTATTTGTATTATTATTTATTCAAGAAAATATATTACGATGTGCAAAAAATATAAAATTCCATTATGTCATGAGACCTGGAATCTTTGCTTTTCTCTGACCTGGGTTCGCTCTCAGCGGTCCTTGTTGTACGATGTATTGCTTTTGACGTGAATTTTTGACTTCTGAGAAGAGATAATTGTTTCTTGCGCTCTCCTATTGGTCAAAATTCGGTTTATATTTGCCTCATTTGATTCTCATTTATTGTAAGTCGTAGTTTTATTATAAAAAGTCATAATTTTAACAAGATTTTATTACCTTTAACGTAGATTCTAAACAGGGACCTCTTGAATTTGGCCATAAAAATGCATATCTTTTAATGAAGTACTGTGAATCCTAATGAAAGTATTAAAAAACTTTTTCTCCCTTCCTTAATATAACTGAAATGTCTCTGTATTTGCCTATAATATAATATTTATTATATACTATATTAAAGGTAATGTATCATATTAAAATATGATTTTCGATAACATGTTTAAAAAAATCTTCTCGTTGTTTTTATTTCCAGTTTTTTTCCATAATATAGAATATTATATTTATTATTTAAATGTATCTCAAAATTCGTAGTAGGTATTATAGCCATTTCCTGTTCCTGCAATATTTGTTTGTGTATTTATATTAGGGCAAACTCGTAAATGAAATTTGGGAATATTTGAGAATATTTGATGTTTTATAAAATAATACGAAGGTAGTAAAAACAATTTAAATGCATAATTAGTGTTAGAAAGTAGTATTTGATTTAACTATGTACATAAATAAACAAAATAAGTAAGAATGTAATATATTACATTTTCCTCAACAAATTAAATTAAAAAATTAAAAATTAATTGAACGTGTAATTTCACATGGTCACCCTATTATATTTCTCACCAATACTGTGTTGATGAGCGTCTACATCTTGGATCGACTGTACGTGTTTGATAATTCACACATAGTGCACTTTGTGACAATTTATTGTCGTATAATACAATTACTATAATATTTTGAATATTCTTATTATTAAACTATTTATCTTATATCTTATACCTATAATTTATATATTTTTTTTACAAAACTGCTCCAATGATCAAGCTTAGTATCTTTGACCACAAATAAATGATATTTATAAAATTTTAATATATAATTCAATAAGCCGGTGATCCTTTTCTAATCAATCATAACGTAAAAACGACGATTTCACACGTATTAAATAAAAACACTAATTCTGAATAAGTGCTCATTTTAAATGGTGCTCCAGCATTATGACCAAAAGTATATATTCATAAATTTCAACTAATAGTAAAATATGTATGTACATACTGGTACAGTTTGATATCAAAAGCAGTCGCTTTTGTCTATCTTGAAAACTATTTTCTATAGGGTCCCACAGCAGCCCTTATCGCCTATTTTTATGTACCTACTATGGTTGTAGATTACATTTTTTTGGTCGTCGCCAATGTCGAAGCACGTCCGTAACGATCGTCGCGAACAATAAAATCCCTGACGGTGGTGTCCTGCTACGAACTTTATTGAGTGAAACTTTCTGGTTTTAACTGCACAATGCCGACGGGCCCCTATTGTCCAAGTGTTCCACTGTAATTCCGTGTACATTCGCTCATTGTGTGTACATTGTGAAGCGGAGACGCAGACGCGGCACCGTCGGCCCTCGAGCCGGAGACGGCTAATTAATTGCACGTGACGTGTGTTGTAACACTTTTCGGAAAACACGATTACGGATAAGTGCGCGGTCGTGGCTTGTTAACGCGGATTTGTAGTAAAATAATAATTAATTGCAGTTTTAAAAAAAAATATATGATACTATTATGAACTTTTTGTAATTTTTATTTTAATAAACCGATGTGGATGTTAATTATAATCATATATAATGTCCAGATTAAATCTCTAAATAGTATTTTACTGGCAAAATTTAAACGACAAATAAAATTATTTATATATTATATAATATCAGTGGAATCACATAGGATTACATATTCACCAGTAGATTATATTAGCTAAAATATAATTAATTACTGTTTAAATATTCTGATTTTTTAATTTTTATTTATTTGAAATTTTATTTTATGTTTCTTCAACAAAAAAATGTTTTTTCTTCAAATTCATTTTTTTATTTTTGTAATTAAAGAAACGACCAAAAACGCATTATGAATACTGATTCTTAGAGGAAGTTTGGACGAATGGGAGAAAATCTTATTCTTATTTAAAATAAATCATGTTACTGTTTAGCTCCACCTACCATATATTTAATGGGCGAATGTACAATTATTACAAAGAATACGTATAGCAATGCTTATTCTATGCAGGGTCGTAAATATTTTTTCTAAACATATCTTGAAGCTTAGACGTCTGTTTTTATTTATTTAATAAATATTTTTGTGTAAGTCAATATTGAATTTAACCCGATATATTATTATAATGAATCGTAACATTATGTTGCAATAAACTTTTTACATATAACTACGATCTGTAATAAGTGAACGAGTTTTAGTATTGTGGAATTTAATATTAATGTCCTTTGAAAGTCTATGTTCCTATTATGCGAAATTCTTAGGTGTTCCAAAATGAAGATTTCACTAACGTTTTGTTTAGCCTAACTTTTGTTTTTGACCATTCTTTGAAACCCCACAAAATCTTTTTTATAATTTAGATGCTTTCGTTAATCAAAAAGTATTATTTATTTGTGTTATAAATTTATAAATTTAACGAGTGATTTTTTTATTAATATTTCAGTTTACCTATCCTTGTTTTTTATTCGAAAAATGTTTACGATCCGCTACCGCAAACCATACACATTCGATCACACGAAATGAAGTTTGAAATGTTATTTGACGGGGATATTACAAGTCCCTCGATGTGAAAATTTCAACAATTCTGAACATTCAATCATTTCAAATCAAACACACATACAAACATATAAACACAGAGTCGAACTCGTGACACAAATATTATATATTAATATTAGTGATTTGTTCAAAAATATATTGAGAAGCCACTGGTGTTTTTCTTACATTTTTTTAATCAGACTTATAAATTTTCAAGTTAATCCTACGGGGCATTGAAAAATATTCGTCTTTGGTAATAAAATCAAGTAAAATATTTGAAAGACTAGCGAAAACTACGTTCGATTTTATTACTTATAAAAATATATATTATAAATATTTTAATTAAATAAAATGTCTGGTTCAAGTATATATGCATATCATAAAACAGGCGTAAAAGTTTAATGTACACATATAAAAAATCTAGCAAATTGATATCCATAAAAAAAGTTAAACCTCACTCACCCCTAAAAGTTGACGTTCCATTGCATATATTTTAAGCCAATTTGCTCCTTATGGTTCAATAATCCAAAGGTCCGAATCGTATCTTTCGTATGAATTTAATTGCACGACAGATGCGATTAAGTGATACAATTGAGTCCCGGGAGTTTTTTTTATATTATTAAACTCATTTATAACTTTAACGATTCGATCAGCGTCGTCATAATGTTGCTTTATTTTTATTAGTGTAATTATTATTTTTTATCTGGTTAATGGAATGTGCTTAAAATTAATTTGATTTTAAACGCAAACAAAGAATGAGCGAAAAAAATGTTTACGACCAATGTAGGCGATGACAAACGCCAGAAAAAGTTTTGGAAATAGCCGAAAAGTCGGCAGGTGAGTCAGAAAGCGATGGAGAGAGGAATTTGTTTAGACATCAGGTATTTTTCGCCCGAAGGCAAATGAGAAAATAAGTTTTTTCTGCGAACAACGGCGTTTGTAATCTAAAGGAAAATGCGAGAAATGTTTTCATGCTATAATCATATTTATTCGTATAAAGCAAATAATAACGTGATTATATAGATTAAACATTGTACGCTTTTTAACCATACTTTTGAGTCTTGTAATATATATTTTAATCTTTTTATGATATATTTTTTTAACTATGCATATTTAATGAAAAATATGGGATCTACTAGGAAATCTATTCATAATTTCACTACTAGATATTATGATGTTAAGGAATCCCTATTCTTTATTCATTAGAAAAATCTAAATAAAAACATTTTTATAATTATTAAAATATTCATATTTTTCAAGCTCGAGAAAATAGTACCTAGAATGGACTATATATAACTATACGTTTTACTGGTTTATAACCATATATAACTATACGTGTTAATGGTTTATAACCATTATAAAGTTTACAATTTGCTTTTAGCTACAATTTGCTAGAAAAAATAGGATTATTAAATTAAATTTTGCTGGTTAATATAATGAAAAAAATGAAAAAAACTTTTACATTTATAGTAATCAAATGTAAATTTCAGTACATTTCACTAAAGATCTGGAACCATTTATATCTTGTCTTTAGTCTCTAAAGCAATATTTTGGCATTTTGTGCTTGTATTTAAAATAAAGGCTGTTCTTATCGTAGTAAAAAATTAGTCGATACAAAAATTGATAAATTTTTTATGCATTTTCAAAAATTAGTATGAAAATGTGTTTCATATATTATGTTAATAGCTTTATTTTTAACGACTTACAATTTAGAAACGATAATATTACTGGTGTTACTCCACACCAAGCAAGCTATGTTAAAATATGTCTAACTAATTGCTTAATTAATAAAAAAAAATATAGTTAGCGCGCTCGTTCTATTAAATATCGGCTTAAGAGCCACAATGACAGCAAGCCCTTTAGAGCGAGTTACAAAATATGTTTATTAAAATTAAGCTTAGAGTCCAGGTTAATTTACGTTACTGCACTGTTCATTTTGGCAAGGTGGTGGCAGTGAAAACAATTGTTTCTGTTTTAATTCGGTTAATTTTAATTTTAAGCCTCTTTAGATATCTATTTGAGATTCAAAAACATATTTGTAATTTATTTGCGATTGGTTTAAGACAGCATCAGTATTCATAAATAAACGCGTTTTATTTATACTTATTTTTATTTGTGTTTGTGAAGCATACCGTCATGTCATACTGTGTCTAAAGCTTTTTCTATATCTAACATTGAAAGACCCGTACTATTTTTATATTAAAATTAGCTTGCTATGTCAAAATGTCAAGTTTCTGTGTTATCGAGTAATTTTATAAAATAATTTTAAATGCATATGATTTTTTTTTTAAATATTTTACTAAATTGTGGTAATGAACTGATGTGTGATAATTAATCGGAATTGTAAAATCCTTATCGGATGAATTTTAGCGGTTTTTAAAATGATTGGAAAATACCCAAAAGATAGGCAGGCGTTAAATATGTTTTTTAAGTAATGAATTAAAATTCTAGGAAGGTTTTTAATCAACGTGTTATCTAATCTGTTAATTCTAGAATTTTTGTTATTGTTATCATTTATAATAACATTTAAAATATCGCGTAAGCTTATTTTGCAAATTGTTTCAATTTTCATTTTCAGTTTTAGTATTTAAAAATTTAAGTGAATTCATACGATACAGAAAAAGCATCAGCTTGCCCTTATCTATTTTTAACAGTTAATTGCAAAGATTTAGTTTTTCGATACTAATTTTTCTCTTTTTATTTTTTATTTTAATTAATGTAATAATCGTCGGAGTAAGTTTAATATGATTGTGTATATTTTACGCGTTACTACTGATGAGATTTTAGCTTATTCAATTGTCGATTTTTTTGGGACACGGTCAATTGGGCGACGGCGATTGGGCGACGGTCAAATGGGCGATTCAAAATGGGCGACGGACAAATGGGCGATGGTCTTTTGGGCGACGGTCTTTTGGGCGATAGAATAATAATGCATTACATATAAATGAGATGCAAATCATGATCTTATAATTAATTAAATAATTAACATAATTTAATACATATTAATATATATATATATATATATATACATATACGTACATACGAAAATATAAGTAATATTTTTTAGAAAATAATTAAAAGATAAAAACATTATTCGGTCTAAACAAAATATAATATACCTACATAAGATATATGTATATATTTACTTATCATTTGTGCATATTTAATCATTAAATATCACTTAAACATTTTGATTTTTTTATTCAAGAATTTAAGAGAGTTACCCGATATCATAAAACACTTAGGCTTAAGTCGGTAATTTTATTATAAATACCTACCTGATAAATGTTTATAGTGAGCCCTTACGCGATTTTTTTTTTATGTTTTGAGCCTTGGAAACTACTGTGAGAACAAACTTTTGGAATTTCCAAAAATCACATATTTTACAGTTATCTATTTTAAATTAGATTGGATGGTTATATATAAATATAATAACACAGAACTAGCGCTGATAAGTGTTTATCGTGAATTTTGCCCTTTACGCGATTTTTTTATATTTTGCGACTTACAAATTACTGTGAGAACAATCTTTTGGAATTTCCAAAAATCGCATATTTTACCGTTATCTATTTTAAACTGGATAGGGTAGTTATATATAAATATAATAACCTAGAACTAGCGCTGATAAATGTTTATCGTGAATTTGCCCTTAACGCGAATTTTTTTTATGTTTTGTGCCTTGGAAATTAGTGTGAGAATAAACTTTGGGAATTCACAAAAATCGCATATTTTACTGTTATCTATTTAAAACTAGATAGGGTAGTTATATATAAATATAATAACCCATAACTAGCGCTCAGTATACTTTTGAATTTTGACTGAAAACGTTTGCAAAAAGTCTCGTTGCGTCTTTGAAAATTATTTTTGTCGTGGTTTTAAAACACTTTGTCACAGTGTCATTGTGTTTTTGGTAAAAAATTCAGTACAGCAAGAAAATAAGTATGTGTTTTTTTATTCACATGTGGGTTATATTTGATGTGTTATTTATAGATAATTAATTGTTTTTTATAGATCATTGTTGAGAACTACTAATTTGAGTTACCACAGTTTATATTCTTCATAAATGGATAATTCAGGCATATTAAGTCAAAAAGACAAGGAAAAATATTTTTGGAATGGATATCTTTATGAAAAGAATAGACCAAATAATTTTAATAAAAGTTTTGAGGAACAATAGAAAAAATATCATAGAATATTTACGTGGTATTGCATATAATTATAATATAAGTTATTAATTTGAAAATAAAATTGTTTTTCATTTAATATACTTTTTCGTTTTAATGTATATTTTATTAATATTTACAATAAAGCAAAGCGTGCAAGATTTTTTAAATTTCTGTCGCCCATATGACCGTCGCCCAAATAACCATCGCCCAATTGACCGTCGCCCAATTGACCGGAATCGCCCATTTGTCCGTCGCCCAATTGTCGCGTACCGATTTTTTTTAGTGTCTGTTGTGGCATAATTCTTTTGCTTAACCACTATACGGAACAATACTCTTGAAACCCTTGAAAAAAAAATCATAGCCAAAGATAATAAATCTGAGCATTAGCCTTAACTCTTTGCCCGCAAATGACGAAAAAAAAATCCGCAAAGAAAATCGCCATGGGCACCTAAAAGTGTCATGAACATTTGAGCATTGTAATATGTTTTTATTTGTATAATTTATGGCTGAAAAACATTTCAATAATATTTATATAACTTATGGCATAAATATATGCTCCCCCACATATTTCAAAATGGCGCATAAAAATATCAGCTAATTATCGAAATATCTAAAATTGACGGCGTCATGCGATTAGTGATTTTGAAAAGTTTTAAGACGTATCCGTGTCGTGTAAGTAGTTAAAAAGTGTCGTTCTGGATTGACTCACGCCGGAACAATTCCAATGCACGTACCTAGCATTGAGATATTTGATTAAAATCACCGAATTCCCAAGAGATCGCGACGGGTCAATTCACACCCTATACCCTTATTTTTATGTGTAATTTGCATCGCGACTGTTTCTAGTGTTTATGTGCTCGTAACACTGTTAACGTATGATTTTAAATAAGTTTCAGAGACTATGATAATTAATTAGTAGTCCTGGCTCTCCAGTTTTATATCAAAATTCCACATCATATATTGATTCCTTGTTTATAAAAGGACATCCAAATATTCAACCACTATCAGGGCGGACAAAATATGATGAATGTCTTGAACATGATTTAAATCATACTGGGCGACATGTATACCAAAGTAGGTGAAGAACAATTTGCTCAGTAAACAGCTGGCAAATACAGTTTACAAGATGTGAGTAGTGATAACGGCATCTGGTTAATAAATTTCTCTGCATCGCGTAATCTAGTAGTTGAAGGAAGTATATTTCCACATTAGGACATCCATAAAGGGACATGACGCGGCCAAACGAAAATACTTGTAATTAAACCGATAATTTCTTGATATCTACAAAACCTTTTGAACATAAAAAGTTACAGAGGAGCTAACATAGATTCAACTTGAATCGCCTTAAACTTTCAGAAATATGCTAGAAACTGGAATGAAAAGTCAATTGCCACAATAAACGAACAGTGGATCGAGCAGCCGGAAAGATCGGTTGGTTCGTTGAAGAATGTGTTGAAATTACGAACTAAAAAACTTGGCGTACAAAAATACGCTACAAAGTCATTGTACACATAGTACCAAAAGAGAGGGGACAAATTCCTAGGGCCCGTTCTCATTGAAGGGCCGGACTCATAGCAAGAATATACATACTGATTTATTTCAAGTATTTTTTATGCATATTATACAATAAATAAAAGGAGCGGAACATTGCCTTCAAAAGCACTACTTTCTAGGTAGTTGAGCTTGATGAGCTGCATCAATTCAACTCTAATATTAAAAGCAGAGCTTTTAATAATAAAATAATGAAATTCGAAACAATTTCAAGCCAATGATAAAATAAAAAATACCAATGTTTTATTTGCTTGTGCATTGAAAACTGTTTTTTAAAATAACTGGCGATGTTTAGGGAACTTTTTCCGAAATTAAGTTTTGCATGTACCGGTAACTACTGTGGCATAGTGCCAATTTTTTATATGCCATTTATTGATACATACTATGTTAATGTTTTAAAAATATATTTAATATAAAATATTGTTATTTTTTTGCAACTTTAGTTTAATAGCTTCAGTACAAAGTTGTAATATTTTTAATTTAATAGTTTTACGATAAAGTTATTATTAATTAAAATATGCGCATGCAGATTGGTATTTCGGACTTTGGCATTAACAACGTTGCGGATTCGCCAACTTTTGCAAAACCACTAAAATATTTTAAATTAATGTACCTAGAACCGAAAATCTCTACAAAAAAATATAATTTGTAATCGTTAATTATAACTTGATATTTAGAAAATAGCATAAGCTGAACATTATAAATGGCATACTCTCAAGTTACTCGTGTACATCATACAAAATATACATAAATAGCCAGTATTAAAATTAATAACGATCAGTATAAGTAATGTGCATTTATATGGATAAAATTATGTCGTTGCGTCTTTACGGACATCGCTTTATGACCATAAACTTTGGCTCTTACGGAATAAAGGCAGTTACTGCAACGCTTGCAAACACTTTTTATGACCGAACAAAGATTGCCAAGATCAGCAAGGAAGGGGACTGTGGATTAACCACAAAGTCTAGGTATGAATTGATCAAACGAGATGAAAAAACGTTAATAAATCAAATATATAGATAAGAAGAAGATGAATAATAAAACGCACATATGTAGCGTAATAAACAATCAGATGAGAAAGTTTGAATAATAATTCAATGCATAACATTAAAATAGTATATTTATGCTATAATTTGGTATATGAAACATGGAATCTTGGAAAAAATATAATTAACAATGACTAGTTAAAACCGATTGTTACACTAGATTCTATAGTTTTTGTATTGTATTAATTAAATATTTTAATTGTTTGATATAACAATAAAAAGTAATTAGTTTATTTTACTGTAAGGTTAAATTTCTAAAAAAAAAAGTAAAATATATGTAAATTGGGAGTGTAATAATCGTATTATAAATATAATAAAGTCACACATTATTAAACTCAAAATGTTTAAGTAGACAATAATAAGCCGTACAAATGATTGTGAAAATAATTATAGTAATATCCGAAATGAAAGCGACGAATCTCGAAAAGCGAAATAACGAATCGTTACTTTCTGTACATCACTAAATAAAACCTTGAGGGATTACGGCGATAACGGATAAAAGGTTGGACGTATAAAAACGGAAACCTTAAAATGTTAAGGATTTATCATCACTCTATTTTTAATAAAAAAAATATATTTATATAACATATTATATTAAATTTCTTCTTATCATGTTATATAACGAAGATGGATCGACTGTCTTATATTGAATATTTTATTCTTCGCCTTCAACATGTCGTTTGTATAAGTGTTATTTTAATTAAATTCTATACGTGATACTTATTGGATTTAACGTAATAATTATCCATGTCGATGAATTGTGAGTTTGCGAATTTCCCAGTAGTCCACGGAGCGTTCAATTCGAAGAGACTGTCGGCCATCTGTTTATAAAGGCAAATTAATAAATCACATTTATCGCTTCCGAAAACTTCGCCGGAGAATTATTTAACTCGGCGCTGGGGAGAGAAGATGAGAGAAAGTGAGAGAAAGAAGTATTAGAACCGAGAACGGAAGAGAACGAAGATTTGTATGGGGGACATCTCGCGAGACAAACAATTATCTGACAATATATTATAAGACAACAAAGATAAATTAATATTTTTTAGAAATACATTGTTCAATACAATATTGATCTAATCAAAATTATTGTAATATATTTAGTCACAAAATTAAAAAATAAATATTATTAGTTTTTCTCTAAAAGGTTTTTCTTTTGAACTATTTTTATCATGATAAAATAATAAAAATAATATTAGTATCAATAGATATTGATACATACAATTAAGTTTTCTTTCATTATAACTACGATTTTTTATTGTACAAAAAAAATTTTTGCTATAAAAATCTCAGTCGCCAATTATTTTTATGAATATGTATGAAACGTATGCATTATTATTTTATTATTAAGCTATTTTTAATCGATTTTATTGCTTTCATTAGAATGAAAGAATATGTATGTATTACTTCCGGAAATCATATATCCATAATCCTTAGTTGGATTTCTCAAATTTTATTTTCACTTATTTAGGGGTACGTCTTTGTTATTTTTCAATTGTTACTTACCCAATTCATCGTTAGCTTTCGTGGTGAAAATATTTATAAAACTTATAATTCCAAATCGTCCTCTTTAGTTTGTTTGAAAAACTCGATATTGTGCTCGAAAATAGGGCAATTAATAAGCTAAGAATTAGTTTGTTAGTTATAACCTGCGTTTATCTTAAAAAAAATTTTTTTTTGATTTTAAAAAAAAAATA
The DNA here is from genome assembly GCF_051122295.1 of Plectrocnemia conspersa. Lineage (NCBI taxonomy): Eukaryota > Metazoa > Arthropoda > Insecta > Trichoptera > Polycentropodidae > Plectrocnemia > Plectrocnemia conspersa. Next base: position 3,178,275 of record NW_028277165.1, read on the forward strand.
TAAAAAACTAGTATTTGCTGATTTCTATAGAATTTCCATTTAGCCATTTTTTAAATAAATTAAATTTGTACGAATATTTTTTTAATGTTATATAACCACTGCATAAAAAAGGATGGGTCCGTGCCAGATGCTTAAAAATATGTATGCCTTCTTAAAATATTCTAAACTATTCTAATCGATCTTATATTTGTTTGGTAATTTAAGAACTACATTAATAATCAGATAGGGTGTGATACATGTTTAAGTTTCTTATGTATTATAATTACCATGAATAATATAATTTGCATGCTTAAATATAAGCAAAAATAAAATTAGTGCCATCGCACCGAATTCTGACCAATAGGAGAGCGCAAAAAACAATTATCACTTCTCAGAAGTCAAAAATTCACGTCAAAAGCAATAAAATTGTGCCAACGCCGTCGCAGTGGGAACGCTCGTTACCGAGCGTACCCACTGCGACGGCGCCGACACAATTTTATTGCTTTTGACGTGAATTTTTGACTTCTAAGAAGTGATAATTATTTTTGCGCTCTCCTATTGAACAAAATTCGGTTTGAATATACTTTGATCAGTCCTCTTATATTAAAAGTCCATAGTAATATCGGTAAGGATAACTATCATATTTTTAAAACATAATAATATCGAAATGCAGACAAACTATGGAGCAAAATGTGAGATTCGATGTCTGTACTTATACTTTCGCTTATTTTCCCCTGAGCGATTTTGGACTTGACATAATAAAACTTCTAAAAATATAATTAGTTTTAGAACTTTCACATTGGTTAGGTTTGGGTTTGAACAGAAAATGGATGTTTCGCAACTGTCAAATTGAATTTCATAGACATTTTAAAGCAGAATATTAGCGCCTCTCGGCAAGCTTGGATATCACCAATGATTATTTACGAAACATTTAAAAAATATGTAAATGTAGACAAATATGAACCACCCTTTGTATTAGAGATGGGATTGTATAACTGCCAAACTGTAAAAATAAAAGTGTCTCACATGCACGGAAGGAGCCTCAAATACTCAAAATCTGTATTGTTATGAATTAAAGAATAGTGACGCTCAGATGAGAGCAAAATAATTTATACCTATAAAATGGTATGCACTATGTTTGCTATCAAAGTGGAAAGCGATACAGCTAAAAACATCTAGAGTTAACAAAGCTACATGTTATGGGGTGCTTCTTTTTATTCGGAATGGAAGGTATCAACTTCATTCACGTATTGTAAATCTGCCCTCGATATTTTTCTATTCATTCGATGGCTCAAATTTTGTCTGAAACGTTACATTATTTTACCTGTATTTTATAAGAGTACAATGAATATCTTAAAAATAAGGATAAATTTTATTTAGAATTGCATACAGTACATATTTTTTAATAACGACTTTTTCATTTACCCATACCTCTAATTTTCTTTTGGACAGCATTTTTAATGTAAAATTAAGACTGCTTATTAAAATTTTATTTATAATTTACTGATACATAATGACAATTTTGTATATAGAATTTACAACCATATTTTTAAAGTTTGCTGGGAAATTTCGGTAAATTATTTGTTGTGCTAAATGTGAGAAAAAAACATTGATTTATTGACTGACTACAATAACAAAAATGATAATTTTGCCAATAAATATGTGAGTGTTTAGTAAACAATAACATGTGATAAAAAATTTTTTTTTTAAAAAAGCTTAATGCTGTCTGAAAATTAAGTAAGAGCAAACATCATATACTATGACTTACTGCTACTTTCCGTATTTTTGTCTACCACTAAATGCTCTTCAAAAATATTTTTCTGGTTGTCTCTTAGTATTTTCTTTATTATGTTACAAATTAATCTTACTTAGTTTTAATCAATATTTTTTGAGGCTGTACCACACTGCGAGATTACTCTCTGCAGACATTGTCTTTTAATCTTACATATCCTTCTTCTAATTTATTGTTTTTGACCGCATTAATCACTTACATACATGAAACCATTTATGTTTAAGTAAGTAGTGAGACACCAGACTCAAATCAAAGTCTTCAAATAAGTGACATTTATTTTTTTAACTTACAATCAATATATGTTATTATATTATACATTACCTATTTTAATTATTCATCTATGAGATTAAGGAAACCTAATCTGTAATGATCGATCGTATTTATAATTATTTACTAATCACTAATTCCAGTCTCTTATAAAGTTAAAAAACTATTGTTCATATGAAATTCAAAACCCAGTCACTATTATACATAATTATGTTTAACGAATTCCTTTCGTGAATATCGCCTACTGTCGTTCTTGGATTATTAGATCTCACTGACGCAATCAATTTTATGTTGTATTTCACCTATCGTTATTGAATTCTGTGGTAAGGAAGGTTTCGAAGAGGGTCTTTGTTAACTCGGCAACTCTTCAAAGTTTATTGCGGAAGATCTCGAGGAGGATTCGAGCTTTTCTTATTAAACTCTCGGTAAATCCATATTTATAAACTTATGGGCACGACATAAAATAATTTTTTTTTTTACGAGCTAAATATAGATGATAATTATTATATAATTTATACTATACAAAAAATAATTATGTTTGTATAGTATGTATATTGTATATCTTTTATAGAGACTGCGGTTTTTCCAAATTTTTTTTATTGACGATAAAAAATACATCGTTGAAAGCAAGGGTCCGAAAATCTTATACCAGAGAGTCGCGTTACCTCACGGGTCGATTGTGGCTTTGATTTCCATCGCTTTATGGCGGCACTGTCATTTCATACCTAAGTAGAAACGTGATATTGAAGCATTAATATCCTCGGGTTTTGAAGTAAATGCTCTGGACACTGTCACACATCGTGGATACGTTTTAAATGTCAGAAATGTTAACTTGCATAACTCGTTCAGCAGCAATAGCAACAGCAACAAACATTTAACAATAAAAAACTTAAGTTGACTCACAGTTTTAATGAATTTGCATCATGGACTCCCCCGTGTGACGTGATTTTTATCAATTCAAAATGTATGAGAAATTAATGCTAGAATCGTGTTTCTGTTTTTTTTTGTATTCCAAGTAATTTTCTACGATTTCCTATTATTTATCATCGCCATCATTATTCTATTGAATCGAGTTAGATTTTGAAAGGTAGTTAGTTAAATTGTAAAAAAATTGAACAATTCAATTTAATCTCAGAAAGAATTTTTTGACATGGTGAAGAAACATTATTGGAGTTATTTTTAATTACGATACAGTCGATTTTGTAAAATACTCAAATGAAGCTAATGTGCCAAAGTAATTCAATGTTTTATTTTATTGTAAAAACAATATTTTTGTTTAATCTCGTCGGTAACGGCAGGTCTTGAAAATCTTCGGTGGAGTATCGAGTTGAATTATTGTCAACTGTGATCTGTCGTGATGATGCTGGACGATCCGCTCATAGGGCTCGTGTTGTTATATGTGGGTTTATGGAGCATCCTCCTCCGTCTGCACATCCCTCTGTGACCAAGTTTCACGTATTTTATATTGTAGATGAGGATGCTGGCGGGTGCGAAAAGTGAAACTGCCAGATGACACTTTCGGCGATCAGTAACAATAGTCGTTTTGCGTAGGGTAGAACGCATTGTTTTTTTCTTACTTTCGATTTGAGTTGGTATATATTTGTATTTGTTCGAAATGGGCAATAGAATGACCTCTTAATTAGTTGTGCATGTGGTTAAACCCCATACAGATGAAATGACAGTTTAAATTATTTTTATTTATTATTTTGTTCATTAACTGTAAGTCACAGAAATAGCCTTTTTAAATTAAAATTAAATTAGTGAATTAGGTATAGAATATTAGAATTAAACGATATAAACCAGATCAGCTTAGCTTCAGGCATTAAACAAATCAATCAATAAATGGCCATCTTGATAGCAGAGCTAGCAAGTGCGAATGTTCTCATCGAAAATGCTATAAATAGTTTTTGAACCCATTGTTCTTCGAAAATAGGATTGTTAAAAGCACCTTACATTCATTTTAAGAAAAGCTTGGCAATATATTACTTTTTTACGAGAACACAGCATTCATAAACCAAAGCCTAATAAAAGGGTGTTGGGATTATCGTTTCCAAATATTCGTTATTTCCTTCGTTTACTATTCATATATCGAATATCTTACAGTTTTAATAATAAACACAGGTTCATACATACATATTTATATGTTAGCAATTAAAAGTATCTAAGATATTTATTTTAATTTAAAAAATATTAGAGCATATTTTTTTAAATTTAAATAAATACGATGTTACGTTTTAACTATTTTTGCTGCTGAAAATACTCTTTTAGTCTCTGTCAATGTAAGCTTTATTTTAAATAACGTTTTGTAACAACTACAACTCGGTATTCTTAAAAAAATATTACCATAATATATTTTTTAATTATATATAATGAAACATTTTTGAACTCTTAACTCTTTTCTTCATGTTTTTTAAATAGAGTTATTTTTTTATACCATTTTTTTTTCACGAGTCTCTGTACAATATGTATGTATATTTCTTTAAAAAAATACCTTAAATAATCCTACTGATTTAAGAAAAATTAATACCAATTAGTAATAAAGTCAACAGTTGCATATTATTACTTAGTGCTTGAAATTTCGTGAATTAAAGTATTTCTTTTTTAAATATTTTCAATGTGATTGATTTTTTTCGGTTTTTATATATTTATATAGATATTTTCAAAACAAAAAACAGAGCATTTTTGTGTAGTTATTGGGAAAATGACTACCTGCGTTTTTAAAAATGCAACAATACGAAACAATATTTATATTAATAGTATTCTTTATTTTTCACTAGACGCCGCGTCTTGCGTCCCCAGTTAATGTGCTCAGTAATTCATCCTTAATGGGGTGTTTTATTATTTTTTGAACAAATTTTAAAAATTTAAATTTTTAATTTAAAAAAGAGCCTGTTTAGTCAGATGAATGGCTTGAATAGTGTCTCCAATTGCAACCTAAGAACCCAAAATAAAATTTTTAAATATCTCAGCAAATACCAGCTATAATGCTTGCACTACACTCGCTGAAAGTTGGCCAAGGTTGGGCAAGGACGGAGAATATAGTGGGTTACTTCGGTCGACTTCGGTTCTGCCAGCTCTAAAATCTCTCGGAAGTTGTCCGAGATTACCGAGAACGGGAGGTAAAGTGGGGGTAATTGAGTCGACTTGGCCAGCTTCGAGCGCTTCCAAACGTTGTCGACAAACGGACCGAAGTCGGAATTGCTCTTTCAAGCGCGAGCGGTTAGATACTCGCGTGTTAAGTGACGAGAGTGAGAGAGATAATGATATGGTTTTTCGCAAACTGAGATAGAACGAGTAACTCGATTCAATTTCAGTATGCGCGTAGGCGTCCTATGGTTAACACGCACGTCGAGCACTGCATCGTGCTGACGTGGTCTAGTTATAATACCACATGCTTATTGGGGACTTCAACAGACTCGTACTGACAACTTTGAATATTTTAGGGCACTAAACGGGATTAATTATATTTTTAATAGTATATTCTTTTAACAGATATCATTATTATATATTTTTTTCATATAAAATTAAATAATTAAAAAATAATTAGTGCTACTTGATTTTGTTAAAAAAATCGTTTCGAATATCCTAATGTATTTTCCTAGATCGGTTCATATAAATGTCACACCATAACTAATTCTTATTTAGAATCGACGGCGACAAATTCTAGGATAGTCACAGATGTGGTGTTCGTATTCTGAAGTATTATTTTTATGCCTTATGGCATTTTACAAAAGCCGACAAAGATTTTGCGTAAATTGAATATTTACGACCGAAAAGTTTTCACTGATATTGTATTGGTGAGTGCCCACACAAACTTTTATAATTATCAGTAGCGTAATTTTAATAATATGACAATTTAAAAATTGCGATTATTTGGCACATTTTTCGATCGCGCGCAAATACATGACAGCAGCCGCCGTGCGGACATCATTCACGCCCACCGTCCGGACGGCATATGAAATTTGTGGTAGTGTGGCCGCTACTCTGAAGTCGGCGACCTCGGCCGACTTCAGTTGAAATTCGGTTCGGACAACTTCCAGAGAATGTAGTGCAAGCATAACATAGTTTAAATTTGCACTATAGAATATATTGTATATTGCATGTTTATGAAGTTATGGCAAGCTAAAGACAAAAGTACTGTATCTCCTGAAATCATATGAACATAATTTTTACCTTAGTATTTTAAAACATGATTTAAATGCCAAATATAGTGTTCATATTGCGATTAAAATATTTTTTGAAAAAGTGATGTTTATCTCTTGTTTAACAATAAGTTATTCAAGCGTAATTATTTAAAGAGCTCGGTGAATGAAAAATACAAAACTATTCGATACGTTAATGAGTTGTAATCTCTCCACTATGTTCCATCCTTATTTGAAATATTCATAAAAGATTACACCATTAAATGCATTCGACTAATGAGCATTCTTTTAGTCATTTTAGCATTTGCATACTTGCATTATTTTTTCTGTGCCATTAAAAATAATGACAGCATTAAAGAAACCGGCTGTAACTATTGAGATAGACGATGATTGGTCTCGATGGCATTAATCCACTGCGGTGGGCGCTTCGGCAACCAATACCCATTATTTCGAAGCATGACTACCAATCTTATCGTATTACCCGGCTGCGATTCTGTTATATCCGATATCTGTTAGATATAACCGCACGGATGATGTTTCCACTCGACGGGGCTCCGACTCTTCATGCGCCATTGCTCCGCGCGGCATGACTTTTGCCTCGATCCGATAATTCCGATCTTGTCGGTCATGACTTGTGAACTGAAAGAGTTTTATTTTTAACGGACGTTTCGAGATGGAAGGGAATTAGCATAGTTCAGATTAGAAGGCGATGGAGCGGCACTCGAAGCATTTTGAAAGCTTTTGAACGGTGACGGAGCTCAAAGCTCAAAGCTGACTCGTGAAATAATTCCACCGGGTGTCCCACAAAAAAACTCCTTTTACATGTTATTAAGATTAAAAAAACACATAGTATGTAATTATATCGAATAACCCTTAAATATTGATAATTGTATACAATTTATATTTTGGAGATATAAGCGTTTTAATATTATTTTTAATTAAAAATAAACGATACAGCTAAAATTAAATTGGAATAATTTTACATATATATTTTAAATTATTTTGTCTTTATAACATATGAAAGGAAAAATTGTTTTACATTGTTTCCCATTTATTTCAGTATCCACTCTATATGTTAACTACGCTCTTTAGTTTTAAATAAGTTCATTAAAGTTAAATCTGGTTTACCTAGTTATTAGATATAACCTTTGCATCAAATCAGTTTATTCATAAATATTTTCAAAAACAATGCTTAATGATTCATTTAAAATATGACAACTGATTCATTTAAAATATGACAACTTTTGATGCTTAGTGTTTACTAGCATTGTGGAATATTTTGTATGTCATGTAAACCATAAATATGTGAGCGCATTTTTGTAAACGGACCTTATTCATACACGCTTGGTTGCTGCCGTTGAATGGGGAATTATTCATCTAATCTGGCGTTTGTCAGTGTCTGAATTCGCAATGTCAAAAGTGAAAAAAGGCAGACTGGCCGCAAAAAAATATACGGAGAGAGGAGGCGAGAGGAGAACCGATCAATACGCAACGCTAAATTGATTATGTTTGGTTCGTCAGAACAGCTTCAATAAAGGCGATCCTGTTATATTATATGAACGTTAAGTTCGTTAAATAAAATAATAATTCCAATAAGGTTACTCAATTATTACAATAATGTAATCTGGGATTATTGGTATTCTTTTATATACAATTAATTATAATGTAAGTTGACATTATTTATTTGGTAATCTATGTACTACAATAATTGGATTCACATTGCGGATTTCATATTGAGTTTTTTTCTAATACAGAATTGTATTTATATACACAGTACTTATGTACTTATATAATATATATTTACACTTAATAATTAATAAGCAAGATAATAAATATCATCCTCAAATATTGAGCAAATGGCATCTCTTCTTTATCTTACATAACAGATTGGTCCAATATGTTTCAGAGACGGTACAAATGCGAAACATTCCGTGTTTGGTTTATATTCAAACAAAAAATATTCATTCATCTTTGAATTAAAAAATCATCGTATAAAAAATACGTAGCGATAAATGTATAAAATTAATAATATTTAGTTTATTGAAAATATATGTTTGTATAGTAGACCCCCCAATAACACGGTAAATTGGGAACGTGCTATTTTGGTGCGTGTAGTTGGAGGGACTATAAAATATTTTTGCAACAGGCGCGTGTGGTGAGATATCCTCCCTTTCACTCGCTCACACGTAAAGTAACGGGCACCCAATTTACCGTGTTATTGGGGGGGTCTACTATATTCGACAAACATCAACCAGTCTTTACAAGGAATCGTTGTAATAGTTTTAAATATTTTTAATTAATTTATTAAAAAATAATTAAAATTCTTAAACAACAAATTGTCATTTTCTGTATTAAATGTTAATTTGATTATGATAATTAATTTTATAAATATACTATATATGTATATACATATTTTACATTACATGTTAATAGTTTATAACAATTTCTATGTTCACTGTTTTGATATTAGCTGCAATAAAAAAATACAAAAAACTATGCTAAATATAGTTTAAGGAAAAAGCAAATAAATAAACCGTTAAAATTTGAGGGACAGAAAAAAACAATGATGCAAGTGCTTATTTGAGTATATTTATCTTAATATCAGGAACCATTTAAATGTGTTCTTTAACCTTGAAAGCAATATATGCTTTGGCATTTTGTGCTTATATTACAATTTAATAAAAAAAATATTTTTTTTGCTATCAAAATGCCAAAATTTCTTTCTTGTTGGTATTTTTAGGCTATTAAAAAGTTTTTTGTGTATTTTTTATGACTTTAAGTAAAAATTAAATTAATAAAAAATTCTATCACTAATTTAACCCCACACAGAGCAAGCATATCATAAAATGCGTCTAATAAATTGTTTATATATTAAGATTTTATTTTTTGCAGTTTAACTTTTAAAGCAATATATACTTTTGCATTTTGTGCATATATTTAAATTTAATGCTGTTTATATCGTAGTTTACAAAACATGATATTAGTGTGGATGTGCAAAATATTTTTATAGTATTTTTTGCTAGCAAAATGACAATATTTCTTAATTGTTAGTTTATTTAGGCTAATAAAAAGATTTTTTAAATAAGCAAAAAAAATGTATTTTGTATGACTACAAGCAAAAATGCATAACTAGTGTTACTCCACACCTAGCAATCGTCTAATAAATTGCTTATATGTTTAGATATTATTTTTTGCAATTTAACCTATAAAGCAATATATGCTTTGGCGTTTTGTGCTTATATTTATATTTAAGGTTGTTTCTATCGCAGTTTTCAAGACATCAGATTAGTGTGGTTATGCAAAATATTTTTGTACTATTTTTGCTATTAAAATGACAATATTCCTTTATTTTTGCTATTTTTAGGCTATTAAAAAGTTTCTTAAAATAAGCAAAAGCAGTTGTATTTTATTTGTATAGCTTTATTTTGTAAGACTTAAAATTAAAAAAGAATATGTATCACTAGTGTTACTCCACACCAAGCAAGCATATTTTTTTTATATATTTAGATTTTATTTTTGGCAGTGAGCACATTTTCAATATTAAATATCGTTCTGAATGTTTGAATATGTAAATACTTAAAAAACGCATCTTTTCTGATTCTTGTCGATTTAGTTGTTAATTAGAATAATATATAAATCTTCATATATTATAAATATTTAAGATATTTTACAGTTTATTACAAGGGGTCCTAAACTTTCTACTGCTATTTGCTAAATATTGATTTATTTCTTAAATTAAAGTTAATGGTAATTTATCAAACAGAAAAAAAATTAAAAATATAACAAAATTTAATACAAAACAAGACATCGGTAACACATTATTTTGTCCTTGTTGCTAGGCAATATAATACTAATTTATGATTTATATCATTATTACTCTTAAAAAACGCTACTGGATATTCAAAGTTCCTGCATAATCGATATACTTGTGTTTCTTTCTTTTGCTAACTAAAGCAAAATACAGCCTATGAACCAAGCAGTGCTAATTACTAGTTATATTAAGTGCTTATAGTAATTGACAATAAATCAGTGCCTAGAGTGAGATTTAGCCCTAACACTACTTACTTTAAAAAAAAATTAAATAGCAATTGTACGAAGCGATTTTAATGCCGTGTTTAGACTTGTCAGCTATAATATTTAAAATATATTTTTCAATACTAGATACTCTCAATTAATCTTGACTCCAAGATTAATTGCTTACTGCAATTGCGACCCTAAAACCGAAACAAAACAAAAATTACCGTATAAACGTATAATTATTGTAAATCGGTTCAGCGGTACACACATATATGTATTATATATTAAATAATACGTAAATATATATATTAAAAATAATACATGCATATATAATAGTTGTTATTATGATTTTAATTTAAAAATATCATGTTTTAAAAATATTTTACAATTATATTTGTAATTTACATTGGTAAAATAAACTTACATTACATATAATGACAATCAAAAAATCACCTATTTTCAGAGTTTTTTCTGTGTGGAATTTTCACAATTAATAAGGCTCTCTTAGACTATTCTTTATGACAAAATCTAATGTATGACTCAAACTAGGTATACAATATTTTAATTAACTAAATCCATTATTTAACCTTATTTTTATATGGTTTTTCAAAATGTAATGCGTGTGTTGATTTTACCATGCAGATGTCTATTATAATTGTTTGTTTTAAATAAATATATATATTTATATAGAACACCCAGTACTATATTATTTTTGGTTATCCGTTTAGGTTTATATTTTCGCCATTTTTTGCCCCTTTGGAGTACATTAGTATTCGCGACCGCTGAAGCATGGCGATAGTGGCTTTCCCAACATTTTGCACAACGGTACGCGTGGGTTCTCGAGAGAAAAAGTATAAAGCCTTTTCTTCTGCGAGATAAGATAAAATATTAACAAAAGCCCTCTCTCGCGAAAGCAAACAAATAAAAGTTATATTAAAAATCCGGGCGAGAGAGGACGGCAAAAACGGAACGAAGGAGATACGAATGGGGCCATTCGCTTTCGCGGCAACTTTTTTAAGCTCGCTTTTGATACTTTTGGCCAGGCGAAAAGTTAAAGTTGGCCCACACGCGAAAACCCTTTGAGAAACGATTCTCTATCTTGCGTCGACTCGACGCTCAATTTGCTGTCTCTCGTTCGTTTAGTTCGTATTTCGTGCGTGATGCTGGTCTTCTTGTCGAATAACATTACACTGCTTGGTTGAAGACATACAGAAATATCCACTAGTCATATTAAAAAAAAAACAATTAATATAGTATAAATACTTATGGTAATAGCATGAGCAAAATAAAATATACGATTCTCTACCTAAAACAATCATTCATATACAGCAGCAGAAAAATCACAACTTAAAGATCTCACAAACTACCGATCCTCAGACTCTTTAAGAAGCATGATTAAGTTAATAGGATTATTGTGATTGTGAGACAGCTTTACAGTTTCTTTTCTTCTTCTGCTTCGGTCCTCAAACCAGTGGTTGGTTTTGGTCATGTCTTTTAAAATCCTCCACTCCTTCTTCCAACTTCTTATGCCCAGCGTCCTGCAGTATTTATCCACACACTCCATCCATCTTTCTCAGTCATTATTCTTGAGGGTCTACTAGTCGGTATTTTCAGCAAATGTCTAACCCACTCTCTTTGAGATTAGAAAATGCGTACGATGGTTTTTGCTCTGCGAGAGATTCTAACACCTGATTCATTTTTGTTCAGTATGTATCATCATACAGACAGAATATTGTTTTCAAAAATATTTTTCTTCCGAAATGTGTGGTTGTCCACGTTTCACTGCCATATGTATTGATTGGGCGGATAATAATATATGATATTATCACAATTAATTTCTTATTATTGATTATCTACACGATTTATTTACGTAAATATATTAACTGTCATTTAAATAAATATATTAATATGTGAATATACTATACACGCGAATGACTAACAAAAAACGAAAATTGATGTAAAATAATATTTCCTTAAAAAAAATTTCCGGTAGAGATTTTAATCAATTTTGTATTAAAACATCTCATGCGTGCGCACTAGTACAAGAATTATATTTATTTTATATTTCTACTTCCTGGAACCTATGTAATTATGTTATTGAAAATAGGTTACCTGGAATGACCAGGATAAAATCTGCCTATTCTGAATTGCCATTATTTTCAGAATTTATTACTGTTATAATGTTTGTTTATTATAAAAAAACACATTCATAGAATTCAACGACAACATACTCTCTGTTAATCTTTGAAATATAAAATATTATAAATATCAATGTTCTGCGTTGCTAGAAGTCAACATGCCACATTTATCTTTTCTTTAGTTCTCTGGATGTATTTCTCAAATTTCAACATGGCGAAATGCCTTAACTTAACGGACATATTAAATAAACTCTTGTGTTCCTTTTGAGAGCTTTCCTATTATGTTACATGTCGGTGACTTGCATTTTAAACAATCGCCAGCCAACCATATGGAAAACGTCTCGAGTGATAAACTAACCTAAGATTGTTTACATTTAACGTTGTTTTATGTTACTTATTTGCATATTCACATGTGAGGAATTAAATTTATGATTCAAAAGTTAGGCCTTATTCATTTCACTAAAAATTTTTTATAATAATAAAAATATTGGAGTAACCAGGCAATATGCAAAAAAAAATTTAATGTTGCAAAAATCACCATTCGGTTTTTTTGGGCACACATGTAAATATTTTATAGCGTTATCTTTCAGCTGTTTTTTTCTGCGAACGCAAAATTTTGCTATATTTAAACGAAAATTGCAATACTTTAAAAAATATTTGGTTGCCAATTGTTCAATCTTGCAGAATTCGCAATTTTTAACGCTCCATCTAGCACACGAATAAAGACACAGCTAAAAACGCAAGTCACTTTTTTCGCAAAATTATGATTAAAATTTTTTTTAGGTTTACTCAAAAATTAGACGAGTTAAAAGTGGAAACTATGTAAATTTTTTTTTTTTTTGGTAGTCTTTTAAAACCGTTGCCTAGTAAGACAGCGGAATAATAAGTACAGACAGACATTACATCTAACATATTGCTCCATAGTTTATCTGCATTTCAATATTACATTATGTTTTAAAAATATAATAGCTATCCTTTCTGATATTACTATGGACTTTTAATATAAAAGGATATCTAAACCAATAGGAGAGCGCAAAAACAATTACCCCTTCTCAGAAGACAAAAATCCACGTCAAAAGCAATAAAATCGTGCCGACGCCTTGACACGATTTTACTGTCTGTACTTATTATTCCGTTTATTTTCCCCTTAGGTCAATTTGGGTTTGGGTTTAAACAGAAAATGTATGTTTCGCAACTGTCAAATTGAGTTTCATAGACATTTTAGAGCAGTATATAATTTCAGTAGCACCTATCAATTAAATTATATTTTCAGTAGTAGAAATATATATATATATATATATATATATATATATATATATATATATATATATATATATATATATATATCTACTAGTGAAAATGTATTTATATTTCACTAGTGAAAATATAACTTCACTGAAAAATACATGTAAATAAATAATGATAAGTATGTAAATATAAATATTACTATAATATCATATATTTTTACTAGCATCTGCCAGATAAATTATATTTTCACTATAAAATATATATATCTATCAGAGAAAATGTATTCCGATATGATTTCACTAAAATTACATGTTTTTAAAAATATCTTTGAGATAGATTCGAGACTGTTTTTTCATATTTCATTTGAGGTATAATACGAGAATTTCTGGTTTAGAATCAGAGATATAATTTCAAAGTGGGTGTAAAAGTTGGTAATCCAGTTGTTTTTTTTTAATATTTCGATAGTATTTAAATTTATAGTATTTCATTAAGTGAGATGCATTTTTCTGGCTAAATACAGAAGGGTCAAATTCCTACAATATTTCGGCAGTAATTCATTTTTCACTGTTTCAATTCTTATTTAGTAAATTATTTATTGATATAAGAGTGTTATTTTTTAAATGAAAAAATATTGTAGTGATGATTGTGCTTGTTATATGAATATTTTAGAAGATGCTGTAGAATTTAGAACAATTAAACATATGTGTATGATAGATTTTTATACGAATCAATAGATCTTTCCAAGAAATCGAGTGTAACGAGTTATGCGGATTCCAAGCAACATTGTTGATCTGTAGATAATAACTATCCTACTTCTACTTTAGTTGATCTTATTCTACCACCATAGATAGATGTAGCAGATAAAGATAATTATTAACATGGTTCAAATTTTTCAACCGGCGCAAATGTTACAGGTCTGATTTTTTTTTATCAAAACGTTATTTAAAACTTTTTTATAAAAAACAATCTGAACGCATTAAAAATTAAAGCTGGAAACTAATTGAATAAATATTATATTTGACATAGTTAGTTATTTCTTAGAGTATTCAAAAATACTGGAATTATTCATTATATATGTTTTACTCCCCCATAAAGGTTAGCTTCAATATTTTACTTTATACATACACATTTAATAACAGATTTGGATCAGGATTTGAAGGATGCAAACATAGCTCGTGGAAGAACGTGTTTTACATTCAACTTAATTTTAAAAATTAATTTGTCAAATATATGTTCAATTAAACATAATTAACACCTTGTTTTGTATATTAGATGTAGCCATAAGATAGGACGTTATTTTAATGAAAAATATTTTTTTAATAACAATACAATATTATTCTACAAAATAATCTCCATCGACAGATACAATTTTCTTCTATCGATCAGGCAAGTTTTTAATCCAACTGACTGACTGTGAGTTAAAATATTCAGAAAGAAATATTTTATTTTCACTTACACAATTATTTTTTTGAACATCTAAATTATGTTGTAGAGATTTAAATAAATGTTAATCTGATGGTGCTGTATCAGGATAATATGGAGGATGAGCAGCAGCTTTCTATCCGAGAGCATTATTTATTTCTTGTGTGAATCTCGCACTATGAGGCAGGCGCGTTGCCTTGTTCTCGTCGCTTAGTGCGTGTGCAACCCACACGCCTCAATTCCACGACTTCCCAATATTTTTTTAAATGAATATACTGTCTTATCTATTTACTCCTGAATCGACATCTTCAATTTCTGCAATTATGCAGTCATAATCGATACATTTTGGTGTCCTATTTCTAAGCTTGTCTTCCAAACAAAAATTTACAGATATTTTGAACCATTTTTTAAATTAGCGAATGATGGCACAAATGTTTAAGGTTGCTGTGGTTGCCGATTTTTTTGTGAAATTCATACAGCATATAAGTACGTAAAAATACCTTACTCGGAACGAAATCTTCCATTGTTTTTTGTTGTTATGTTTGTAGCGTACTCTAAATACTACGACAAGAACAACAAATGTCAAAGTTATTCAGTGTAAAAACGTACTTTCTTTTGGGTACCCATAATATATTTAAAGCTGATTTTTTAACCTTAAAAATGCCTTGGAGTTGATGAAACACTTTGTTTTAAACAATTTATTTTACCTTACTCTTTTTTGATTAGAATCGCAACATTAAAATATATTGGGAAAGGCTTAGAAGTGTTCCTATTTATGCCTGAGTATATCATGGCGCAGTTTAATTTATATCGAAGCTGAATAGTTTTATTGTATTTAACTAGCAAGTAATGAATTTTACGAAGCAATAAACATTAAATTGTTTCGAAACGTTACGCAAATTCCACGTACACAACATAATATCGCGCTGAACTTTAAATAATTCAACTTCATTTACAATTGAAATGTACAGAATAACCGTTTCGCGGGTTTCGCGTTATAAAACTGGTATCATTTTACGATCTAATAAAGGACACACAGTTAGGGCATAATAGACCCCGGGTTTAATTACATACACACGCTCGAAATTTAACTTATACCCGGCGGCCTCATTGTTTCCGCCGCCAATTTATGCCGAAGCGGATTCCCGGTATTAAACAAGATTATTTATCTACATTCTGGATTGTGTGTGTATGTATATATATACGTATCTGGGAAGTTTTACGACATAAATCAACCCGTAAATTGCGGCCGAAGAGAAGGAATTACGTTATTTTTTTATGTTTCGAGATGCACAAGCGGCCGAGGCATTTATTGGCCGCAATAAATCCACAAAACTTGGTAAATATGCCTCAAGAAAATTAAGGATAAATTCTCAGGAAGAAAATTAATTCTAGCAAGAATTTACCATCCATTTTTATACAAACTAACTATAAACATTTGATAATCTAAATTAAAGTAATTAATATAAACACGAAATAAATGTCGTTTTTTATTTCAATGATTCAAATATAATCTTCTTTTAAAGATATAATCTTTTACCCCTTAGTCAATTTTTTCATTCCATTAGCATAAAATGTGGAGCATCTGATTTAAAATATTCCGATAGCCTTCTTTTCACATGGTCTGCATTTTAAACTTTTTCTATGTCCAAGAAGTGTTCCTTCGATTAAAATAAATAGTAGTCGAAAGGAGCAAGGTCAGATAATGAAGTGAATGAGAGTCAATTTTGAATTTTATAAATCGTCAAAAATCTCAGGTTTTTCCCAAACCCTATTGCACACGCACTGAGCGACGAGAACAAGGTGACGCGCCTGCCTCATTTTGCGAGAATCACGCGAAAAATTATTTTTACATAAATTTAATAATTTTATAGATTGTATTATCGGTAGTTTAACAACTAAATTTAATGCAGCAAAATATTACATTCAGTGTCATCCTTAGAAAAAAATCTATAAAAAGCAGCAAAAATATGTTATTTTATTAAAATCATATTAGAACACATTTTCATCAGTAGATATATATTTTTACAGCTGAAAATATATATTATCTGGCAGATGCTAGTAAAATTATATGATTTCAACTTTTCTATATATATATTTACATACTTATCATTATTTAGTTACATCCGATGTATAAATGTTACAGCGAATGTATATTTTTTGGTAAAGTTATATATTCACTAGTGAAGTACAAATACTTTTTCAACAGTAGACATATATTTCTACTATCGAAAACATAATTTAACTGATGAAACTCAATTAGACAGTTGCGAATCGTCCATTTGCTGTTCAAACCCAACCTAATGTTCTAAAACTAATTAAAGTTTTAGAACTTTCATTAGTTTAAGTCCAAAATACAAACTAAGCCAACTCATCTCTCAGGGGAAAATAAGCGGAAGAATGAATAAAGACGCATCGCATCTCACATATTGCTCCATAACTTGTCTGCATTTCGATATTACACTATGTTTTAACCCTTTGAACTCGTATTTTTTTTTTGGTTGGGGTAGTGCCAGCTCTTATTTAATTTCAATGTTTTTTATAAGTTCAATTTTTGGAAGTAAAAATGAAATAAAACATGTTTTGACTAATCTTTTTACAAATTAAAATTAATACAGCGAAAGGTGGATAGTTTGTCAGTATTTTAGTTAAAAAAAAATTAATTAAATATTTAAAATATATTATAATTTTAATACTTTAATCGGAAAATAACTTTTTTATTGTACTTTTTTAAATAACTTGTAAAACGATAACCATGAAACTTAGAAAAGAATAATTTATTAAAATGTGTTCACGAAGAATTGTACTTACTATTCACAAAAAAAAAATGACATAGTATTAGGTATACATAGTATAGGAAGGTAAATGTAATGATGTTTTTAGATGATTTTTCGTCCATCGCAATCAAATGCGCGGCAAAACAAATAAATTAATTATTAAAAAAAAACAGCTGAGTGTTGTAGCGGCAGGGGTTTATAACCATTAAGAAATTTGTAAATAGCTAGATGTCATGTGAATTCTGAATAATTAAAATATTGGACTGATTGTATTTTTTTTGCACCTATCGTTTATTATCTTGCGCAATGCGCTTATTATCTTGCGCATCGCGCTCGTTCTATAGCGTTTAGCGCTCATAACATCGATCAACAATTTGCGTCATACAAAAAAATAATGGTTACAATATAATTTAATCAAGATTAAAATTACAAAGAGTACAAGTTTTTTACTTGTTGTTTTTTTTTCTTAGTAAAACCTTAGTTTTTAGTTTTTTTAATTGTTGTTTTTTCTTGGTAAATAGTTAATACATTCCCATTAACAAGTTTTACACTTTTTAGAAAATCAGATTACAATAAACGTATTTTAAAAAAAAAATATACTCTTAGTTAAATAAAACATATAATAACATATAATAACGTTTTAAAACATATTTAATACGAAAAATTGTTATGCACCTTACAATAAATAAAACACAAACAATATGCACATCAGCACATATGTTTTAAGCAAAAGGATACATTTTGACGATTTAACCAATGATTTTTAAAAGAAAATTTAACACTTTTGACGCTAAGTTGCCGATAACGAGATTCCGAATAAGGAAAGCGAAGGTCCATATATAAAGGAGAATGTAGATTAGGAAATATGGTTTTAGGACACTAACCGCCTGGAAATATACCCCTTGGACAATAACCCCCCGTCAAAACCCCCCTGGACATTTTCCACCGTGCAAATAACCCCCTGACAATTAACCCACCATGCAAATAGCCCCCCTGACAATTAATCCCCGCCACGTATAAAGATAATACAGATATTACTTAACACGTCTCGTGACGCTCTATTATACTTAATAAAACATATACTGATGCCATTACCAAAGTTTAGCTGTATTATACATACATATGTATCTAGCCTAATAATATTTTTTATTTTTTTTAATACTCTTTATAACAATTTTGCTCGCACCGGTCACTGGTACAAAATATACAATACGTATATTTTCTTCGTAAGTGTGTTGGTTTTATTGATATTTTAAAAATTCTGTATTTTGCTGAATAAAATAAATTAGTATTGATACTGATTATTCGTATTAAACATTATTTTATTAAAATAATGACCATTTATTATAGATAATAACAACTTATATAAAATACTTATCTCTATTAATCGTCAGGGTGGTTATTTACACGGGGGTTAATTTTCAGGGGGCTATTTGTCAGGGGGTTATTTGCACAGGGGATTATTTGTACGAGGGGTTAATGTCCAGGGGAGTTTTGATGGGGGATATATGTCCAGGGGGTATTTGTCCTGCGTTTATGTGCACTTAGGATAGGAATATTTAAAATACGAAAAAGAAGGCCAAATTAAATTAGATATTTTTTTAATATATTCACTGTCTATGGCAGAGGTCAGAAAATTACGGCCAAATCCAGCCCTCTGCTTATTTTAATCCGGCCTGCAAGTAATTGTTAGATTTGACATATAAAAAAATCTAACAATCTAACAATCGAGTTAAGAAGCTAGCTATGTATCACCTTATAAGGTGCTCCTATTGCTTTGTATTTCACCGTGACGTTATGAACTTTAAATTTGACAGCATCTTCAGTGCCCACGTAACGCCTTTTGCAATAGATTTGTTCGTTTACCAGTTTTTCGGCGAGAACAGTTGCTAAAAGATAAGAACATTGTGTGTAACATCAATAGACAACTAAATAGCAGTTTTTTTAACTCAATTAAGTGGTTTTAAATTATTTTCGATTAACACCATTGCTTTTGCGTGGCTCTCTAAGTCAAAATATTACATGTAGCCTTTGCCAAATAGTTAATATTTTGTATAAGTAAAGGGTTATGTATAAATAGTAGCAGTATTTATCCATTTTTAAAGGCTTCTGCAAACAGTAAGTTACTAAATAAGTTACTGGTTTGCACTAAATTATTTATTCAAGCAGTCAATGCTATGTTAAAGTGACAAAAAAATTAGTTTTGATGAATAGTTTGCATGGAACTACTACAAATGAAAATATTAATAATAAAGTTGAAAAACGTTAACAAAGTATATTTTAAAGTGAATTTCGAATAAAATGTGTAACATCTGATGGTGGTAAATTTAAAAGCAGAACAAGTATAAGCTTTTTTAGAAAAAAATATGATTTTTGTAAAAATGCACTATTTACCAACAGGTACTATAGAAAACATTTAAATTTATTGTGTATTATTAAAACAATTGTAATAACCGTAAACTTTATTAACTATCGTGAACTTAACCGTCATCAGTTCTGTGACTATTTTTTTATCATAATATAAGCAGTATATTTCGACTTTCTCTACCATACAGTAGTCCAATGGCCCAGTCATGGTATAGGTTGACTAAGATTTTTTAAATCATAGGAGCGATTAAAATTTTTTTCAACGAAAAACCACGCCCTCAGCTATTATTATCTGATATTAAATAGATTTGAGAATTAGCCTTTGCTGCAGATATCATAAGATTTCTTAACAGATTGAACTTAAATCTAAAAACAAAAACAGTGCTTATATTTAAAATTTACACAACATTTGAATATTTGAGAGAAATGATAAAGCTCATTTTAATTTTGCTTCCTGGCCCGCTGAGCTTAAAATATTTACAATCTGGTCCTTCACAAAAAAGGTTTGCCGACCCCTGGTCTATGGTGTTACACGAGCAAAATAACCTTGTCTATATTCTTCAGTCATATGTTTTACAGAGAGACATTCAAAGCGCGTCATGGCGATTTTACAACTTTATATTTAGATTGTCTTGTATAACCGGAATGTCGTAGTCCTTAAGCCGTTGAACTGATATCCTAGAGACTATCGGTTCAGGTCCCCGCAGCAAACTAAACATTTTAATATTAAGAATGCGCTATTATTAAAATTAAGCCCTAACTGCTAAGCGACATCTATTGATTGTAAGCTGTAATTATAGTTAACAATATATAATAGATATCACTAATTTACAAACCGTGTTTTAAATCTTATCCAATTAAACGTGTAAGTGTTGATTATGTTGTGCATAAACGACTTTTAACAATAGTTTTTCAATGACGCATATTTGAGTCATCCACCTTTAGAGTGTTAAATATGGATAAATTTATATAAGTACAATACAATCCTAAAACTTACTGAAAAAAACATGTTTTACAAGACTTTTAACCCTTTCACCGCGGATGACTTCTATAGGTGTCATCAAGAAAATAGCCAGTACTCATTGGATATTTAAAGGTGCCGTAAGCATTTGAGCCTAATAAAATAGCTTTTTTGTATAATTTAAGGCTATAAATCAATTATTTGATCCATAATATTTTTAAGAATATGGCATGAATAGGTGTCCCCACATATTAACAAATTTCGAAATGGCGCCCAAAAATATCAGCTGTGGTGATAATCTAAATGCAATCGGGGCCAGGCCTCACCTAATTTTTTTGTACATAAAAAAAATTAGATAGGGCCGGTAAAGTTTTATTATATTTTGTGAAAATGATCAAATTTTATATTTAGACAAATATTCTACAAGTTTTTCGTATGTATTTGCCCATTTGAGGCAGAAATGATAAATATTACATTGTTTTTTTGTGGGGATCTGTTTTGGATTGGCAGGCGTTCTTACACCTAGAACGAACCAGCGTAGTTTGGCCTCGTGGCTTTATTTTTAAATTTTTAAGTATTGAATTTATTAAAACAGTTTTTAAAAATATAATTATAATTGATCGTAAAAAATGATTACATTAAAAGAATATCCTAAAACTTAAAACTTTAAATACTTGTACAAGATTTAAAATTGGTAGAAATAGTCTTAGAATAAACGCATACTATTACTGTCACAGTAATAATATATTATTATATCATCATTCGTAATTATATGGATAATTTTTAAAAGAAAATCAATATATGTATTTATAAATAATTAAAACACAGATTACTAATTCTGTTTTACATAATTTAGTTATTTACTAGCTTGAAAATACATTAAATGTGTCGAGACTAATATTATCGTTTGAGTTGAGTACCCAGGTCGATAGTTGTCAATCGCTGATTTTATTAGTGCGAGCGAGTAAGCGAGCTCTGCTAGCATAACGGCATCTCGCTCTTTTTTCCGCTTTAAAAATTTAATTTTTATTTCATAACAGACACACAATATAAAGTAATAATTATGCACAATTAGAGCATATGATCCTGTTTCATCCCATATCATAAAAATATAGATGCCCTTAGAAGGAAAAAATCAGTTTTAAAGCAATAATTGACCACCTAAATCTGTCAAGTCTAGCGCGATGCCGTCCTAACAGCGCGCGCTTTGACCATGTTCCGATGAAAAATTTTACAATAAACTTACACTTGTAAATTTAAGATTATTGAGTTATTTGCATAAGTTAAAAATTCAATATTACTGAAATGTGTTTAACAGAAGTCTTTTAACTATTAATAAATTTTAATTTTCAAAATTTGCTTGAGCACAAAGCCAATAAATGCATTCAAAGTTTTGTCGACATATTGTCGACGTTCGAGTACAACGCTTGAAATACGATGTCGACACATAGTCGACTTACGAGCGCAAAGGGTTAAAAATATAATAGCTATCCTTACTGATATTACTATGAACTTTTAATATAAGAGGGCTGATCAAAGTATTTACCAACCAAATTTTGATCAATAGGAGAGCGCAAAAACAATTATCACTTCTCAGAAGGCAAAAATTCACGTCAAAAGCAAAATAAAATCGTGCTGGCGCCGTCGCAGTGGGAACGCTCGGTAACGAGCGTTCCCACTGCGATGGCGACGGCACGGTTTTATTGCTTTTGACGTGAATTTTTGACTTCTGAGAAGGGATAATTGTTTTTTGCGCTCTCCTATATTGCAAAATTCGGTTTATATGTGCTTTATTATTTATTATTCTCACTCGTAATATTGTTATAAAACTTGATAATCGAACGTTTTTACCGCGATGGAACGATTTTATTTATTTTGACCTTGAATTTAAATTCACTATATGGCAACACTGAGCAGTAAAAAAAACACGACTTATTATCAGATACATATGAGTAGATATTTTTAATATTTTTTTTTGCCTAATTAAAATATTTTGCATAAAATATGATTTCAGAAAATATGTCGAAATTTTTATATTTATTTGTAGCATAGAAAGGGTTAACTCGTACTATTATTATTTTATGGCATTTTAAAAAAATATTTAAAATGTAATTTTTGTCATGAGGCCCGGAATTATTGTTTTCTCAAGGCCGGGGTCGCTCTCGGCGACCCTGCGTACAACACCCATTTTCTTATCTCTCTCATGCTATCAAATGAGCGAGAAAATGCGACCAGCTTTAAGATGAAAACGTTCTTGGGATATGCAGATATGCACCGACTTATTTTTTTTCGCTAAATTTGCGTAGAACCTATACACATTGTTTCCAAGCCTTCCCAATAGTTAGATGTAGTATGCACTGTTGAATTGGACTGGTTTACTTTCTCGGCCAGCTGATGGATAGATTAAATAGGATTTGCTTTCATTTCTGCAACCAAAACACCATATGCTACATTTGGTGGTCTCCCACATCCACAATTTTCTATTAATTTTTTAAACCATATTTGATATTTATTGATATTTAATAAATCACTTACCACTTCACAATTGTTTTTAGTGGCTTTTAGTTTTTAAAATAAATTTATATAACATGTAATTTAGTAAGTAAATAAGTTAGTTCTATCCAAATATTGGAATATGGATTTACTGTAATACGTACTCAGGAATCAAGAGCCATAGCACGACTTACTAGTAACAATTAAATTTAAAAAAAAACATTTCGGGATTACCTAATATAAGCAAATCTCAGAAAAGCTATAATTTAAAATACGTTGAATTTTTAATTGATTAATTATAATATGATTCATATAAATCTGTATAACATTTATGATGCTTTTATATATTAGTCAAATTAATCTTAGTCAATGCTTTTTATATAATTTTCTATGATACATACAATCATAATACACACGAACGAGTGTCAAAAGATAAAAAAGATCTTAAAATCAAACAAAAACGTCTGTCTCATACTTTTTTATTATTTTTTATGCTTGAAACGAGAGGATCAAAAGTTTCATTTCACTCAAAGTTAAACTCTCGCTAACCTTACGAAGTTGTTTTTTCGTTTCCCAGAACAAATTTAAATGAAAATTTAAAATTTAAAATCAAGCGACTTTTCTAAGTGATACACTAGTAATTCGAATATAAAATAATATTGAAGTTTAGGTTAAACTCAATAAAAAAATCTACTCTTATGTATCATGACTAAATGTTTAATTTGTATTCCGTTTAACTGTAAAATAAATGCTACTTATATTAATTATAAAATAAGTAGCACACATCGACATGTTGCCGTATAGCTGCCGTTGAAATACGATGAAATATTAAATTTTCTCGTGATTTATTCTTATTTTATTTTTTTTTCTTGAGAAAGAAAGCTATGATTTACTACTACAGCCAGGCGCGCCAAACTTTCGGCTCTGTTGCGGTTCGCGTATTACATGCAAAATAATATCATAAATTTTATTGTACGATGAAAAAATAAGTATAATATTTTATTACACAATATTTTTATACAACAATGTCGGGTCGATACGAAATTTATAAAATGTGGTTGGACTGTAACGTTTTTATTGCGTTTGCGTTCAATTTATGTCTTTATAAATTATTTTAATGAGATAGTTTCGCATGACAAAATTCTATTCATAAATATTCCTAATGTTGTGATATGTTACAAAATTAAATATTTTCAAAGATTCGTGATTTAGTCTAAACGTTTTAAACATAGATAAATTTAACAAATAAACGTAAATGTTGCTTAATATTATGAAGTATAGATAATATAATATAAAAAATTGATATTAAATAATCAAAAAAGTTTTAATATTCTTTGATATTTTTCTTTAGCAAATTTTAATAAATACTTAAGAAACAACTATATATAATTATAGTTATACATATATTATAAATCAAAAATGGCGAAATTAATATAATAAAACGTTAGACATTAATGTTACTCGCACATTATTTATTTGTTCATATCTCATGAACTGCAAATACAACATAAAAAATATAAGCATGTGGTTGTAATTTAAGTGTAAAAGATGCGGCATATTTGTGTGGACCGCGAAAAAATAATTTCGTCAATAATTGCGATATGACGCTAAAATTTCCTTTCTGAAACAAACTCTTTTAAACTGCATTTATGCGTGCTTTTAAGATAACTGACCATTTAAATACTGTCCAAATCATCCAAAGCTATACAGAAAAATATATCTTATATTTATAATATCTCGTTTTGATAAATTTAGGTTTGAATCCCATATGGATTTTTTCAAATTTTGTCTGATGGTTATATACTTTTAATTGCAATCGATTATCACAGAATTGGTTTTTACAGATTTTATGAATCGCAGAGATAAATATAGCGATGAATAATTAAAATAAAATCTCTCTTTTCACTCTTCTCATATCTCCGACAATATTGAAGCTAGAGAGCCGCCGCAGAAAAAGTTCATTGCTTTTAAAGTAGTTATGCGAGTTCAGCTTTAAGCTTGCTACCAGTGGAGCTCACAGCAAAACGACACCGAGTCTAATTTTTTATACCTGTGAAAAACTGCCTTTCCATTTTGATCATCAAATTTTGTACAGTCACGTTGTATTATAAAGAGTAAAAACTCATAAGCTAACTCACCTAATCACGTATTTATATCTACATATAATTTTTTGAGTAGATTTTTAGGGATCGAATATTAATTTAATACCGAATATATTTGCATATTTTTCAACTTTTTGTTATTCAAATATTTATCCAACTATTTGTGCATATGTGTAGACTACTTTTAAATTTTTATCTTTAATTCTTTGTATATTACATTATCAAAAGTAATCATTTTTATTGTTAGTGTAGTTTATTTTTTTACTGCTGCATTGTGCCCTTTTTTATAACAAATAAAAAACAACTTACAAATTTAAAAAAATAAAATCTTTTTAACTGCCGAAATTCCATAAATTACTTAGAATATATATTTGCATATTTTTCAACTATTCGTTATTTATTATTTTAATGTGTAGACTATTGTGAATTTTTACATCTTCAATTTTTTGTATATTACAACATCACAAGTAGTCTTTTTTTAGTTGTAGTTTATTTTTTACTGCTGCATTGTGCCCTTTTTTATTTTGTGTAATTTATATTATTTATAACATATAAAAAGCGACTTACAAATTTAAAAAAATCTTTTTAACTAACTGCCGAAATTTCATATATTACTCATTAATACTAGTAAATGTTATGCAACTGTGTACCTTATTTTTTTATCTCTTTTAAATCAATACGAATATTATTTATTACTTAGTTTATCTAAAGTTTTTTGTATTTCTTCGGAAACAGATTAAATAAAATTAATCTTTGTACTAATATCAAATTTTAAGTACTTAATGATCTACTTTTTTTTAATCAAAATAAATAGTCTTTATACTTTTATATTCATTATTTAATTTATAGTTTTCGCTTCTTCATAATTATATTTTGATATTTTAAAGATTTCGAATAATTATAGTAGCAGAGTACAAATAATGTTTAGTACTGCACAGATATATTAATTCAGTTTATTGATCTAAGAACTTTTGGTTGTATTACAAAAAAAGGGTGATTTTTAAAAAAATAATTCAAATGCTTCAAGAAAAATTAACTGTATTTTTATTTTAATTATAAAACTTTTGAATAAAGTCAATTAAAGCCAAATAGAATCGCGAAAAAAAAATATTTGTAGACACTACAAAAATAACACTAAAAAGTTTCTTAAAAGCTTGGTTATTGATTGTATATATTTAATTTTTTTTTTAAATTGTGACATATTAATTAATAAAAATGTCATGGAAGTGTTTTTTTATAGTATCAACAGTTTAAATTATATTTAGTAGTTATTCGTATTCATTGCAATAGTATGCAAATTTCAATTTTTTAATTGTCAGAAAGCATAAGTAAATATGCGGGTTACTGAAAAAAAATCTGATCAATACTTTTAAATACTAAGTACATCTTAGATTGATATAATAAAAATGCTTTGCATAGCTATTTAAAATAGACAAGCTAATAAAATAATAAGTGATGAGAAAAAAATAATACATAATATTTCAAAGCATGACTGAAAAACTTTTATTATAATTAAATACATTAGTTTGAAACCCCTGGCGTCTCTTCTCGATATTTCCACACATTACGGCGGATGATTAAAAGCAGCTGACTGTCACGAGACCAGACAGACTCCCACCAGTAGGGCGGATACGGTACTTCCATCTCAGTCAGCACCAAGTTCCGACATCCTAGCTCTCGCTTGTGCCACCCCAAAAGCACCCGACCACCCCCGGTCCGCCACATGGCAATTTCCCTTACATTATTGACCTCTCCAGGCCCGTTTCATGTTCGACAATTTTTCTTTTTTTGGTGCCTCGATCGCGAGAGTTAATTTGATTTATGCGTACGATTAATGCGTTCGGAATGAGTTAAAGTCTTCGATAAATCACGACGAGCAGCGCATATTTTTTACAACCCATAAAATATCCATACATGATGATATAAAATGCCTATTAAATAGAAATATCAATTAAAAACAACTTCACAAACTATTTAAATATATTTTTAGACCTTCGCTGTATGTAAGATAATACATGTCAATTCTATAGGTAACTTATTTAAATGTATGCATCTGTAAATCGAAAATTTATGTTTAAAATATAGTATAAATATGCTATATTATAGTTTTTTCGCACATTCCATAAAAAAAAGCGAAAATGTCTGGTCCGGTTATGATTTATATCGTTTCTAATAGAGTCACGTCCGTAAAATGTCGCTATATTTTCATTATAAAATATATCAATACTGACAGACGTCAAACATGGTACAAATGCATTGAAATATGACTATTGTTCACGCTTAATGGTATCGCTATTGGTTTTCATTTTATAAAATAATTTATATAAATATTTTTTATGCTTAAAAAAAGTATGTGACGTTATTTATTTTTCTATCAGATACGCAATAATATTAGATTTATCGCATCTACATATTATTATATTTTTTTTTATAATATGGAAATATATAAAATAAACTCGTATTTGTATAAAATTGCTGTCAGTGAAAATATCTTCCTATTTTTATGCAAAACATTATGTCTCCACTATTATATAATATTTAATATGAATATTCAGGAAAATTTACAAAATAGAAACGCTTTAATTTTTTTATTGCTTTTAAAAATATTATATAAAAATAGAGACGTTATTATTATATCTAATGTTGATTCAATATACAATAATAAAAGTGTACAACTTTTATTTTATTAGCTATTTTGTAATGTCATTTCAAGAAAAAATTGAGAGAAAATATTATAATTTCCTATTCTTAATATTCAACTAATACCAAATGAAATATTGCAGCATTGTTTTATATTACTATACAATAAACAATTATGAGCAATACAATAGGACATTGTAGCTTATTGTTTAAATGAAAGAAAAATAAATAATTTACTTTAAAAGAACAATGATATTTTATGACTAGCCATAAATTATTTATTTATTTTACTTTTATGAAAATAAAATAAACATATAGCTATTTAATAAAATAATAAAATTAAGTTTTCTACATAGCGAGTGTAATAAAATAGAGAACACCAAATATAGTTAAAACTTTATTAAGTTTTCTACTAAAACTATATCTGACATTTATATTTTTAGCAAAGGTCTACAACCTTACGAACCTCACAGACCACTAAACTCAAAAGTTTGTATCCCACGGACTACTACAATGATTTTTCATACAAGTGACATTATATATATATGAAATGGTACTTGTTTTTGCCCTCAAAGCTATTTGCCAAAAAAATGTATCTCAATAATGATATAATAGCCCTTTCCAAATAAAATAATTACAGATATATTCAATATGAAAATGCAAAGAAAAAACCTTTTCAATTTTAAATTCACTATTATTCTTGCAAAAAAAAATAGTCACGTTCAAGTAAAGTTGTAATAATTATGTTAATGTTACGCAAAGTTGTCTTGTCTTTGGTGTCTGCGTCGAAAGGATCCAGTCGTCTGCAAAGCAGGTTGTACTCTAAATTCTGACCAGGGTGACGTGAAGAGGGAAGCGCCTGCTTTTTCCATCTCGTCTGTTAATGAGTGGCTCTACTTGATTTAAGTTTCTACATACACTTGTATGTCCAAACAGGAGAGCTTAAGTAAAAGTTATTGATGTGTTTTGGAAAGACCGATTATCTTAGATTGTTCACTTACTGGAAATTTATGGCCGTTAAATATTTTGAATAAGACAACGCAACTTTGAAACACGTTTTTTTGGATCTCAAAGTACTGTCATTTACTATATCATAATCCTAGCACTTGTAGAAAGTCTCGAAAGACTATTTTAGTGCTTTTAATTCATTCCTTCTATTGTTACATACGGTCCGCACTAGCCAACATAAAAACATGATAGAGAATTTGTTCTTATACTCAGTGCTTTGTATTTGCTGATGTTTTTTGTTCGAATACATGTCTGTAAGTTAAAGTGGATTTTTAAGTTTAATATGTGCGACCTAGTTAGATTTTAATTATTCATCATGGTATTTATCCGTGAGATTAGCAAAAAAAAAACATAATCTGTGATGATCGATTGATATTATATTTATATAATAATCACTAAATCTGATCTTCCGGACATGTCAGAAATTAAAAAAACATATGCGATTAGAACCAATTTGAAGTCAATATTTAAAGACCACTTCTTTATCGTGGTGGTTATATATAGTTAACATAAACTTGTAAATGTAACTGGACCTATGTAAAAGTCAAGAAAAAATAAATTATTGCAAATATATTTTAATTTTAAATTTGCTAACAATACATTTGAGTGACAAAGACTTTTTCTCTTAATTCTAAAATATTATTTACGATTTTGGGTTGCGAGTTTTAGAGAACCGTAATCGCGCCCCTTATTATTGCCCGTTGCGGCCAGGATGTCAGAGCTTGAGAAGGATCCTCTATCACGAGCCATCCAGATGTTTTCGGAGATGGCTATTAAAAAGTTTATGTGAGAGTGCTCATCTATTTTAGATATGCACCATAACTGTTTAATGCTTTGTTATTAAATTATTGTCTGTTTAACCCTTTAAGTGCCAAGAATGCCAAGCATTTTTTTTTGCAAATATAGATGATTTTATAAATATATTTAAAAAAAATATTTCTGATTTTTTTTTTGTGTGAACCATTACTTATTAAAGGAACAAAATTAAATCTAATTTATACGAATAAAAACAAAAAATTATATAAAAAAAATATTTCATAATTTAAAAAAAAATACGAAACTAGAATAGGACACCCGAGTCTTAGCGGCATTCATGTCGTCGTTCGTAAGCGTTACGGTTCATGTTCATAAGCGTATCCTTACGGCATTCAAACGGTTAATAACCATTATGACGCATTGGGAAAACTAAAAATAAAAATATGCTTTTTTTTTATTTCAAGAAATCATTAAAAGCGTCTCAAAAAAATTGACAAGCAACATTGCAAAAAAAGTTACCGACCAATGTACATATGTATGTGTAATATGATACATAAATGGACTGAATATTTTCCCCTTGAAAAAAACTGGATATAGAAAAGAACCAAATAAATATAGAAGATATTTCCATGAATGGAAAAAAAATTAACGAGACGATACAATAAATGAGAATGTGATGCTTATTGATGACTTTAATTGTAAATAGTCCAACTTTACATTTGAGCGACAAGTGCCACTTTATTCCCACGATTCTAAAACACATGTTAAGAAAAATCATATCTCAAGTATTCATTAAAAAGCGTCTCAGGAAAATTTGTCAACTATTGTACCGCAAAATAGTCACAGACATGTGTACATAAATATTTCCTTAAGCGAAGAATAGGAGATATAAAATAACCAAAAAGATACGGAAAATTTTACTCTACAGGAAATGAGATGGTTATCAATGGCTTTAATTGTAAATTGGCTTGCTCTTAATTTATGTAACAATGACTTGCTACAAGATTTTAAAAGGAATATTAAGAAAAAAGTCATCATTAAAATTTTAATATACTAAACATTTTTCCTTCTTGTTAGATCATTGATGAATAGCTTAATCTTCCATTTAACTAAAAAAAATATGAACACAAACTTATAAGACCTTTTCAATACATTTTCAAGGCAGTGATGCTGTATAAGCTAAAGCCATTTAAAATTATGGTAATATCAGCTCTTTTAAGAGCGCCGTAAAAACGTATCCAACTTATATGTCAATCCTAAAGATTACATCGAGCTCACTAATGATGATAAATGTCATCAGTGGTTGGGTAAATTATATTTTAAAAATTAAATATTAATCAAGATAAGTCGTGAAGCGACGAAAAAGATATATAACTCGTTAATAAACGGAAAGATATTCGATTAAAGTGGAAAATGTTCGCGATCGCTATCTTCTTACGCCATGCACATCAACTATTTTATACACACACACACATATTTACATGTACATACATATGTACATGCACATTGTTGATTAAATGTGCGAGCTTGGCGTGTTTCTCAGCGTGTGTCCATTAGCGACGCGGTGGTAGCACTATTTCCAGTGGTTCTAATGACTTGTGAAGACGGACAGACATTCGGTGAGAGGCCATCGAAGATTCCTTGGATCCTTGTTTACTTTGGCTTCAGCCAGACCGATTTTGGATTGTGTGTTGTGTAATAGTTATGAAGAGCGGCTGAAAATATATGGCAAAGTTTTTTGCTATATATTATATTCCTATTTAAAAATATGGTAAATTTAAATGGCAAAAGACATACTTCAAAACTGGCCAAGGTTTAAAGAAATAAACCAAAATGCGTTTATTAATAAATGCCTTAATAATAGGAAAGATGTATTTTCAATATAATGTTTTGCTATCACGATAGATCTAATATTTGCAAGACCAGGGTTTGAATCCAAGTTGAGTCCAGTATTTTTTAATTTCTATCGTGCGTGATTAAAACCTTTCTATGAAAAAAATAAATCGTTGACTTATCAGACGTTTATAAGGCTTTCGAAAACCCACACTTTTCGTCAAGCGACATGCCGTACAGTTAATTTTTGGTCGTCGATCATAGCAAAGCAGACAGCGCATTTTCTTTTTTTTTACTTGGCGCTAAGGTTTCTTAAGCACTTGGCTTATCGTATCACCCTCGTGAAGACTCCAACAACTTTCAACTTATCCCAACCGAACCCTATTAGCTGACCATACACGCGCGGATCTGTCCGTTGCTGATGCCTGGCGGACAAATCCGATCGTGTGTGGTGAAAAAAAGATACAGATTTGCCTGTCCGCTGTTCGTGCTCAAAACGAACGGATCGGACACGACACGCAGATCCGAGCACCCGATGGTTTCCAGTATTTTTTGTTAAAATTTGTCCCTTAAGTGACTTTATGACCTGGGCCGTTATTAATTTGCGCCAAAATTGCCGCCATCGTCAAACTTCTACAATAAGATTTTGGTGATAAGGTTTTATTACTTTATGAACCATCGGTCACTTAATGTTATTACCGTTGATAATGTATTTTTTAACATATTTTTATCAAAGACAGTGAGACATCATATATTGTAAACTAAATTCGTGTGTAACGCCAATCGCCATTAGTTATTATTCTAGTACTGTAGGGATAAGGCTTCATAATATGCTTGTTTAGTTGAAATTCAGAATCACATAAAAACATGTAAATCTGATGTCTGATAAGACATATGTCCGAGTTCAGACAGATCTGTCCTGGTGTCCGCTGGACAGATCTGTGCGTGTGTGCTTAGCTATTGACAAGGGGCCTCGATTGAAGTCCTTAACCCTTTTGACGCGTTAATCAAAAATACATATGATTTTTTTTTTAAATTTAAATTTCAACATGTTACTGTGATTAAATGATCTGATTTTTGGAATCTGTATTTATTTAAAATTATATTTTATTTTTATTTAGCAAAAAAAGTTTTTTCGTAAAAATCAATTTTTTACTCATTGTTGCGTAAAGGGATAAAAAATTCAAAGGGTTAAAGACTGTTAACGAGGAATCAGAACTCTATACCTACATTTATGATAGCTTCCAGAGCTGGCTCCACGGAGCTCCAAAATCTGCAACATTTTATCCTCTTGAGTAAAATGACATTATCTGAGCGACCTGCCGGTCAATAGTGCATTACTAAGGTCGGTGCCCTTAGATAATGTGCTCCGTAAATGTTTTTATGCGTTATACTAATGCTCATTTTTTGTGTGCTGTGTTAATTATAATGTATTTCTAATAAAGTGCTTACAGTTATAACAATAGCTCGATTCCACCAGCAGTCTAATATCCTCACAGTTTTTTTATGAAATAAATTAGATAATTGAAGATTTATCAGGGAAAAAATATTCAAATAAAATAATAAGCTACGTGGCAATAGTATATATACAAAAAATATAGCATCGACCAAAAATTACACATTATAGCAATTTACATACATTAGTAAGGTTTTTATAGCAAAAATTAAATTTTGTATGTTTTAAAATTTATAATTATAATTTAAAGCACTAAATTCAGCTTTGAATGTATTATATATTTCAGTTTATCATAGATATAAATTTTTAATATTACATTTTAAATTAAAAGTGTCTACAAACCGAGAATAGGTAAAAGTTATGATACATATAAAATTAGCGTGTAATTCTAGATATAAATCGAGCTATTTTATCCTTGTGACACTAACAGGTGCAAATATGTACATCTAAAATGAGCACATTATAATTCACAATACACATATATTTATATAGAACATACATATATACTATTTTACAGATACAAAAAAAAAAACCATCGATCAAGAAACTTAGAACTTTGAGTGTTTAAATAATTCTTGATTTAATTACAATATTTATCTTATTTGACCTTTTTGATATTGTCATTTTGCTAAAGCTTACTCAATTTTTAATAGCGCTTCAAATGCTAAATTATGATCTTCAAATACCATACACAAATTCCATGTAAATTAAATTATAAAGGTCAACTTTCGAGCCAAAGAAGTTCACGTTTTATACTATAATACTTTTACAGAGTTTATTTTGGCATATCTTTTAATAATAAACGTATTACGTTTAACATAATACATCCAGTATCAACCCACGATGTTGTATTTGATATTTACAATTAGCGATTCTAATATATTGTATTATGTCGTCATTATAAATATCGCATTACAAACAGAACGACAATAATAAGTTGAATGTATTTCCTTCAATGAATTTTAACATAAGCCAGCTCCGAGAAGTTATATTAATTCACACGCGCCGCTTTTATGTAATTAAAAGTTATTTTAGTAAGCATTGTTACAATTTTAACCAAAATGTTAGACCGACAATGCTGAATGTGGTTATCCGCAATGACGCCAACAACGTTCCAACATTATTTCTCCCGCTTTTCACATTCACGTGTGTATATACAGAAGTACTATATTTAAAGCCTTATAAATACAGCTTTGTTAAATGCCAACGTTTATTTCGTTGTTCCATACATATTACATAAGCATCATACGCGATATATAATATCAACGGAGACAATTTTTATTTAATCATTAGCTAGCAACAATGTATACGTAAAAATATATTTTTTTACTCAACCAAAACTTGATTATTTTACATACAAATTATATTTTATTTTTCATCCTTGGTTTAATCTTTTATAAATATTTGTAACATGTACTTCTTATTTTATATGTATAACATTTAATAATGGCATATGTTTGACCTTACAATCTTAGTCATTTTTAACGGCTTTATTTATATAATACATTTATACGAACGTAACCGCTTCAATTCATTAAAAGTATATGCGTCATTTATTTATGTTTTTAGTAGAACTAACAATTTATTTTTTATTTTATTAGTAAAAAAAAAACGACATTGTTTTTTAATGATTGATGCAATATTAGACTTTATACATATTTATTTATTAAAAATAACTGACTAATGGAAAAAGCAAATTAAGCAGCATTAATCTAGCAGCGTAACATTTAAAATATAAGTTGTAGTATTTTTTATTGCTTATTATATGCTAATTTTAACCGACGCTAATCATATTTTCCTTATGTATGTTTTTAATTTTTTTATTTTAAATATTAACTTTTCAATAAGAAGGGAATTAAAATGTTAAATATAATAATAATGAAAATAACGATACTATCATAATATGAAAATTTAAATAACGAATACGACATTGACGTTACAATTGTAAATATCAAATATATTCAGATGTGAAAAATATTTGTAAGAAAAGGTAACAGCTACTCTCAAATACACTGCATGGGCAGTGGGAGAGGTTCAAGTGTAAGAAATGGGAGTAAATCATTAACACATGCGTTTATGCATCGCCGTACCAAATATGTTAAATTTGGAGTATTTAAAAAAAATTGATTTATTTTAGTAGCGTAAATTGAGGGATTATATTTTAAAAATATACTAAAATAATGAATAACTGCTGATATTATATTAAAAAAAGCTAGAACTATTTTTGAGTATTTGCATATCAATAAAAAAATAATTAAGTTTAGAATGACAAATTTGTTATATTATTGGCGACATAAAAACTGTCATAATTACAGTTAGCAGACTTTACTAGACCAGCGACATGGTTATTGCTCGCGCCGTGTCAATGTCAGTATTGCTTCTTATTTCTCAATCTTTTATTTTTATTAAAAATTTTCGCAGTGGGAGCGCTCGTTACCGAGTGCTCCCATTGCGACGGCGCCGACACGATTTTATTGCTTTTGACGTGAATTTTTGCTTTCTTTCTCTTATTGACCAAAATTCTGTTTAAATATACTTTTATCAGACTTTTTATATTAAAAGTCCATAGTAATATCAGTAGGATAGCTATTATATTTTTAATACATAGTGTAATATCAAAATACAGATAAACTGTGGAACAATATGTGAGATGAGATGTCTGTCTTTATTTATTCTTCCGCTTATTTTCCCCTGAGAGATGAGTTAGCTTAGTTTGTATTTTGGACTTGTGAAGACCAAATACATTTTCACCATTAGATATATATTTTTACTAGCGAAAATACAGTTTAACCGTTAATGAAAATATATACGTTGCATCAAAATGTCTACGTATGAAACGTCCATTTTCTGTTCAAACCCAAATCAAACCTACACGAATTAATTAAACCCAACATGACCTAATAAAAGTTCTAAAACTATAATTTGTTTTAGAACTTTCATTAGGTTAGGTTTGGGTTTGAACAGCAAATGGACGTTTCGCAACTGTCAAATTGCGTTTCATAGACATTTTAGTACAGAATATATTTAGGTCAATTATATTTTCGCTAGTAGAACTACATATCTACTGGTGAAAATATATTTGGAGTTTACTAGTGAAAATATAACTTTACCAAAAAATACACATTCACTGTAACATTTATACATCGGATGTAAATAAATAATTATAAATATGTAAATATATATATTATAGAAAATATATATATTTACATACTTTATATACATATAGAAAAGTTGAAATTATATAATTTTACTAGCACCTGCCAGATAATTTATATTTTCACTTGTAAAAATAAATATCTACTGATGAACATATATTCCGATATGATATATTTTCGGGATAGATTCGAAATATTTTTTTCTAGATTTTCTTTTAGGAATTACGATATTAAACTGAATGTATTATTTATTTATTTTTCTGCATTTAATCTATTTGTCAAATTACTGTTAATACAATCTATAAAAACATTAAATTTATATAATTCAGCTGGTGCTGTTGTTGACTTTTCGTTATTTCTTTGCTTATTCCTTAGGTATTCGGTCTGAATTTTTAGATCGAATACCTAAATTTACTGCTACTAAATTAAATTCGTTAAATATTTCTTCTCATGTTTAATATTTTTTAAACGTTCAAAAAAAATTAAGTCAACAACAATTTCCAAACAAATTTTAACACAAGCGGAGCCGCGTCATAAAACTAGAATCTGTCCCTTTAAATAATAATGTTTATTGTAAAAGTGGGTGCATTTGAAGGCAATGTTCCTCTCGTTTTATTTATTGTATGCATAAAAAGAGCTGAAGGAACTTATACCTAGAATTCATCATTAGTCCAGATTCATTATTTGACGTTGATTTTTTTTTATTGGCGTAACTTATTAGGTCATAATGGTCTTAATTTAATTTAAACAAATTAATATATTAATGTACATATGTTTGAGTTGATATATAGTATTATATGTACATATGCATATGTATGTATGTCAAAATATGTAAATAACTATATCTAATATTAGCTTGCCAGATACAAATTGTAATATTTATAGATTTATATAATAGTATAATTTTTTTTGTCACTTTAAAAATAACTGAAGTGGTCGGATAATATTAATGACGCTTAAGTTTCCACTAAAATTGAATGTTGGCAAAATCTCGATAAATTCAATACATGATGATAGATAAAAATACTCATTTACACTTATGTACGTTCTCAAGAATGTACACATCTTTTTTTAACTTAGCATTTTTAATTACACAATTTTTTGTTTAATTAATAAGCATCATAATGTAAACGCGAATGCCATAAATTCACGTCACGCTTCGGTCGCTTTTAGCTCGTAAGCCACGGAGCCAACCTTTTGAATGTTATCTTCGGTCTCGGAGCGCATTTCACGGTTAAAAAACATTAATTATGATTTTCATTGAATTCAATACAGAGAAGCGAGAGACAGAGATAGAAGTATATGTACATACATATATAAAAACTTGTACTATGTTGAAAAATAAAAAATACGATACAACATAATACCGTCGAGGTCCACGAAACTATGATGATAATCTTCCAGATGTAATTAAACACGAAACGTAATACGTTGTGACAGTATATTCTGGAAATTAATACATTGTAACGCGAGAATGTTAATCACGTTAATTAATACTCCAGCGAGCGGACAGAACGAAACACGTCTAATTAAAATCAATGGTTAAAGTAAATAATAAATATAATTGTTAAAAAAACGTGAGATTGTTGTTGTTGTTAAAAGTTAAAATTAAAGATCAAATCTTCACGGCACGATCATACATAACGTAAAACCGATAAATTATTACACGTAAGCGTTCATAATTAATTCATACGTATAATTTATATGTAAATTAATTCTCGGGCGAAAAGATGAATAAGCATTTGAACGCTTATATGTATTTTAAATACACGTATATGTAAAATAATAATGCGTGGGTGTTAATTGAAACGAATTAATTTTGACTTGTTTTTTTTCGTATCTAACCCGTGTGACTTTGATTACGGTTAACCGCTTGAGCACTCACACATTTATTTATATTTGGTACAGCAATGTATCCGTTGAAAAATCAACGGATAGATAACTGTATAATATTTAATAATATACATAACAATTAGTAATACATCAACTCAAAAATATGTACTATATCAGTGGTCATCACGCTATCCACATTTTATTCAAAAACACGCCTACGATTTACTCACACAATCATATTGTAGGAGTTGACAACCAGTTACTGTGATATTATATATATTTTATTTTGTGCGAAATCGACCGATCTATTTATTTTTTAATATTTTTTTATTCTGATGATGAATGATTTAATATAGTATTTTCCGATATTAAAAAGCAGACTCTAAATCAATCTGTAAAGAAAAAGAGTCCGTAACTATCGAATGCATCTAAAGAATCTTAAATTCTCGGCTTAAAAAAATAACTAAAATTCATGACAGCCTTGTTTATTTCATTATTGCATAACGAAAAGATCAAAGGGCACAGGTTGGACCCTTGAGGATTTACCAAAGAGTGAAATATTATTTTGACAATCGAATGCTATAGGTTACGAACTATCTATGATTGCTTAAAAAACTCAAATAATAATAATCTAACTTACAAATCATCAGTGAATTTATAAACCATTTTTGTGGCCATTTTAATTAGGCATTAGTAATGTTTATGCTTTTTTGCTAATCTTTTTAATATCTCATTTTTATGGGCATTGTAAGTGTCCCTAACTCTTCAATATGAAACGGTCACCTAAAGATGCTATAAAAATAGCAATCTTTTGTGAATATTTTAAAAATATATATAAAAGGGTGCTTCAATTATATTATGAGTTTTGAAGGGATGTTATTTTGGGAGAATAGTTTTTAATTTGAGCAGAAAAATGCATGTCATTTAAAAAAATACTATGAATCTTAACCCCCCCCCCCTTGAAAAAATTAATATGATAGCCTCGATTATAAACCATCAAATTTCGGGTTATCCCTTTAATAAAATTAAAAAAAAACAGTCTCGAATCAATCTCGAAAATATTTGTTAAAACATATAATTTCAGTGAAATCATATCGGAATACATATTCTTCAGTAGATATATTCTTTCACTAGTGAAAATATAATTTATCTTACAGGTGCTAGTAAAATTATATGATTTTAACTGTGTAGTAATATGTACATTTACATACATTTAAATAGTTGTATATTTCAGTTAAAATATATTTTCACATGTGAAGTCGAAATACATTTTAGTTATGATGTCACGACTAGACCACATATATGGTTGTTAGGACCAAAAATATTCACTGACCCGAATAGTCTTTTTAATAGTCACATTTTAATTATTTTGACCCGCAGCCAAAAAAGGTTTCCGAGACCTGATATATACAATGCTCCAAAATGCATATGAAAATCATTTTGAGAGTTGCGAAACGTCCATTTTCTGTTCAAACCCAAACCAAACGTATACGAATTAATCAAACCCAACATGACCTTCTAAAAGTTCTACAACAAATTATTGTTTTAGAACTTTTATTATGCCAAGTATAATATAGAAACCATGCCAACTCATCTCTCAGGAAAAATAAGCTAAGGAAAAAGTACGACATAGTTTGTCTGTACTTGAATATGTAACTATGTTTTAAAAATATGATAGCTATTCTTACAAATATTACTAGTGTTGGTCAAAGTATATTTAAACCGAATTTTGGTCAATAGGAGAGCGCAAAAACAATTATCACTTCTCAGAAGTCAAAAACTCACGTCAAAAGCAATAAAATTGTGTCGGCGGCGTTGCAGTGGGGACGCTCAGTAACGAGCGTTCTCACTGCGACGGCACGATTTTATTGCTTTTGACGTGGGTTTTCGACTTCGTTTTTTGCGCTCTCCTATTGGTTAAAATTTGGTTTATATAATATATGCTTCATTCAACGTTCACTCATTTTAAGCTGTAATATTGTTTAAAAAATCTTAATATGAATGCTAGATAACCGAGCGTTTCTATTGCGACGGCGACAGCACGGTTTTATTGCTTTTGACGTGGATTCTGAACAGGGATTCTATACCTTTAATTTGGTCAAAAAAACGAATGTCATTTAATAAATTTTGATGGAATATAAATATTAAAAAAAACAACCACTGACTGGCCAAATTTTGCCCTTCTCCGAAAAGAGCTGAAATGACGTCTCTAATGTTTTGCCATTTATATATTTACTTTTCATATTTGTATTATCGTGAAAATTATTTCAATTTATCTGAAATTGGCTTTATAATCCTTTCAACGCCAAGCGCATGATATCATGCGCAACTAAATCTACTGTCTAACGCCAAGCGCATGATATGATGCGCTCGTTAAAACCTTCGTTTTTTAAAGAAACGGAAAGGTAAAAGTTGGCAATATATGTTTTAAAAATCAGTTTGAGTTCCTAGTAAACGATTTCAGTGATTTTATTTATAGAATTTGCGATGAAACAGTGGTATATATAATTATAAAGTCACGCCTTAATTTTAGTCGTTTGTATTTCGCGCGTGGTTTCGATCGTGCTTATTTAGACCACTTTTAGGGTTAGCACAAACGCATCGCGGAAATTCGTTTTTTTATACTTTAATTTATGAATCGAAATTAAATTATGTCATCAATATTTCAATGATAATTGTGATTTGTAAATACTTGTGAATATATTTATACGTTATTTCGACTGTTTTAATATTGTCAACTGTTTTTGTGATTGGTTTTTATTGTTTGTAATAATTAAATAATAATAATAATAATTACTATTAAATACTTATTAATAAATATAAATAAGATATAATTAATAAAATATCAATATTAACTTTTAGTAAATATTAAATAATAATAATAATAATAACAAAAACGATTCCTTGTCGTAGAATCATTTTATTTTACTTGTTCTATTTATTTACATTAAATTAATACCATCGTGACCTAACAGGTTACCCCAATGCGTCACGATGGTCGAAAAGTTTATTATTTATTGTATATATATGTGTGTGTGTGTAATATATATTACATATTCCGCCTGGAGTGTAGATATGTTGCACTCTTGCCGGTCCCAAGCCCGGATAAAGGAGGAGGGTTTCTATCATGGAGCAAACCAACCAACGTGGATAAATCCAAATAGTTATGAAAACATCACAAAGAAATAATAAATCCGCCCCGATTCATAATGACCTAGACGATCGAAATCTAGATAAACGATTGGCCTTCAATTTTGGAAGCTGGAATGTGCAATATTACAACCAGGAAAAATGCAAACAATAGCGGAAGAAATACTACAACTCAAGATATATCTAGAAGCCCTACAAGAAATTAGGTGGAAATGCCAAAACCGATCACCGGTTGTAGTGCCGTGGAAGAAGAAGAAGAATATGTATATATTATAAATTATACATCTAATTATATATAGTTAAATGTAACATCGTATCTTGCTATCAAGTTTTATTATTTATTATTTTTATATATAAAGAAATATGACAACCTTCAACAACAACCAATTGCAAACACCATTGATCAAAAACAAACGGTTTGGTTATTAGGGTTATTTTTGTGTACGATATATGTGATTTTGTATGCATCAAAGAAATGTTGTCGATTTGTAAATTTTTATAACAGGATGTAGGTCAGACGAAGAAAAAATGCGTTGCAGATTTATATATTAAAATTGTCTCAGTGTGAGCATGACCCTGCTTGTCGTTCGCTTGTCTAGTGCCGCGCGCGTTCATGTGTGTGTAGGTGTGTGTACGCGAGCCAACTCGCGGACCGACGAATAGATTTAGTTTTGTTCACTCCATATTTCCAACAATACGACTAAAAATGTTTGTTTATTGCTATAATTAGAATGTTTAAACCATTTTAATCATACATATATAATTTTAAAATATAAAAATTGAGTATTTTGGCTGTAATGATCTGTTAAACAGAGTAAGTAGCCAAAAAATTATATCGCTAAAAACGCATGGCGTACAGCGAGTAATTAACAATTTACCGGTCGGCGGTCTAAGGGATAAAGTAGATCATAAAAAAACAATCAGGTGATCCTTTAGTCCTACAAAAAATATAAGATAATACAGAATACTTGTACTGTTTTCTTAATTATTTTTAAATATCAGTGAACATATGACAAAGTTAATGTTTCAATGTTTCGAAAATATTTGTGGATATAGTAAGGTCAATAAAATAATGATATTCTATATATACGTTAGAGAATCTTTAAACGTAATGATTACACAATTAGTTCTAGTAAAAAATACAAACATAAATATTCTTAGATTCTGATTCGTTAATACGTATATTTGTACCTCTTGAATATATTTTTAAATTTATGTTCCATCTTTAAAAATAATGTGGTATGTAATACCTATTTATGCTATAGATATATTTTGTACAGTTAACCCAAATAATAAAAACCTTAAATAATCCACGCCCTTATATACTCACAAAAAGCTGAGAGTATCGATTGTAAATAAAAAATCAACCTCTCGGAAAAAACGTTTAAAAATACGTAATACAAATTATATAAAATAATCTAAGTATT
This sequence comes from Plectrocnemia conspersa, assembly GCF_051122295.1. Classification (NCBI taxonomy): domain Eukaryota; kingdom Metazoa; phylum Arthropoda; class Insecta; order Trichoptera; family Polycentropodidae; genus Plectrocnemia; species Plectrocnemia conspersa. The sequence goes on from NW_028277165.1 coordinate 3,221,238, forward strand.
TTTTTTAAGCTTTCTGAAATTACGTGAAATTCTGCACGTAAACACAGCCGAAAAATACTATTGTATATTAACGGAAATTGTTTTTGCTTTAAACGAATTATTAACGTTCGTATTGTATTTTCTTTTGCGACATTACAAATAAATTAATATTTTTTATATTATTCAATATATTATATAATACTAATATTATTTCATATTATTCTTATAAATTTTCAGAAGTTAGTAAATTACTGTTTTTTTAAGGAAGTGTAACAATGGGCCAAACAAATTTTATGGTTTAATATTCATTAAAAAAATTGTCCTACAATGTGGATCAAATATTACAATTTTTATTTTAATAAATTTATTTAATACCACTTTTATACAAAAATCTTTTTATCTACATAAACATATTATTATTACAAATGCGTTTCAAAATCGAAGAGAGTTTAATTTTTGACATTAATTGTTCCATATTCTAGTACTGTCACTGTAAACAAAGAGAAGTTTTTCGAGTAATGACTTCCTGGACGGAACGGTTAAAAATTAGGGACGCAATCGCGACTCTATGGCATTCTATACCCCGATCTGAATTTTTAGATCGATTACCTAAATTTACTGCTACTAATTTACATTCGTTGAATATTTCCTCTCATGTCTTTTTGCTTTTGCACATTGCTGTGAAAAAGCATATACTTGTTTTCTGAATGTACTATGTCTTGTGTCGTTTTTACCACTATTCAAAACTTCACCCCCTATCCCTAATAAATCGACAGCTGATTCGTATATCTTAATATTCACCACCTCATTATTAATTAACGCATACATTTAAACCCAGGCTCCATTATTATTTACAAGATAAAGATACAAGGTAAAGTGAATTTTGCGTTTCAGCGTTAACTGGGTGTGTCGTTTGGGTTGTTCGTATGTTGTGGGGTGGTTTATCGGCAAACGTGTGTACACATCCACACAAAGACATTGTTTTGCATGATACTAATTGTAAACAGGGGAATTTCCCCGGGGGCGCGGTGATCAATCCACACCGGGCGTTAATGGTTTCGTAGTCAAAGTCTCCAATTTCATGGCTTGCTTCTCGTCACGCCGAGAATGGACAGGTGGCAAGTCCAATATTCATTCGTGGGAATTTGTTCTGAGTACCTGGACCGTGATGGGAAGCGGCGAATGTAAAAACAATTAACGGCAAGCTGAGATTTTTTCAAGTCGGGTTAAAGATCAAAGACTGGTGAAATTAAAAAAAAATATATAGATAGAAAATTATATTGTCATGTTAAATAGTCAACTAGCTCCGACCTGATAGGTTTTCATCTGCAGGTGATCAAGGAGTTTTTATATTGTGGCGCAGCTGTCCGGAAAAAAATGGCAAATGGAAAAATATTATGGACCATTAAAAAAATATTTTTTTAAGCTCATATACATATTTATTGCTTTACAAACATATTTCTAAGCTTATATATTTATTGCTTAATTCTTTTTTTCTTATATTACCATGACGATCATTTGCCACTCTTAAGAGATAACGACGTTTCTTGGAACTTAATTTGAAACTGCTTTCCAATGTTCTCAAAATTATTTTAAAACCGCTTTTCGAGATTTCGAGATTTAATAAGAAATATAGAAGGCGTTGGCTTATCGATAATTTTTTTAATTGTTACAAATTTTTAAATGCTTCAAATAAAAAGTCTTTGCCGAGTGCTAGGGATATCAAAAATTTTGAGCTCTGTCTAACATAAATTTAAAAATATCCTCAGCTTTTTTTATTTCTAGTTAACGTTTGTGGTTTCTAATGTATTACAGTTCGAAAAGAAAAAAAAACATTGCAGACTTGATCAAAAATCTAATTGACGTTTGTTACATCATTATTAAATGTCTAACATTTATTAATGTTCATCAAATCTATGACAGACACCTATATGTGTAAATTCTGGTAATGTCAGTATTTGTATTCCAAATATTTTTTTTCGATATTACTTTGGCGAACATTTGCCACTTCTTAAGGAGAACAAAGTTTCTTAGAATCAAAAATTAAACTGTTTTCAAACAATTTCCCGAATCATTAATTTTTTTTTGAAAAAAACAATAAGCATGATTAAAATTGCATTAAAATATATTTAATACATTAGCTCAACAAAATCAATTTTGATTATGCATAGTATTTGTGTTTCCAAAAAACTCCCTTTACTTACCTGGCCCTAAAAATACCAAAATTTTAAAGTGAATCATTAATCTTAAATCATCCACCAGAGCAGACTAGAATCTACCCCTCGGATCTATGCCATTAACTTGTCTTTGACATTGACAAATAATATCTGTAAAATAAAGTATATATAATTTAGTCCTTTGCGATTTAGTTGCAGCTATCACCACAAAAGCTGTTATTTTTAGTGACTGACAAATTATTTGTAGTTCAAACTTCAAAGGTTAATATTTTTTTCAATTTTTAATACTTTTTTATTGAATGTATTTTCATAGGAGTTAGTTTTTTGATTAGTGTAATAACATAAATAAATAAAATAATTGCCTTGCATTTATGTTTAAGAACTGATTATTTAAATATTTAGATTGTGAGTTATAGTTTGAAACGCAAAAATCGCCAATTTTTTCGCATTTAAAATTTTTAAGAAACCCTCAAATGATACACAAATAACCTAATCAAAAAGATTTATAAAAATACGTTTTTGTTCAAAGGGTTTAATGATTAAACTAAATATACATAAAAAAATATGTCAAAGACAAAAATTTCGACAGCCTCGTTTATGCATTGTCTAGCGATGACTCGCTTAACAGTAACAAAAGTTACAACAAAACTTATTCCATTAATCATTATGCAAGCTACTGCATTCCAAACATGGATAAAATGGCAATCTCAGTCAAATCAAAATTTATGGTATATTAATACCTAACCTAACTACTATGGAAACTTTTCTATTTTAAAAACAATTACTAGATTATATGTACACTAAAATGTATGCAAGTTACAGTTAAATCAAACTATAATTAATTAAATATTCGGGGAAGCACAAAGTAATGTAAAGCTTGATGCTAACGATTTTTTCTTAAAATATATAGAAACTTCGAAGCAGTGAAATTAAAATAAAAACATAATATATAGCAATGAATGAAAAATCATGCTATTAAATTAGCGAAATAAGGACTTAAAATTGAGCATACATATATGTATAATAAATCAACATAAATAAGTTAGCATTTTCTCAACAAGTTTTTCATTGCTGATTTTTAGGTCGATAACTAAATTACAATTAACAACTGAAACGATGCTACTCTAAACAAGTAGATTTGTACATATTTTTTATTTTATTTTTATTTTTTCGATTAAATTAGGACCATCGTGGCCTAACAGGTTACCCCAATGCGCCACGATGGTCGAAAGCAAATTATAAATTTATAAAACATAAAAAAACGTATATATATAAATAAATATAACAATACTTAAACATAACAAAAAAAATTATAAAATATTAAAATTAAAAGATATAAACCGGATCAGATCCTCGTAGCTAACATTAAATAAATCAATTTTCAATGCCAGCGTATTAAGGAGCCGTATGGCCACAGCTATAGGCGAGTCGGCAAGTGCGGATGTCCTAGCCCTAACTGCCATCAAAAGAGGTCTCGATCGTGATTCTCGAAAATGTTCCGGAACCCAAAACTGGAATTCCTCGGGAATAGCTGGATTGTCGACAGCACCTTTTAGTAGTTTGAAAAAATGCTTAGCGACATACAGCTTTCTGCGAGAATTCAGCGAATCGTATCCCAACGCTCCTAAAAGAAAGGCGCTGGGATATAAGAACGGATAATAACCAAATGTCCTTTTGTAAAGGTATCTTAAATACCTTTTTTAAATTTTTTCTACTAAAAGGGAATATTTGGCTATTCGGGGATTCCAAATTATAGATCCCGATTCAAGAATGCTACGAACTAAGGTGTCATAGAGGATGCGAATAACTGACGGATCGTCAAAGTGAAAGGCATTCCTCATAACAAAGCCGAGCATCTTGGAAGATTTATCACAGACGTCGTGTATGTGTAGAGAACCTCCATTTGCTCTCGAAAGTGATTCCGAGATCTTTAATGGAAGTTTCTCTAGTCAAAATGTTACCACCGAGATGGTAGAAATAAGCTGATGGCGAACGGGATCGAGAAAATGACACAGTATGGCACTTTCCGACACTAAAGGGCAGACGGTTAACGGAAGCCCATCTCCACAGAGAGTCTAAATCACTTTGTAGAGAGAAGGAGTCCACAACAGATCGAATGCATTTATATAATTTTAAATCATCTGCGTACAGAAGAAAACTTGAATTTTTAATTGCTGTATTTATGTCATTAATAAATAACACAAAAAGCAGAGGTCCCAGATTGGATCCTTGAGGAACCCCCGAAGGGGTAAAATATTCTTTTGACAATCGGCCACCATAGGTTACAAACTGTCTACGATTGCTTAAATAACTCGAAAATAACCGAGTTAAATTATCTGAGCAACCGAGGTTCGACAATTTTTTTAATAATAACGTATGACAAACTTTGTCAAAGGCTTTCTCAAAATCTGTATACACGACGTCTACTTGAATTCCGGCATCGAGAGAAGTTGTCACCGTTTTGGTGAACGACAGAAGATTAGTAACAGTGGAACGGGCAGGACGAAACCCGTGCTGTTGGTCTAATAAAACTTGCTGAAAGTGATTGTAAAGATATTTATGAATAATTATTTCAAATAATTTAGCAGGAGCTGACAACACTGCTACTGGTCTATAATTCTTTATATATAATTTGTCACCCTTTTTATGAATAGGGGTGACTTTTGTGCATTTCCATAGATCAGGAAATGATGATGTTTTGAGAATCAGATCATAAATATTTTTAATTGTAAATTTCTGATAAAATGAGAAGACTATTTGCTTTTCATCAGAATTCAATATTTTAATAACATTTATTCCAATTAAAATAGGATTACATATAGTAAATAAATTGTATAGATATTTGTATTGTGAATTAAATTAGTATATATTACGTATTTACATAAGTAGTTGTATAATGACTATTGCAATTAAATTTTGTTAATTCTCATGTACATTAAAATAATATATTTAAATTAAAGAAAATATTTTTTAATTATATTTTACTATTTTTACTAACCTTATGCTTACAATTAATTAAATGTTAACCACCAGACATTAATTACTTGTCTTAATTACACTCTTCTTTGTTATTTAAAATTTATATCTACGCATAAACAGTATTAATTGACCCAATACGTTTTTTTCGATGTTATCGTTTTTTTAATGCTTCGTGCATAACTCGTTATTTAAAAAAACTCGTTTATATGAGAGCTAAGACCTTGACTCTCAATAGTAAATATTTATGAATGGATTATGATTGTGTCGTAAAAAACATATTGACGTATAATTATTACTTGTATAGATTCATGGAAAAGCAATGATAAATGATCTAGGTTTTTCTAAAGCAATATATTAATACTTTAATTACGTTAAGCTATAAGCTTCGTAATCGTGTGTTTTTTATAGAAATATGGTTTATCGATGTATGTTTTTTTTGTCTTATAAACGTGAGAATAAATTTATTTATTGAGTATGTATGTATGTACAAAATTTTTTTTTTTTATGTTATATAGAATGAATCATAATCTCGTTTCATTTCATCAAAAAGATTATTCGCTTATCAAACTTCAATTTCTAATACATTAACTAGTAATATTTTTAAGTTAATCTCGCAGTTGTTTTTCAAAGATTATTTATATATTATACCAAAAATGTATAAGAACTATAAAAAAGATTAATAATGAAGGCATGAAAGTTGCCAAGTTTTATGCGAGTCAAGTTAAACTAGGACAGTCGCTCTTTTATTGTTATTGTGTTTAATACCACTTTAGCGTAAATATTTTATGTATACAACTAAAAGTCCAGTTCTAAAAGTATTGTTTAACCCATCCCGTACGGAAGGTAGAAAAATCGCGAGCGTTCCGAACCGGGGGCCTTTTTGTCCCCCAGACTATTCTCGAAATTATGATACTTTTTTAACAGAAAATTGTATACCTAATCATCTAACACGTGCTTCTATGCATATTTACTTTCATAAAACGAATAAAATATCTTTTTATTAACATTTTTTGCAAATTACAGTCATATTTTTCGGCGACATTTCTGGCCAAAGAACGATCGGCGATTGAGGGGCGTCTACAGCGTTTACTTGTCGATGCATGTTGCAGCGTTTCTCAAACACTGACTAATAAAATTATTATTATTTAATTATTTTTAAATCTATTAAATTTTAAACAAATTACATCAATTAAAAAATTAGTAAAACATTATATTATTTATATATAACTTATTATTGTTAAAAATAATAATTGAACAAGAAATAAAAATAATTCACATTTTTTTTAAATAATGTATTTATAATATAAAATACAAAATAACAAAAATAATATATTTATATTTAGGATAATAATATAAATATTTCATTTATTCTACGCTTGAATCTTGTAAACAATTTGGACATGACAATATTTTCAACTGGTGTTTGTGAACTGTACATATCGCTTTTTTTTGCAGGTGGTGCAAAAAATCGAGTCTTTTTGTCCTTATTTCTAGGGCAAAAGCTGCACCTATTTCTCCTAACCTGTTCAACGCGATTTTCGGGGAGTATTGTCAGTGGAGTAACAGTTTCAACGTTAGTTGCTTGATCATAAAGTGTGAAACCATATTGAATATGTTTATGAAACGATATCCCACTATTTTTTGAAAATTTATGTTCTCCTTGGCAAGTTCCATGGCTAACTCTGTTGACAACAGTGTGACCGATTGTTTTTTTTTTCGGAACATATGAAACCAATGTGATGTCATCGGTAAAGTCAAAACGACTAAATAATTCCTCTCGCTAGCGTAAACGCAAAAATTCTTGCGGTATTTCACGCTTATTTTTTCTAATTGTTCCTGTTAATGTTGTCTTCCAAAAGTCTTTGAGCAAGGGGCACTGACGAAAATAAGTTGTCAGTAATGACACCACGTCCAGTTCCAATAGAAGGAATAATTAGATCAGTCACTACCCTTTCACCTTGGTTTCTCTCTCGTACTTGCTGCTTTCCCATGTATGGTTGTATATTTAAAATATACGACGACTCTACATCAGCAGCAACCCATATTTTTATTCCATATCTGCCGGGCTTACTTTTGATAAAAGCACGAAATTTATCTTGCGATTGTTGAAATCGTAATTGTCTGGTGTTTCTGTCATCAAAGCGAATTTTACTGTATAAATATACGAATGTGTCCCTTGAAATGATCGTAGAAAAAAAGAATTACTTAAAAAGCTGGTTAGATGTCCATATTTCCTTTAGTGGTAGTCTACGGCCATTGCATCTTCTAGAAACCATCAATACGCTGATGAATGCTTCTATTTCCGGTTGGTTGGTGTGGTCTTGATTGTCATTTCTAGAGACCCGATTAGTCTCCACTACTACTTATTTCTTGAATCATCGCTGCAGTCACGAAGAGAGCAAAGGTTTCCTTTATTGTAGTCACATTGCTAGCCTCTGTTCCAAGTCCTGAAGAAGATGTTACGATATTCTGGATTCGCGTTCTGGAATTGTATCGTGGAGTTGAATGCCATTCTAGACCAGATCTTGACATGAACGTGGTGTCTTCTGGTGTAAATTCATCATCTTCGGTTTCTTCATCTTTTGATGAAGAATCGTCAGCTTCGTTATTGATTACATCATTTACGTCGGTGGCATCTGAATCCAACTCTTCAAAGTCGATATCACTGTCAAAAGATTCATCGACATTGACATCATCTTCACATTCGTCTAAAAGTCTTTCTGTATCTTGTCTGGACGACATATCCCAGTATTTTATCACAATTTATACCGCAAAAAAATCACCAAATACGTACATTACAATATACAGAAAATAACAAAGTGTATAATAAATAATACTTCCTACATGAAATAAAAGGTATAGGATGATGGAATTACAAAAATAAAAATAATAAATCAGCTTTGCAAACAACGAAACACGGCAAAAGATAGGGAAACACTGATTTGCCAGCACGTGGCTTTCTCCAGACAATGATTCTTCTGAGAAGGTGATGGTATACCAACAGCATATAGCTTTCTCGTTCTAACTCATTATGGAAACCGACCGTCGACACATTCATAACTTTCGAGTGCGAATGAGCTCAAATGTTATCCTCTATACCTGCCCTTCTTGGAATTGCAAAACTGACGGTCACTCACAAATAATAGATATTTTACCGCAAATTTATATTTTAAACCGTTATACGATTTCGAAATTGACTCGAAACAAATTTTACCTATGTATAATCCTTAATTACAAGATTACATAAAATGTGGGTCTATTAAAGGTAGTAATTAAAAAGTTACAGTGAAAAACAAATTCTTGGGGTACTTTTTGGCCCCCTTTTCGCCCAGGAAGGGTTAAGGGAAATTTGAAAAGTTTGTATACCGCTGCTGTCTTGCTCTAGAAATTAATGTGCATTAACGAAAAATAGGTTAACGATTGAAAATAACTGTAATCGGAATTTTAATGTGGTGGATTAATTATTGTATTTGCATTTTTTTTTCAAGAATCTAAAATAACTTGAGGTTTATTTATCGTGTTATTTTTTCAATTGAGGTTTTTCATCATTCTTGAATGTCATTGCTCGATAATTAAATGTTTTTATTCGTTATAATGGGTAAATTTCCGCCTTAATCGTAAGCGCCTTGATCTATTTGCGTTATTTATATGATTAATTTAACGGTTTACTTAAAAAATGTGTATATTATATACACATCGCACGCAAACTTATTTTTATTTCAATGAACATCAATATTATTTAAGGTACATCACATTTTTATATCGAGTTTCTTTCAATGATTATTTCCCATCCGTATATTTTATACTACTTTGGATAACATTTTTTTTACTATAAATGCTGTATGAGGCTCTGTTGTGTATATTGCATATTGTAACACATTTCAACAAGTATTTTAGTTATAGTGATGAAGGTCGATTTTATCCTGGAATTCCATGAGAGACTATAGTTATGAGCAAAAATCCAATGAGCTTATTATATTATATTTACCTCTCACATATGTCTGGAGAGCAAATGTTTTTTTTTTAATTTATCCCAAGGCGTCGAAACCGCAACATTCTCCATCATTTAAGTAGGTGGTTGGTCGATCAACACACGTCACGTCATGAAACGTTTCCTTAACCTATTTCAGCTTGTCCTTAACGAGCCTCAATCATCCCGTCCGTGTCCAATCACCACACTCGTAGGCAGCAGCAGCAAACAGCAAAGAGCATCAGAAGAAGAGAACATCACGAAATCCTTGGACCGAAAGAGGCGAGACACGAAACGGCGGGTAATTGCGGGTCCCACCCCCTCGGGTGCCTCGGGGCCCCCGCGAGGTCCGCTTAAATCAAGCCGGCCATTATGCACAACAGCTGTTGGCGTGTTTCTCCTTAAAAGCATTCGATTCATCTCAGATAAACTCCTTAACAGCTTTTAAACATGACTTGTATTTTAAAATGATTACGGCCCGCAGCCACGGAACCTCGGCCAAGTAACATGCCTACTCACCCATCTGATTAGCTCTCTCGCCTCCTTTTTCATCTCTCCGTCTCGCTCGCTATCAACGACGTGTGTGTGACTGGGCGATTTCGTTTGTGGATTAATTACATACGTAAAATCGTTATGGAAATGCAAGGGAACGCTTAGCGGGACCTTCGAATGAATATTGCGGTTATAGTCTACAAGTCTACATCATGACTTGAATGTAGGTTAAGGGCTTTATTGCTATTTCATCAATTTTAAAATTTAAGTTTTTCACTGGCAATAATGTGACAGTCTCTAGAAGACATGTTCCAAAAATTGTGTGTTTAACTTGTCACTCAATTTAAAAAAAAATATAGATTGATACTTTGTTTGGGTTTCTGACCCTAATTGGTAATAATTTATTAGATTAGATTAAATATTGCGGCAAACTATGATGGGCGTGATTGTTATTCTCCGAGCGGTGGTGGAGAAGCTGGCGGATGGATGATGTCAGTGGAAGATCCTGATTGATCCCTCTCTGCTGCGGTGCTCGTATGGTTGAATCTCTCTAAGGATGTGAGCGTCCATGACTGTATGTTTGAATTTGCCAGCGGGGCGAATCTGCTAGTGTCTGCCTTAAATATCGAGCGCTACAAAGCTTGCTGACGAATCGCAATCATGCAGCGATCATCCAACCAATCGTTGCATTCTCTTCTTAGAACAACGAAATAAGTATACGCCTTTAGAAAGTGACATTTGATTGATGGACATCTCAAGTCAAATTGTGCAACGGGAATATTGTGAACTTACGGTGCTTTTAGTCTTCCGGTGATATATTTTTATAATTAATCATTCAATGCACCGGAGAATCCTTGCGTATTATTTATGTGAAACGCTTTTTTCTAGTCGTAACGAAGGCATTTGTGTGGCCCCATCTTTTACACTATTATCTGGTTCAGTACGCGTACCCCAGAGGGTACGCGAGTCAATATTTGGAGATAACATTATCGTAAACAGCAAAGAAATGAGAAATTGACAACTGCGGTGAAAATATTTAAGTTAAATTCGATTATTTACAAACGTATTTTATATTAAAGGGTACGCCCTATATTTTTGTCGTTTAAGGGGTACGCGAGTAAAATAGTTTGCTGACCACTGGTCTAGTTTATCCTTATTGATGAATGATCATTATTAGTCTGAGTTTCAAGAATAAGATCCCTCACAAATTCTTGCCACGTAATAATAACTCAATTTAAAAATTGTTTTATTTTTTTTGATCATCCTTACTTAATAAAATTGTTTCATTGTTATAAATTTGCAGCTTTCATTCATGCTCATTTTGGTAGTCGTTGATTGATTCAAGCAAGATCTGAAATTTTAGATGAAACCTAGTGATCCTTCTCAGCTAGGTTCAAAGTTTATCGCAAGAGGCTTAGATGCAGTTTTGAGGTATTTTAAATAAACACTCGGTAAACAAATTGATTATTATCGCTATGAGAAAGCTGTGACTCGGGTACAGATCAATATTTACAGCGTCATGACGGACCTTATAGTAAGATAATGATAAACTTTGTCTAGCGCTATATAATTCAGCTGGTGCTGTTGTCGATTTTTCGTCATTTATTTGCTTCTTTCTTAGTTATTCGATCTGAATTTTCAGATCGTATACTTAAATTTACTGCTACTAATTTACATTCGTTGAATATTTTCTCTCGTGTCTAATATTTTTTAAGCGTTCAAAAATCAATAAAGTCAACAATAATTTGCAAATAAATTTTAACACAAATTGTGAAAGTGGGTGCTTTTGAAGGCAATGTTCCGCTCCCTTTATTACTTGTATAATATGTATAAAAAAGGCTACCTGAAATATATCAGTATATAGGTACATCTCAAACAACTGTAGCTTAGTTCAGATTCGTTATTTGAGGTCGGTTCTTACTTTTTTTACAAATATATAATGTTAATATGAAAAAGAGTACGTGACTTTTTATGTTAGATATATATTCCAGCTGGAGTTCCTTAAGGAAGTTTGCTCGGACCGTTCCTCTTTATCTTTTATATAAACGATATCCCAAAAATAAAAAAATATGCGTTTACGTTGACGAACAGCTATTTCGCAAATAAATTACAAAAATTGTATGTACTCAAATTATTAGTTTTTTGTTTATTTCCTGTATTTTTTCTTTTTCTTTCGCCTTAATTGTAAAGGGTTTTGAATTCCCCCCCCCCCCCCGCCTATTTATAACCGTAAAAAGTGTAATGTAATGCATTTGATTAAAGATACAGAATATGTTCTAATATCGTTAAAATTAAATTAGTGAATCTCAAACTTTTTCATTATATAGTAAAGTACTTACTGCGATCTTAATTTAGTTTATAGCCAAAATAATATATGACCGATTTATTTAAAAATAAAAGCAGCTGATGAATCGATCCATCACTTATTATTAGACCCTATAAAAATATCCTATCTAATCCATTAAATTCGCATGATCTTCGCTATAAAATTTATTATAGTCTGGCTTTAATTTTACTGTCCCACGCGCACTATTAACAGCGTACCCAAAAGTATATCTATACAACCACAATATGAAAAGAAGTAATTAATTTTAATTAACACCGGCGAAATATTTCCGAGAAGCCAGAAGCGATCATTTTAACCGACGGTTCTCGCATACGTTCGCCACCTGTTATTTCACAACACGTTTTTTCCCCGACCCTAAGAACTTTTATCTAAACCGTTTATCAATGTGGGTCGGTGCGATTAAGTGGCACATTTTAAAATTAAACGCGAAACTCGAACCGGGGGAACCCAAAGACCCCAAGATTTGAGTAAAAAATATACACGTATCCAATTCTGCTTATTAACATTCAAGTAACGGGACACGATGCCCTTCTGTCGTTGTTTATTTAATTGAAGGTTTTATAGTTTGATTTATTGAGTATTGAGTATTGAGTAACAATACCGGCATAGTTTTCATTCAATCAAAATCTTAATATTTTTTTAATAATTCTCTATTAATTAATCGTTGGCTTTTGTAGTCGTGGTAATAATATTTAAAAATTAGATTTGTTTAATTAAATATACCTCATAATTCACTTTTCACAATTAATATTAAAAATTTACGTGGGCGTGAAAATTACGATTATAAAAAATTCGCTACCCCTTCTCGTTTCGAATTTGTAATACAAAAACTAAAGGGCCCTTTGAAACCGATTTATGACCCTAAAAAGCGGACCTCGCCATTAATTTATTTTATTTTTGATAATTGTGAAACGAAATCGAGGCGTTAATTGGAGCCGGAACTGTTATTGCTCTTTATCGTCGAAGTTAATTGTCGGCATTCGGAAAACGCAGATGCGGATAAGATCAATTAAATTTTATACGTTTTTAATTTGCTTTTCCGTAATTTCGATCAAAAATAATGTATTAAAAATCCAACAAATTGTATTCGTGCTAAATAAATAATCAATCAAACTAATGTGTGTTATAAACTATATATTTAAATAATATTAATAACGAAAAGCCTATAATGGAACATTAATGGTATTTTATTTACAACCATGTATAATCATATTGATAAAATAATGCTTTATAGATTAAAAATATATCTTTACATTACTGTGAATGATAATTATTAATAAATTAATCTTATAACACAATCAATCAATTTTTAAAACAACACAAATGTCCCAGTTTTAAATTTATATATTTATACTTTTGATAGTATATCTATTATGTTTATTGTTAATATGAAACGTGAAAAATAGTAATTGCTTTTTCTTAATTTATGTTAGTAATAATCTTTTTACGTGAATCGGAAATCTTTGATCCAATCATTCCATTGTTGACGTTAAAACGATTATCACAATAACTTTTAAATTAAAAATATGAAAAAAACACAGATTTTTTAACCGATTTGTTAAGTCGCGATTATTATATTTTTTATCAAAATGCACCATCATTCAATTTAATCAATCAGATAATTTATATACAAAGAGAAAAATACAACTTTAATCAAACAAACAACAAAGCAATAAAATTTGCTAAGTCCTTCCTGCTGAGAAACGATAAAAATTGAAACAAAATATTTGTTGTATGTGTATATATTATAGTTATCTTGATATAACTATATGTAATGTATATATAGTTTTTATCATCTCTTTAATGTTTAACTTTTTTATATTCGGTGATTAATTTTATTTTATGGTCTCTGTTTATGTTTCACAACTGTTTGATGATTGTTATGGAAATCGATTAGATTAGAGATATGTTTGGTTATTTAACTCTTTGAGTATGTGAAAAAAATATTTTTCTAGTCAATTATAAATTATTATTAGCAATAATAAAAATCACAAAAAAATGTCGTTATTTTAGATATTAAAAAATACTTCATTTTAATGATTTGAAACACGATTTATTTATATAAGATATTACATTCTCTCACCTCTCGCTAATTTTTTTTATCCTATTAGCATAAAATGCTGAAAGCTTTAATGAAAAATATTTCAATAACCACTGTTTTACATCGTCTGAATTTTTTTTTATTGTCTATGTTATATACACCATCCAACCTGGGTCATAATTTTATGTACAGTTTTTTTTAACTATCTTAAACATTTACGTATATCTAATGAATCGCTTCACAAATGTTTTTAGTGGCCGTAGTTAGCAATTTATTTTTTAATTAATTCCTATAACATATAATTTTGTATAAATTATTCACTTGTCTTCTCCTATATTTTTTTTAAATATCATATTACGGAGACTAAATATTCACCAACACAGGTACAAGGCATTAATGACTGTTAAAACTTAAATTTTGATGTCTGCCACCGTCCGGACGGCGGCTTCTGTCACGTACAGCTGGCATATTCGCGCGCGAGCAAAAAATGTGCCAAATAATCGCAATTTTTAAATTGTCATTTTATTAAGTTTGTGTGGGCACTCACTAATACAATATCAGTGAAAACTTTTCAGTCGTAAATATTCAATTTACGCAAAATCTTTGTCGGCTTTTGCAAAATGCCATAAGGCATAAAAATGATACTTCAGAATACGAACACCACATCTATGACTATCCTAGAATTTGTCACCATCGATTCTAAATAAGAATTCGTTATGGTGTGACATTTATATAAACTGATCTAGGAAAATACATAAGGATATTCGAAACGATTTTTCTAAGCAAAATCAAGTATCACTAATTATTTTTAAATTATTTAATTTTATATGAAAAAAATATAGTAACAATATCTGCTAGAAGAATATACTTCAAAAATATAATTAGCCCTTTTAGTGCCCTAAAATATTCAAAGATGTCAGTAAGATTCTGTTGAAGTCCCCGATAAGCATGTGGTATTATAACTTCACCACGTGACCACGATGCAGCGCTCGACATGCGCGTTGACCATAGGACGCCTACGCGCATACTGAAATTGAACCGAGTTACTCGTTCTATCTCAGTTTGCGAAGCATCATATCATTATCACTCAACACGCGAGAGAGCGAAAGGGGAAGTATCTCACCGCTCGCGCTCGAAAGAGCAGCTCCGACTTCGGTCTTTTTCCCAACAATGTTCCGAAGCACTCGAAGCTGACCAAGTCGACTGAATTACCCCCACTTTACCTCCCGTTCTCGATAACCTCGTACAACTTCCGAGAGATTTTAGAGCGGACAGAACCGAACTCGATCGAAGTAACCCACTATATTCTCCGTCCTTGGCCAACCTAAGCCAACTTCCAGAGGGTGTAGTGCAGGTATAAGAACACGACATTCATTAAGATATATCCGTAATCTTTGGATAACTTTTTATCACTTATTAGCGTAATAAACCGAATACTACTCTCCCTAAACACTGCGCAAAAACTAATTTTTGTTTGGAAAGGATGCGTTCTTAACATTCTATAGTGCCCACGTTATTATTATTCTTCACCTTTGGTTATCGATCGCCTGAATGATTTAAACCGTATCTATTTTAAGGCGTAAACACATTTTGAGATTCTCTCGCAGACCATCAGTGATTCACCGACCACCGGTTAGTAACAAATGGTTCAGTGAAAACATCATGACAGATCCCAACCGCTTATAAAAATCATAGTCGACAATAATACAACTCGACACGCCAGCAAAAAATCTCTGACTTTCAAGACCTACCATTTTAACTCTACCGCCTGATAGCAGTATCTAAATTTCTTTATATATGTATGTAATAATTTATATATGATTATGAAGTAAACTAGAACTTAGCTGCAATTCTTTGGCCTTAAAACCTGAAAGAAAATATTAAATCTCTTGACTTTTGTACTGATATGTACTATTACTGCTACCTCTGTTTAAAATTGCTTTCCAAAGTACATAGTTTTAATAAGAAACTACTGTTAAAATATATATTTAGACTTGTATATCAAAAATTGAGATGTGTTATATATTATATCTAAATATAATACAAAGTAAAATATATTTTGATAGCAATTTGTATTATTTATATGACTTTACTTTTAAACCACGAAGAAGTATAAATTGTTATTTTCGCTAATAGATTAAATTACTTTTTCTAAGTTCCAGGCTTTCGATTATTAATTTGCTATTATTCATGCGTCTCAGCAGCGCCAGCGCTAAGAAGTTGCACGAATGTTAAGTTAAGAAACTTTACGAGAACGATAATGGGTCCTTACGCCATTATCCTTGATTTGATTTTCATCGCCGCCTAACAATGCCACTCTGTACATTTTAAGGACGAAAGGACCCTTGTGAAATTTCATTAAATACACAATTTTAAGCGTACTCCGAGTAAAGTTTTCGTCGAGCAGAGTTCAAAGCCCGACTATGTATATACGAGCACTATACACAACTTCCCATATGCATCACGAAATATATGTTTTTGAAACGAATATCTCTCGTGTTTTATTGTAAGAGATAAAACGTTCGTTTAATGTATACACATTTTTTTACGTACACAATCAGCTTTTCGTTAAAAACATCCTGTCGTTCGAGATAAAGCGCGATTTTATTATATTTTCTCCGTTACTCTTTAGATTTTTATCGCGTTCTATTTTATATATATGTATATTTTTTCAACACGAAATTCATAAAGAATAGCGGTTGGGTTAGTAACGGTCGAACATTAGCACCGATCCGTGAAATGTTAAAAATATGTTTGTGTGAATATTATATTTTCTTAATAATGTGATTAGCAGGCAAAAGCTCATTCGTCTTGACGCCAAAAGCTTTTCGCAAACAACTGACAACAAAGCTTTACAAATAAAACATATATACACACATGATTTTGAATAAGAAAATCTTTCATTTGCAAGAGTTATAGCTGTCAATTACCCTGAGATTTTTAAATATTTTTTGAGAAACAAAAAGCTGATGAAAATATCGCGGATAGTCAAAATTTTTGTTATTTAATTCTATCTATAGTTTCTGCAATTATATAAATGTATATGCGAAATTTGGAAGGCTTAGTGTTCACTGATCTATACGTTTTTAAGCCAAATTATTTCTGCTACGCTTTCAAATATTCTTTAATATATTCATTGTCAATAAAGGTTTTTTTTAGTTTACAAATTAAATTGCATAATCACATAACTTAACTTGACTAATAAATAAAAAGTTGTTGAGCCGTAAGATTTTTTTAACACCCTCGATGTAGATAACAAATGGCAAAATAATAGAAGCAGAGATTAGAATTAATTAGTGATTCAGGTTTTCGCGTAATTTTGAAAGTCTCAAAAGTCACATTTTATTTTTTCGATTAAATTAAGACCATCGTGGCCTAACAGGTTACCCCAATGCGCCACGATGGTCGAAAGCAAATTATAAATTTATAAAACATAAAAAAACGTATATATATAAATAAATATAACAATACTTAAACATAACAAATAAAATTATAAAATATTAAAATTAAAAGATATAAACCGGATCAGATCCTCGTAGCTAACATTAAATAAATCAATTTTCAATGCCAGCGTATTAAGGAGCCGTATGGCCACAGCTATAGGCGAGTCGGCAAGTGCGGATGTCCTAGCCCTAACTGCCATCAAAAGAGGTCTCGATCGTGATTCTCGAAAATGTTCCGGAACCCAAAACTGGAATTCCTCGAGAATAGCTGGATTGTCGACAGCACCTTTTAGTAGTTTGAAAAAATGCTTAGCGACATACAGCTTTCTGCGAGAATTCAGCGAATCGTATCCCAACGCTCCTAAAAGAAAGGCGCTGGGATATAAGAACGGATAATAACCAAATGTCCTTTTGTAAAGGTATCTTAAATACCTTTTTAGAATTTTTTCTACTAAAAGGGAATATTTGGCTATTCGGGGATTCCAAATTATAGATCCCGATTCAAGAATGCTACGAACTAAGGTGTCATAGAGGATGCGAATAACTGACGAATCGTCAAAGTGAAAGGCATTCCTCATAACAAAGCCGAGCATCTTGGAAGATTTATCACAGACGTCGTGTATGTGTAGAGAGAACCTCCATTTGCTCTCGAAAGTGATTCCGAGATCTTTAATGGAAGTTTCTCTAGTCAAAATGTTACCACCGAGATGGTAGAAATAAGCTGATGGCGAACGGGATCGAGAAAATGACACAGTATGGTACTTTCCGACACTAAAGGGCAGACGGTTAACGGAAGCCCATCTCCACAGAGAGTCTAAATCACTTTGTAGAGAGAAGGAGTCCGCAACAGATCGAATGCATTTATATAATTTTAAATCATCTGCGTACAGAAGAAAACTTGAATTTTTAATTGCTGTATTTATGTCATTAATAAATAACACAAAAAGCAGAGGTCCCAGATTGGATCCTTGAGGAACCCCCGAAGGGTTAAACCTAAATTCGACCGATTTTTGATGTTGACTAGCTTTAAAAAAATAGATAAAAAAATATTTTTATATACATATACTAGATATTATTATTTAATAAAATACCTACAAATAATGTACTATGTACATACATGCATTTAAGTACAAACAAAACGTATGTAGTATGTACATACGCGTATTTAAGTAGTATGTATGTAAATATGTATTATATATACGTGCATATAAGTACAACTTTTTTATTTATAAATTAATGAATAACATGCAAAATCAAAATTCACTGTTTCTGATTTTTGCAAAATGTTCTCGATCATATTTCCATATTTATTCTTCGTGGTACAAAAAATCAGTTGGACATTTTCGTGTTGTTCTTTTAAAAAATAGTATTGAAATTCCATCAAAAAACGTTAAAAACAAAATCTTTTTTTCTTTCAGATTCAGATCAAACTCTTTGATCATCTCGACTACTTCTATACTATCCCCGATCAACTAGAGGGTGAGTTTAATCCATACGTTACATATCGTAGTAATTAAAATTCCATTCCATGCACTACCAATATTTTTAACAGTTTTATAAATGGCATATTTTTACGATTTCTGTCCACCGATAGCTCTAACTACTGATGGACAGAACATCCAATATTTTTTAAATATATGTATTACTCCTTGATCCATCGGTTAAATAATGAATGTTGTTTTCGGCATATATTAACTGTTTTTCTCTCTGTAATGCCAGTAATAATAATTCCGGTATTATTGCAATCCCTAGCTTTGACAAAAATAGGTTAAACTTTAGGGGGCGTAGGGTTGGTTTACCTCGCGGCCAATGAGACTCTTCGGTGAATTCTATTAGGATAGTCAGGTGTGATCTTCAAGTCTGTCGGTGAGAGCGCGTGGCTGGTTCTTATGGATGGCTGCTGGTAGATCTTGGCTCTCTGGTTGTCAGCGTCGCTCTGCTGTCTGGTGACGTCTCTTGTCTCGTGCCTCAGCCGTCTCGGATCTCGGACCGTCTGCCTTGAGCCGTCTGCCCTCTTCTCGTCAGAGTCCGGGCTTATATCCTTTAGGGAGATGCACGCTATCCGGCCAATCACGATTGTGCATCGATCTCCTAGCCAATCGCTGCAATGGCTTCTTAGAATTCGAGAAATCGGATTTGTATTTCGAAAGACAGTTTTTTTGCTTGGCTCCAGACTTTTGAATTTTTCGCAAAGGGTTTGCATTGTGGTGATTGATTGCGTCCGTACCGTTTTGTCACAACAACGACACGTGATGTGTGTGGTCAAAAGAAATCCCTCTTGTGCCATGATGTTTGACTCATTGTTAATGAATGAACGTTTTTGGTCACGGTCATTACCAATAAGACAATCGCTCTTCTCAATGTGTCTATATGTGTGGTCGTCACAAAAATCTTAATATAAACTTAAATTTACTAGGTGAAACAATACAACTATTAATATTGAAGTTATAGTCAGCGTATGGTGATAAGGATTCATGTTTTTCTCAACCAATGGTAGAATAAACATAAAGTAAAAGTCTGATCAACCAAATAAAAATATTTATCTCATCAGCTTTTTTGTGATAAAATTATAAATCATTTACATATTATTAATATTTTAAATGGAGAACAGGTGAGACTTGGGCATAATTAAGAAATCTCATATGTATTTTTATAGGCAATCTCACCTTCAATTATTAAAGCTCATCTCATTAGACACACTATGCACCCTTATGCCATAAAACTAAAATGAGGAACACTCCCATCCCCAACACGCGTCATACATACAAAAAAACGTGCCGACAATGGGTATACAGCTGCACATTGATGCTTAGCGCCATTGAGCAAAGCAACCCCATCGTTAATTTATGAACACCCTGTATTCGTATATACATAAACAGAGCTCCCATATTTCGATGCGGTCGGGATATTGTCTGCGCCCGCAAAAAGTGTGTGGCGCATGTAATAAAATGATCGTAAAAAGCAAAATTGCTAGAACAGACCCCATTACACGAATTGAATTGGGGTAGACTTGAAGTTGTGCTGTCGTAAAGTTTTATTTACAATTTTGTTGCAACGCCAGAACTAGAGCTGCTTGCATCCTCCGTTTTCTTCTTATGCAATACATAACGTTGTTTTAGGACATAAGCCACGTGCAGCGAAGAGAAATGTATATTTATATATTTTCGCAGAGACTTTATACTATATGTATCAAATGCTTTATAATAATATATTGAAAATCAAGTTCGGATGTTGGCAGACTTTATGTCTCTAGCACAGGGGTCGGCAAACTACATTTGCGAATTCTTTAAAATTGTAAAGTATGCGCTATAATGGAACGGGCAACCATGTGGTGCTCCTATTGCTTCGCATTGCGCTATAAAATACGCAGTTATAATTTGACAGCGTCTTTAGTGCATCGTGTAACGCTTTTTGCTATATTTTTTTATTTTATTATGATAATGTCACTGTCAAATCCGTAAAAGTAGAGACTAATGGGATTTAAATGTCATGCTTTTAAAGCAAAGTGGCGTGTAGATTATTTTTTATCGAATTAGATAACAAAGCATTGTGTTTATTATGCGATGACGTTAATTATGCACTAAAATAATAGAATATACATCGTCATTAACAAAATAACCTTAACTATTTTTTTTAAAAAACAAGGAACAAAATTTGATTTACGAGTATGTTTATTTATTTGGTATTAAACAAAATCTATTTGATAATGCTAAATTAATTAAGTTATGTTTGATCAATGAGTCCCAGAAAAAAACTTATATCAGCCTGCTAGAAAGGTTGAGCACATTGTGCGTAACATCAATAGCCAATTAAATAGCAAAACAATTGATTTCGAGTGAATGAAATTTTTATGAAGCTTGTGAAAATCCTATGTATAAAATTTACATCTAATCTTTAATTCCATGTGTTTTATTTGTAAAGTTGTGACTAGTAAAGAAGCAAATTCTTTCAAAATTCTATATATGTGTTTCTAGGCCAAAAATAAAGTCAAATAAGAACATAGTTTTTTATTTAGATAGATGTTACAGCAGTTATGTAGATTTTTTTTAAAAGATTTATTGAAAAAAAAAATACAATTTTAAGCCTGAATTAACAGATGACCATTTACAATAAATTTTGACGAACTTTAAAGCTCAGTTTGATGAAATATTATCGTAAAAAAAATTTATCACAATGTTAGGTAAAGCTTATTACGTGTTTGTTAGCAAATTTACATGTTTCTATAATAATGTGTCCGCAAAAAATGTTTATATATACATATATATAAAAAAATGTTTTTCTTGTTATTTAAGTAGACTTATCTATATAAATATCCTCGAGTTTACTTTCTGACCCATCGTACCTAAAAAAATACTATCTGGCCCTTTACGAAAAAGTTTGCCAATCCCTGCTCTAACACAAGCAAGCCCCTAGTATATTTAGGGATCAACGTATTTTGGTTTACGATTTTTAACATTTTTATTGGCATGCGAATAAAATAACTACATTTTACAAATAGCCCTAAAAATAATAGGAACAGCTTTTTTATTTTCTACTTTAAAAAATCCATAAATATATGGTTTATGTGCATTAATTACAAATATTCTATTTTATCAATTGTAAAAATATTTTTTTTTTAATTAATCTTCCATTGTAACCTAACAAACCTAAGCCCAATGCGTTACAGCGGGGTAAATCTATAACAACTATATAAGTCAATCAGATATAATAATGAATACCTACAAGTAAATATTAACCATTAGACTGAAAGTCTGGGAATATGTGACATCTATATTAATAATTATAAATTATTATGTGTAATATAAGTTATAACCAATAAATGACACTGCAGCTGGGGGAGGTTTTTTTTATAATAGCGCATTTTTTAAAATAATATTTCGAGTGCCGCTGCTTGGGATCGAACCCGCAACCTCATGCTTTCTGAAAGTTGTCCGAACCGAAGTTCAACTGAAGTCGGCCGAGGTGGCCGACTTCCGAGTATCGGCCACACTGCCACAAATTTCATATGCCGTCCAAACGGCGGCCGTGAATGACGTCCGCACGGCGGCTGCTGTCACGTATAGCTGGCAAATTTGCACGCGATCGAAAAATATGCCAAATAATCGCATTTTTTAAATTGTCATATTAATAAAATTACGCTACTGATAATTATAAAAGTTTGTGTGGACACTCACCAATACAATATCAGTGAAAACTTTTCGGTCGTAAATATTCAATTTACGCAAAATCTTTGTCGGCTTTTGCAAAATGCCATAAGGCATAAAAATGATACTTCAGAATACGAACACCACATCTGTGACTATCCTAGAATTTGTCGCCATCGATTCTAAATAAGAATTCGTTATGGTGTGACATTTATATAAACCGATCTAGAAAAATACATAAGGATATTCGAAACGATTTTCTTTAACAAAATCAAGTAACACTAATTATTTTTCAATTATTTAATTTTATATGAAAAAAAATATACGAACGTTATCTGTTAAAATAATATACTATCAAAATTATAATTAATTTTTTTTGGTGCCCTAAAATATTCAAATATGTCAGTAAGAGTCTGTTGAAATCCCCGATAAGCATGTGGTATTATAACTTGACCACGCGATTACGATGCAGCGCTCGACATGCGTGTTAACCATAGGACGCCTACGCGCATACTGAAATTGAATCGAGTTACTTGTTCTATCTCAGTTTGCGAAGCACCATATCATTATCTCTCTCACTCTCGTCACTTAACACGCGAGAGAGCGAAAGGGGAAGTAATATTCGGAAGCGCTCGAAGCTAGCCAAGTCGAATGAAATACCCTCACTTTACCTCCCGTTCTCGGTAATCTCGGACAACTTCCGAGAGATTTTAGAGCGGGCACCTTCCAGAGAGTGTAGTGCAGGCATCAGAGTTACTAGTCTGAGCCGTTACGGACTACGCTATTCCGTCCTTATTACACATTACTGCGCATATATAAATGATAAAATAGTTGCATCCAGCATCTAGGCTTTTACTAATAATTTAAAGTTATTATTTAATGAGCCTTTAAGCATGTTTTAAGAGCTTATATAACTTAATAACTTTATTTAGTTTCTTTGAGCTGCAATTTATTTTAAAGCAGTCACTTGAATTTTCGGTCGCTTCTCAAGCAAAATTGCAAATTTGGACTCGTAAAAGATTATAGTGCCGTTCGGAAGAATCCAATTATGGATTTAGCACCTACGTTCTGTAAAAATCTAGTTGTAAAATTGTATTTCCTTACGTGCCATCGTAAAATTTCGCGCTCGCCCAAGGCGCACAAGGTGCTAAATGCGCCATATCAAATATCGTCATCGTAAAAAGGAAAAAACCGTTCGTTCACCATAAATTCGCGTTGTGAAAAGTCTTAATCCCCATCGGCTCGAAGGCAAATTAATTTTCTCCATAGTCTCGTATCTTGGTTGATTCGCAAATAACTTTGCATAATAATGAAGTCTAAAACCATAAAATAACTTTTGTTTAATATGTATAACCTCAAGATTTATGCTTTCGCTCTACAAAGACTATATATTAATAAATATCTCCATGCATATACAGTGTGATTCACAAAGAATTTTGCAATTAAAAATATTCATTATAAACGAATTTCAAACGACATATTTTTATAATTAATTTTTCCGGATGTTTACCAAAAATATTTACAAAACATCCGAAAAATTTAATTATAAAGATATGCTGTTAAAATGTAAACCGTTTCAGCGCTGCCACATTTTAGAAAACGCGTCGCGTGGAATCTCAATCAGCTGCTCTTTTTAGCATATCTGCAGATTTTTTTGATTTTTTAGACGTTTTGCTTAGTTCTTCTTTACCACTTGAGATATTTGTTTGTGTATTTTGTTCTGAGTTCCTCTCTCATCGAAGTGTTTTTAGCTACGATTCTTGATCATCATTACACGAGGAGTTGGGTTAAAGTATCTTAAAAGTAAAATAATCTCTTGTTATCGTTTTATCTGAGCTGTTCAATTTCGTTTAGTGTGTGTTTCTCGATTTGTCGTTTTTAGACTGTAGATTATTTTTTTCTATCTGCGCAAGAGTATGATTATTATCTTTAGAATGGATGTTATATCGTATTAGTTTATCTTCTACGAAGTATTAATTATATTTTTTATATATACATATATATTTTATGTATCACCCTATATAATATAATATAATATAATATAATGCCTACTCTAAGCCATAATAAACCCTGTAAGAGCTCTTGTCGACTACGCAGTATCAAATATATTACATAATCTTGTTTTTAGAATGTACATATATGACAATATGCAAAAACGTGAGTTGTTCCAGCAGGCAAACGTCGTTTTCATAATAATTTCGGTGAAAGCGAGTCGTAAAGTTTGCGCGGATTTTGTTGTGGAAACACTGCTTTAATGCGCTCTCTTCCTTTTGTGCCGTATCCGTAATTTCCGCATTCGAAGCCCAAAGCTTACACAGACGAGAGCTTTAAAGCTCGCTTTTATGTCTGGCTACGGCACATCAACTCGCACTTTAATATGAACCTAGTTTTTTTATACCGCAAAATGGCATGGCTGTTTCGATACGCCTAACATCAGCAAATACATAAACTACTCATATAATATAATGTTTATTTTGTGCTGTGTGATTATTTATTTCCCATATATAATTATGTACAGTGTTTATTTTTCCATCCTAAATTTAGTTCAAAATTTTACCTTTTACGTTATTTTATATTACTTCATGGTTACGTATGTATATATAGAGTATAATATATACCCTGAAAAGGCGACGTCACTCGTCGTTTTTCACGCCGATTTTCTCCGTGAGGAATTTAATATTTTAGGAAAATGTCAAGACATCGAGCGTGACATCTTCTCGTCGATGTTGCTAAAAGCGAAAGTGGTCATAAATTAAAACGTTTCCGAGCAAAATTGACAAGAACGTCTCGTTATGATTCTTTCATTCTTTATACCGTGTCATAAAATAGTTTTACCGGCATCGTGTGTGTGTGAATCACATTTCGAATTCGATACTACGTTAACGTGGATCATTAATAAAATTCAGATACTATACATATTTTCAAAAACGGAAATCTCAGATGTACGTGTACACGTTTATTCGTGTTTTTACTGCCGAAGATTTTATCGTTTGCGTATCGATGGCGATTATGGTAATTTTTCGCGGAGCGAGAATAATTTAGAAATCGAAAACATTTCGCAAAAGCGATATGGAAAATTTGGATTGCTCAATGGGTTATAATAAAATTATATTATAATATAATACATTGCCATATTGCAGATGTAGTTTTATTAAGTATGCATATACGTATTATATTATACATACGAGGGATATTCGTTAAGTTAAGATACAAGATTAGATAAAAGTTTTTATCCTGGGTTTTTAAGCAAAATTTTTATTTCGTTGCAACATGCTGTTCTTACTTAATTTAGGATATAAAATTTAGTGTGCTCACATTCACCCTCATATATTTATATTTTTTATGGAGTTTAGATTCAGTCGCACATTAATTTATAATATAGAATAATAGGTTTCACAATTCAGTGTTAAACTGAGGAATACCATTATTTTATAGGATCAATTTGTAATAACACACAGTTTATTAATACTATTTTTGATGTATATGTAATAATTTACGTAGGTACAATACTTATAATTAAATTTAATAACATAGAAAGCACATCTTCTTGTCTGAAACCTATTTTAATTACAAACATTATATTTAGTTCTTGTGTTTTTTCTCCTAACCTCTAGATTATGTCAATGTTACTTATATTATCGTCATGTAGACACCAAAAATAATTGTGACGTTTAAAAATTACGGCGTTTTAGCGCATTGTGCAAAGGAAATGTTGAAGGACATAAACCAGCGACATTTTCTTTTTTGATTGAATGGTTTGCTTTTGTAGCTAAATTAGCGCCTAAATAATTATTAACAATGTATTTCATAAATATTTAATTTATTAAATATATACATAGAGTCAGGCGGTAGTGTAAAATATAGACATACTGTTACTGTTTGTCATTTGCTTCGCGTCACCTGCTTTCCAGTAGTATTATATAAGTGATTCTCAGTGACTAATAATGTGACCAAGTGTCACATTATTTATATATGTCTTTCAAGGAAGCTTGAACAGATATTAAACTAAAAAAATAAGAAGCAATCGCTTTATCGTCTGAAAATACATCTAAAATTGAATCATTTCGTGAAAGCTAGCTAATGGTGGATTATTATCTAGTAATAAAAATAAGGTCCATATAACAATGCTATTCGATGCAAAGCATTACTTCTTTGCATATGTCTCAAATTTTTAACGCAGCGGTAATTAATGATTTTTGCGGGGTTATAAATTAATGAGTGGCTATTGTGCAATACTGCGTGCTCTGCACGATTTTTAATGTTCATTGTTGAACGCCAAATTAACGTTGCTTGCAAGATATTCAATTGTTTGATCAAAAACGATAAAGAAAAATATGCCAAAAATATAAAAAAAATTGCAAAGCACAATAGTTTCTTAAAGCAGGTAGCAAAGCCTTCATATTCCATTGTTGCAAGAAGATGCAACAGCAAACGCTCTGTAACTCTAAATAGCTAAAAAAAATTAAATAAAAGATTAAATAAAAAAGATTTCATCACATTGCTCAAGTCGTGAAAAAGTAGGATCGTTGATCTTCTCCCATTTCTCTGATCATTTACATATACGCTGAAATGCGAGTCTTAGGGATTCTGTGTCGTAAAAACCCGGGAATTTGTTCACTGAAATTCCTTCGTTCCGGACAATACTTTCAAAGCTTAAAAAAACCTTAAAAAAAGAAGTTGATCTTTCATTGTTTTGAAGTACCCCAGATAGTTTTATATAACTGAAAAAATAATAAATAAAAAACATTATAATTATATAATATTTTTTTAAATTTGATTAAATGATTTTAAATGAAATCTACAAATCTTCTAAGAAAATAGGATATTCTATTAATAGGCGCGCCGTCATAGCCGCGCAAAGTCAAAACAAATTTCATTTTATAACATGGTTTTTATTTATTAATAATTACAAATATATATAGGAAAAGGGAGGCGTCTCGCTACCGCTCGCGCCGACTTTCACTGTAGAACCAAACAACCTAACCTTTTTTTAATGATGTATTGATTTATTTTCATTTCGGTATATTTTGTAACTGTCCAGCATCATCCAATCTATGACTAACTGTTCAAAAAGCGAATCACTAGTGATAGAGCTGTCCACAAAACAAAATAATTAGAACTAAAAAAATCATTTTCTTTCATTTTATTCAATTTTATAATTTTGATTTGCGCGGCAATGTCAGCGCGGCTTTATCGTCGCGGCAATGTCGGGGCGGCTTAGTCGGCGCGGGATTGTCCGGCGCGGCTTTGTCGGGTCCTCCTATTAATAATATATCATATAAACAGTGACTCAAGTTTTGCTCCAAATCATCTATGATTGCTCAATCAAATTTTGATCTCCTCCCATTTCCCTATAAATAAGAAGGAACACTACCGTGGAAAACTCACTTCCATTTCAACCTTCGCTTAGTACTTCTGACTTGGATATACACAAGCTTTAGCAAAAAGCTCACATCGGAATTAGTTAATCGCGAAATAAACACGGGAAACATCATGAAATCTAAAGAAAAGCAGCCGCTTCCACTTTAGGAAGGCACGAACGACACAGCACATATATTAGGATATCTACAGCTGTACTTTATCTGTTGTATACATACATTTTAAGGGAATTTGCATAAATTTAAAGCTATGCAAAATTAAATTTCTCCATTTCTTGTTAAAAGATTGCTTAAAATCAATGCGCTTTTAAGCTGTATATAATAGTCAAAGGCATTTTCAAAGGCCTTGCTCATTAGATGGATATGTTCCAATAAATATATTTAGGGATGAAAATCATTTTTTATACCTTATAAATTTTATTTATAATTATTTAATAATAATATTCATAAAAATTCATAAATAGTAAATATATTTATAAAAAACTATACTTTTATTTTTTTTAGAAAGGTAAAATATCAACTTAAATATTAATATAAAATCTTTTCTTATAACATCATAAAAATAAAGTTATATTAGATTTACTTATAAAATGTGTAGTATAATAATAAAATATTAAAACACCGCCATATTACTTTGTTGTAATATCACGAGTAAAAGCAGTATTTACTTTGCATCGCAGTGTCACGGCTTTAACATTTTAATTACGGTTGTTAAATTTTAAAATTTCGTCACGTTATTTTTATCTCTTCCCGCGAACACTGAGACACTCTAGAATACCCATTTTCTCTTTATTTTTTCTTATATATTTTTTTCTTCCTCTCAGAGATAAGAACCCTCTCCGAGACGACAAACGAATTGTTGAAAGAGAACATTACGTTTCATTGCACTCCTCTCCAACAGACGTATCTTAGTTTTCATATAAATATATATATATAACAATACGTATGTGTGTGTATTTTTTTCGTAAAACCCATTTATCATATTTTTAAACCTTTCGTTCAATATTTATCTTCGCGATGGAGTCTCGTGATTTCCATGCGACCGTGTAAATATTATTTTTGTATACGTTAAAAACGGTCGCACGATTCGAAATTTTACACAAAGGATTTTTTAAATCCAACACATAAATTTGCTGTTCAAAAAGTTATCGAACTTTTAAAATAGCGCGTCGATTCAATGCGGTTGTGATTTTATTAATTTATGGCAAGTGTTCAATGCCTCAAAATTTCCAAGAAACTTTTATTACGTCTACATCATTATGTTTTGATTAATTGTATACAGTGTGTATAATAATTTTAAATTAATTTATGCATACTATAAAAAATATTAGTTAATATTAATAATGCGATGATAGTGTGCTTTTTAGATTAGTTATGATAAAAATATATATTATTATAAAAATAAAGTTTGGGAACTTTATGAACAACCACGTTTATACAGAGGTAATAATTTGAACGTCATAGTAGAGTGACGCATGTTGTGTGACATCAAAGTGGTTAGCTTTAACGAAATACCCAAACGACTTTGAGTTACGTTTTCATATTCACCATCTGTCCTAACAATGAGTTTCGATATCACATGATGCTCGTTTTATATTTTTGTATGCCACGCAAACACTATAAATCTCTCAGAAATATATACTGAAGATAAATACACTTAATGAACGCCACAAAATAAATATTTTGAAAAAAATAGTGGAATTCCAACGATACTTTTTAGTGAACCGCAGCACAATTATGTTGAAAATTTTATTACAGTCGTAAAAAGTTTTACGAAATTTCAATTTCGAGTATTTAATATTCATTTCCGATTTTATAATATTTTAGTAATAAAAAGATCATCGATAGAATGCAAATTTATCTGAAATGTGTTAATTTCATGCAAAATGCATGCAAATTATATTTTCAAATAGCAGTGAAATAAATATAAATTTATGCATCTGATATTAAATTACATATTATATTTTATTTTGAAATTGCTAAAAATACCAAAAGGACGAAATCATAATCTGGCTTCCTGTGCAAAATTCTGTAAAAACAACATTTAAAAATAAACATCATAATCGAGAATTTTCATCTCAGTTCAATACAAATATTTCGGTGAAATATATGCTCTCTTGGTTCTTTATTTATACATAATATATAATACTTTCAGTAAAAATGCTTATTTTTACATTTCTCATACCATACAAAAGACTTTATCTATTTTAAATAAAAAATAATTGACAAAGAGAATAAAAACATGTAATATCAAATAACGTGAATAAATTTCGCCACAAAGATCCAGAACTTTTTGAAACTTTATACACCTTCATTCTTGAATTATATTTAACTGTGAATCCTCGGATATATTATTGCAATTATTTATTATTTATTTTATTAATTTATTTAGCTTAATAGCTAATCTTTACATCTAACAAATTTAGTAAACATATATAAAAATATATAAAAAATACATAACAGAAAGAAAAAATAAAAATATACAATAATAAAGACTTAATATTATAATTTATTTCTATATGTACGAAGGTGTTTTTTTATTCCATTTATGAAACCCGTTATATTTTTTCTGTTTCGGATTTCTCTTGGAAGACTATTATATAAATCAAAACCTCCGTACATAATTTCCCTAGCCGTACTCGTTTTCTTATACTTAATTATCTTTAAATTTTCTTTATTTCTAGTATTATATTTATGTACATCTTTATTTCTTATTAAATACTTATTAAAATATTTTGGTAACATATTATTTTCTAACTTATATATAAATACTAAAACATTCATACTCAATATTTCTTGAACATTCAACCATTCTAATCTATCAATCATACTTTTACAATTAGTTAATCTATTTTTATTTAAGATTACTCTCATTGCCCCATTTTGTAATTTTTGCAATATTTGTTTATCTAATTTATTTAACATATTTAATAGTGTTGCACAATAATTAAAATGGGGCAATATTATACTATTGTAAATTTTTTTTTTTGTATTTATACTTAATATATTTCTTAATCTAGATAATAAACCTATTTTTCTACTAATTTTTTTTAATATGTAATTACAATGTTCTTTAAAATTTAATTTTGTATCAACAATTACTCCTAAATATTTTATATTATCCACTATTTCTATACTAGAGTTATTTATTACTATTTTGGTACTATCATCTAACACATTTTTATAATTAATAAACATACATTTAGTTTTATTCTCATTTAACTTAAGTACATTATTCTTTAACCATATCTCTAACACACCTAATTCATCATTCAAATTACTCACAACTTCTTCAATGTTATCACCCATGCAATAGATCAATGTGTCATCCGCAAATAGATGAACTTTACATTTTCTTACGTTATTAACTATATCATTCATATATAAAACAAACAACAATGGTCCCAATTTAGACCCTTGTGGTACTCCATAATACACTAACCTCTCTTCAGAACATACATTATTTATCTTAACTTTTTGTTTTCTTTTATATAAGTAATTATTAAACCATCTCAAAACTATATCACTTATACCTATACTCTCCAATTTCTTCAACATTATTTCTCTGTCTATTGTTTCGAAGGCTCTCTTGAAATCCAAGAAAACTGCTCCAATGATTTTGTTTGTATCCTTAGCCAACAGCCAATCATTTATCACTACTTGTAATGCAGTTTCAGTGGAATGCTTTTCTCTGAATCCCGATTGTTGTTCACATATTATGTTTTGAGAAGTAATAAATTCCTTTAATTGTTTGATTACTACTTCTTCTATTATTTTTTATATTTATATGATAATAACATTATACATTTTAACCGTAATCATGCCATATGTTAACCGAACCACGTATTACATATTAATTTATAATTCTACATTAAAAAAAGTCATTACATGTGGATAACTTAATAATAACAAGTCGAATTCGACATTAGCT
Source organism: Plectrocnemia conspersa (assembly GCF_051122295.1). Lineage (NCBI taxonomy): Eukaryota > Metazoa > Arthropoda > Insecta > Trichoptera > Polycentropodidae > Plectrocnemia > Plectrocnemia conspersa. The sequence goes on from NW_028277165.1 coordinate 3,253,119, forward strand.
ACGTCCAATCGCAAATTGCCATCCTCTGGATGTGAAAGTCAATAATTTACGAAAAACGCCAGAGCGTTCTTTCTCGAGCCGCAATCTTTCTCAAATCGCAGCCTCATTCATCTTGTGATCTGAGAGGGCACAACACAAGCGCTATTGTGATGAGATCGTTTCAAAGGAACCGACCAGTTCTACCGAACCACGTCGCTTCAAATAGAATCGGTTGAAGTGAAGAGGAAAAAAAACATATGTATAGAATTTTCACAAACAAAAAAAAAACGTGAATGTATTTAGCATCGACAAGTTTTCTTGTCGTTTAACTCTACAAATAGATTGTGGTGTATTCACGATGAGTTTTAAAAAACATATACTATCAAATCTATGTACGTTATCTCATTTCTTTTACGTATACTTAAACATGTACTAATATGATAAACTATGTTTTTCATATATATAGATTAACGCAAATATACCCTTATACATATAAACACATACTTTAGCATACCTATTATTATTAAAATGTATTCAAAATGTTTAATTATGCAAATATATAATCTCTCAGATTTTCGTGTACTTATATTTATATTTATAATAAATGTTCATCTTTATTTATTTTTAATTTTAAAATGGCATAAAATTAAAGAAAGGTTATTTGAATACAATCAAGTATTTAGGATCATTATATTATTTATTTGTGTATATTGATTTATATTTATATATTTTTAGGTTAACGTCGCACCCCTCTCCGATTTATATACTACTCGAGGGCAGGTCTGTTAGGGGGTGGGGTGGTAATTTATTTTTCTCGGATGAATGCCACGAAATTATAAATCAAATAAACTTCTATCGCTTCGGCAATTCAATATTGAAATTTTCCCATGAAAATTGAATTTAGCAGACGCGCGGATGCCTTCCTCGTTCCAACTTTTGGAAGCTTTTCAAGTTCAAAGCTCGCGACGTGGAAATTAATTATGTTCCGTACAGTTAAACGAAAAGAAATCCAATCAATTCAATTAAAACGAGTGCCGAGATTTTACTTTTTGAAAAAATCTATAATACTATTTAAAATTAATATACATCTTGCCGAGATAAAATTTGTAAAGAATTAGCATGGCAGCATTACATTTTTATTTCTTGGATATGAATAAATATAACTTATATTTCCGCAGAATTTTAATAATATTTTAATTTTAATGAATGGTCAGAATAAAAGTATTTTTGTATTATTTTTATTTCCATCGATTGAATCAATAACGTGAAACTCGTCGCGTCGCAAATAACGTCATTAATTACTCCATTGTTCCACAGGCGTATTTATCTTTTATCCAATTATAACTTTTGCCATGGCTTATCTGTTATCCAGCCTTAATGGCTTCTCGTCTCATTTTGTCGTCGAAACGAATTTTCTAAATTGTATCCACTACATAGGAAAGACAATGCGAATTTACACAGGATTATCCCATTACACCAATTTAATTCTTCAAACAACAAACGTCCGCCGCTTTCTTCTATATAGCGATAAATAAAACACTTACGCAGCATCGTTAAGCTTATCCCATACATATAGGGTCAAAAGGTCAACTAGATATAAGAGACGAAATAATGAAAAATACAGACGCAAATTAGAACCATCTAAGATAGATTTTTTAGAGGAGAGCTGCTTTGAACTTGCTTTTTAAAACACATAAATAACATATATTTGAGCTCTGCAATTTAGACACACGAGTGGTCATATTAACTTTTCCAAAAAGAGTCACTGATCATATACAGACAAGATCGAGAAAGCAACCGCTTCCCTCTTCTTGTCAACCCGGTCCAACTCAACGTCCAGAATCCAAAGAACCGCTTTGCAGACAAGATCTTATGCCTGCACTTCACTCTCCGGAAGTAGGCGATGGTTGGCCAAGGACGGAGAATATAATGTGTTAATTCGGGGTTACTTCGGTCGAGCTCGGTTCTCCCCGCTCTAAAATCTCTCGAAAGTTCTCCAAGGTTACCGCGGGGAGGTAAAGTGGGGGTAATTTAGGTCGACGCGGTCAACTTCGAGCGCCTCCAAAAATTCCGGAGTCGGTTTCCGAAGACGCATTTTTTTTTGGAGCGCGAGCGGCGAGATACTTCCCCTTTCGCTCTCTCGCGTGCTAAGTGACGAGAGTGAGAGAGATAATGATATGGTTTTTCGCAAACTGAGATAAAACGAGTATCTCGGTTCAATTTCAATATGGGCGTAGGCGTTCTTCACGATCGCTGCACTATGTGGTGTTTGCCCGATCTGGACGGCCAAAATTATTTCTCCACTTTAGTTGATTCCATAAGTGCTCTTAGTCAAATATATGATTTTATAAGTGTTAAAAAATACATTATAAAAAAAAACTTTTTTAAAAAAAAAACTAAAAAAAAATTAACTTGAAAAAAATTAACTTTTTTTTTATTTTTCATGAAATAATTCATGCAATTTTATTTTAAAAAGTATTTAAAGTATTTCTTTAATTGTAGGCCCGAGGAAGAGGAATTCCGTGTTAAACGATCGTGCGTAGCGTAAAAAAAAATTTCGCCGCGTAGCGTAAAAAAAAAATTGTATATGTCACAAATTTGCTGTTTTTTTATTAAGAAAAAGTATTTGACTAGTATTTTATCATACTCGGTATCGTTTTTTTTAAATATGTGTATAGTCAATGATTCTAAACAAATTTTTATTTTATTTTATTAGTACGCGATCCATAATTTGACGTTTACTGATTTTACCACGGTAACCATATTATTAATAATTACAATCATTACAAAACTGTATTTTAAATTTGACGTTAACACGTTACCTATTTAAAAAGTTATAATGGTTTAAAAGGTTTAGGTCCTAACTTTCACGACTAAGCCCCGTCCCATTTTTAAGAATAATGCATTTTTAAGGTATGTAATGTGTTAAAAACCGCAAAAATCCGCAGTCAATTTTACATGTATCATAAAGAGAAAGACCTAAGCTATATATTGTATATAAAATCTAGATTAAAAAGTGGTGGAAAATATAACTAATGAACTTAAAATTAAAAAAAATATATAGGAAAAAATACTAAAAAATGGTACTTATTCAAAATAATATTGTGTGTTTAATATGACATCTATTGCAAGAAAGAGCTATGAAACATAGAAACACTTAGCTGCTTTATCACAATCAATGGTTTGAATTTTTCACTGTACTCAAATAAAATAATAATAATTGCCCAATGTACGAGTTGCGAAAAATTATCAGCTTTACAGAGCAACTTTTTTTTTTATCTGCGCTTAAATTTTCATAGTCGATTTTAATCGAAATACCGCACCGTGCGCAATTTATACATTTTGGGGGCAGTGTGGACGCTACTCGGAAGTCGGCGACCTTGACCATATTCGGTAGACCTTTGGGTTCGGTAGCTTCCAGAGAGTGAAGTGCAGGCCTTACATATGCAGCACGGATAAGTTTTTATTTGCAAATATCAATTATGAACAAAAATAACATCCTTGACAGAAAATAATTTTCAAAGTGCTTTTTTGCATTTTTTATAATCAACAAATCTGTGATTATTTATCATGATTTTTTTTTATTGGAATCATTCATGATGCTTATTCTTTTCAAATAGCTTTGAGTGCAAAATATATGGGAAAAAATCACGGGATACCAAGTTAACGATTGCTGACCCAGAGATGAATAGGATGATATATTTTTTTTACTATTTTAGTAATACGATATTAGTGACATTTTTAGCTAAGAGGATTATTATAAAATAGGTACAGAAAATACGCTATTTTATATATTGTAAATAATACAAATTTTGATTAATGTTTTACAACAAAATCGTTTTACTTTACGCAGCAGATGACTCGGCAATTAAAATGTTTCTTTCAATAGAACAAACACGTTTCTTCTTCAAACACCTTGTTAAAACGAAGGCTTCGCAGATTTCACGAACGAATCGTGACTCGAATCTTCTCGTAAAATACATTACGATAAATTGAGGAAGGAAACTACCGCAGCATAAAATCAATGATCAATGAGAATGCCGTAGACATAATTTCGAATATTTTATTATGGTTCCAAAAAGGTATCTTAAAGTTGAGTTTCTTGAATTTTGCAGAAATATATTAATCCAATTCTTAATTAAAACTGTAACAAGTCGCTTAACGACAGACTGTTGTGCAAAGGAACCGACGGAACCGCAGGATCAACCACAAATTTCCAGACTCTGGAACTTTGCGAGGATCGAAACTTACACGAAACGGCTTTCAGAAGAACCGGATTTTCAGGATCGATAAAATAAATAATAAAAAAACAAGTCTGGTAACGTGAAACGTTGAGGTAGATTTTATTTTTCGGGTGGTCGTCAAATTTAAAAACCTTATAAATTTTAGTCGTACTAAATATGTTTTATGATATTCGGACAGTTGTAATGTACAATATGGTATAAATAACTTGTTTAATAAGCGTACAAACAAAAAACCAACTACGAATACAACTTAAAACTAACCTAATACAGATAACCGATAAGAATCGTGACTTGGTAACTCGTGTCATATTATATGTCTAGACATTTCGTGATTAGTACTAAAAAATAAATACCACCAATTGAAAATAAAATGTATCTATGTTATAATATATACCATAAAATGGATAGAGTTCCTTTATATTTGTTAGTATTTTTAGATGTTATAATATATTATTTTTTATTTATTTTTTAACGCACCGGAACAGTGCGTTCAATGACAAAAATCATGGCATACATTTCAATATAAATGCGATGACTCAACGTACGTGCCCGAATGTGATGAGTAATATCCAGATACGTAACGGTATTGCTTTTTATATATATACATATATATATTATTACATACACATGTTTAGCCGATAGGGGTCAAAAAATAAAATAAGATGCAATCTGTGCGAACGGGGGTACGGCTGTACCCCATATTTTTTACCTATTTCCTTAATCGTTTTAGATTATGATCTTCTATTTAACATTCAGTATATTTTAAGTTAAAAAATGAAAGAATTTATAGTAACTGTATTTCAGATATCCATCGAGTTTAAATAATAATATGATTGTATCAATTTATTAGAATGTCAACACTTCCTTTTGATCAGTTGTAATACAAAACCACTCTGAGACTTTTCCTTTAGTCTTCATATACATTAAAATCATGTAACTATGTTGACAGCTTTGTATTATTTTGGACATTCAACACCGGAATATGATTTTCATTTTCTCTAACTTTATACTAAAATAATCGAATTATAGTCATTACAACTTATTTGTAATACTGTATTACAAGTTTTAACATATAATTTTAATAGATAATATAGTTTCCCAAAATATAAATATTTTTATATATTTATGTTTTAAATATATTATTTATTTCGATAAGAAGTATTAAAAATATGTATACTTATAAATATAATTTTATTATATTTTCGAATCTTAGATAAACATGAATGTAGTAGATTATTTATATATTATTTTCCTGTATAGACTTATCATCCTGATAATTATCTTTTTAATCATGATGATTAAGTGAATTTACTAGTAATTTAAGGAAAAACATTTACTAAAAAGCTTATACTATTGAGATAAAAAATCAAATGCTAATTCAGTTGATAACGAATAACAACAGCAAAGTACTTCTAAAATAAATTATATTACTAATTTATGTATTTAATAAATAATATTTTATCTATTGGTTTGTCAATGTGTTCATCTTACACAAACTTATATTTTAACTTTTATGAAATGTAAAATGATTATTCTTTCAATATTTATTAACACTTTTTTTATCGAAAAGTATGTTCTTAACATTTTATTATTAAAAATCTTACTTAATATAAAATATCGAAATAATATTAAAATTGTTCTCTCTACTTAAAGAATTATAAAAAATTGCTTTGTGAAAATATTTTTTAAATCATGTTTCTTGATTATTATTTTAAATTAAAGATAATTATTATATAATATAAATATAAAACAATTGTCGAAAAATGAAACAATTTTAAGAAAATGGTAAAAGTACAGTTTCACTGATTTATTTAAACAGCAAATGGACGCTACGCATTTTTTTCAGTAAATGTGTATTTTTCAGTGAAGTTATATTTTTACTATTATAAATATAATTTTATTAACTAGGTCAGTTAAAATGAATCAAACAATTAATTTATAATTTCAATTAAATATATACATACTGTAGATCCCCAATAACACGAAAATTGGGGGCGTGCTATTTGGGATCGTGTAGTTGGGGGACTAAAAATTTTTCATACATTTTTTACAATATGTACTAAATACGAGAGAAATTAGATATGAAAAAATATGTTTAGATAAGCACTAATCCAACATTGAAATCATTATTCTTTAAAATCAATAAATAAAATAATATTATCGACTGAAACAATATTAATTGTAATTTCAAATAAATTTATAAATATTATCTGTGGATATTACCGGTTTTTAAAATAAGATATTTAAGCGTATTATATACATATAGTCCATCCAAGATGTTAACGCTCATCATCGTTGTGTTGGAAATAAGGGTGCGTGTACGCATGCATGCATACATATACAGTTTTCCGCGAATTTGCTTACACCGATAGGAGAACGTTACCAATACTAAATCAGGGTTGTTTTAAGAGTAGGGTGACCATACATTGGAAATTGAATTAAAAATTATAATGTATTATATTTTTATTATAAATTATTGTCATGTGGTGTAATTTTGTAATCAATAAAACAATTCCTGTAATATTCTATTGGTATTTTTTTAAATATTATATTAAACAGATATTCAACCTGGAGAGTGATTCTAAAACTGCTATCATGTTTTTGAGTCAATATGTATAAGTAAGAAAGTGATATTTTACACTTTCCTCAACAAATTAAATTAAAAAAGTAGAAATCAATTGCACCTATAATTCACATGGTCACCTTATTATTTTTTCTTGCCAATACTGTGACGATGAGCGTTCATATCTTGAACGGACTGTACATATATATGGGCTTATATTTAGTCCTCTTTGTTAAGGAGAGCATTATGTATCATACAGTTCATCAGAACACTGATAATATCTAAGCCTAGTAATAAAACTGGAAACTGGAGTTATATATGATTCATCAACGAGCTTTCTATGAATTTTGACTGCAAGACCTTATTGGCTCTTCCGACCCTACTAGAAAAGTAATTAAACCTCTCTGGCAAAAATTGTGTTGATAACATCAAACAATGTCTTTTGCATGTGTGCACATTTTAAATTGTAATAGTCGGATTAAATAAATCTGATTTTTTAATCTGACCTCATACACTATGCATCGAAACCGCCCCACGTCCGAAACGCACAATCCCCCGCAACTCTGTGATTCATGCCACACAATCCAGGCACTTTATGAGCGTGCATAAATTAAAGCGCATAATTTCGGTTTGATGTCAAAACGGCGCCATCAATCATAGTTTTTTAGTATGTATGTGAGAGTGAGAGAGATTGTCTGTCATGTATTCGGCACGAGATAAAATGGCTCTGGTGCACCAGGCGGCCGTCAGATAAATCAATTGCAGTCGATCCGCCCATCGAAGCCCAGCCTACTCTTGAATCTTCCGCAACGTACTATAGATGGACCACCAGCGATAGACGAATTATATACTAGGTCCTTCTATATCCGTTACATGACAAAAAACCTGTGCACATTAATCCGCCATTGAAATTATGTATCAATCTAGTATATTATATTTAATATAAATTATAGTATATGAAATAACTACTACAAAACATAAGGATTATAAAAATATAAGCATTACTACCCACAAAGTGGTGTACCGTTAATTTTAAAATTAATTATAAAAAAAAAAATTCAGTCAGCAAATACAATATGATGAATTTCACATTTAGATTTATTTTTTTATATATTATATTTCTCTATTTCAACCATGCGTTATTAATGGTAATCTGATTTCGCTTGATTCTCGCAGTATGAAGCAGGCGCGTCGCCTTGTTCTCGTCGCTTAGTGCGTATGGAACCCACGCGCATTGTTTCCACGCCTTCCCAATATTTTTGCTGCTCCTAAATGTCTATAAAATTCAACTCGATAGTTGCGAAACGTCCATTTTCTTTTCAAATCAAAAAGTTTTGAAACAAATAGTTTTAGAACTTTCATTAGGTCAAGTATCTAAAATACAAATTAATCAAACTCATCTCTCAGAGGAAAATAAGCGGAAGAAGCAATTCAAACCACTTCCAACGATTCCGGGTCTCATGACAAAATGGAATTTTATATTTTTTGCACATCGTAATATATTTTCTTGAATAAATAATAATACAAATAAATATAAATATTAGCCACATTTGCTACATTTTTTCTAAAAAATAATATTTTATGCGAAATATTTTTATTAGGCATTAAAAATTATTAAATATATCTACTCATAATATTTATCTGAAAATAAGTCGTGTTTTTTTTTGTGCTGCTCAGTGTTGCCAAATAGTGAATTTCAAGTCCAGGTCAAAAGCAATAAAATCGTGTCATCGCGGTGAAAACGCTCGATTATCAAGCATTTATATTATTACTTTTTATAAAAATATTACTAATGAGAATCGAATAAAGTACATCTAAACCAAATTTTGACCAATAGGAGAGCGCAAAAAACAATTATCACTTCTCAGAAGTCAAAAATCCACGTCAAAAGCAATAAAATCGTGCCGTCACCGTCGCACTGCGACGGCGCCGACGCAATTTTATTGCTTTTGACGTGAATTTTTGCCTTCTGAGAAGTGATAATTGTTTTTGCGCTCTCCTATTGACCAAAATTCGGTTTGAATATATTTTGACCAATGCTCTTGTATCCGAAGAGGTTCGAATATACTTTGATAAACACTTTTATATCTATGGAGCAATATACAAGATGTAATGCCTGTCTGTACTTATTTTTTTTTAGATGATATTGTCAAATACTTCAATGTATGCACATCTATCAAATTGCTTAATACATGTTAAAAATAATTCAAACTTCAAAGGTTGGTGCTGCGCCAGTTGTTGGAAGCTAATAGCCATGAACGAATAAACATGTGCTCCTCTTTTAAGCCGTTATGATTAGAAGTCGTTTCTTTATCGCATTAAAGAAAAAATAAAAATGAATACTTTATACAAGTGCTTCTTAGACTGGAATCTATTCAGTCTGAGCTGTGATGAAACGTTGATACCTAAATATTAATTTTGATGCGATTAAATATTTAGTTTTTCACTAAAAAACTATTTTTAATATTATTCCTAATAAGTATTATGATTACAACTGCAATCGACCATCTGAGATTATGTTTTACTTATTTGTATTAATCTAATAGAATAATCTTTTATCTGAATACTTAAAGCAAATAAGTTATATAAATATGTTTTAATAGCAAAGCAAACTTATGTTTATTATTTGTTTAGTGATATATGATGTTATTAACTTTGAACTATTAGAACGTAATCAAACGATAAGTATAGATATTTACTATCAGTATTAAACGTTATTGATTAAAACATTAAACTTCGTAATAATTTTTATATATTTATATATTAGCCGATTAGACAGTAAATAAATAGTTATATATTCAATTCAGGTATTCAGTCTCGTCTTATTCAAAGTCGTGTTTAATTAGTCGTGCCATGCATGGATACTGCAATTAATGCTTTTTTAGTAAAAGTAGAACGCATGAGTATCGTGCACGACTTATTTCATACGTGCAATTATTTATATACAAAAAAATATTTATAAATTGAAAAAATATTCATTCCTGTATTGTATATTTTATTTTATGTAAATTAAGAAAGGTAACCTATGTATAAAAAATATTTGTGCTGGTATTTTACATCTGTCAGCAAGCACATTGCGCATTGAGTTACGATCGATTTTTTTGACCCTGTAGATAATATGATTAAGAATACTGGTCTTTATTAAAAATATACTATACAATGTAAAGACACATTTGCTTATAATAAAATCATATTTATTTTATACAGCTTTTTCGTGGTATATTTTACTGTCAGAAAATAAAGAACATATTATGCTTTTTTTTTAACAAAAAGACAAAAATGGATGCTATAGAAGTTCAAGATTTAATGTGCAGAAAATTATGTCTGGGAATTAGAGAGAAATTTTAATGTTTAATTTGCATTATGCGTATTATAAATGTTGAGAAAATTAGTAAAATAATTATATTATTGAGTGCCGCATCAACTTAGTGTGAAAACAATTTAAACCTAATAAGAACAGCTCATTAATGGCGATGGAAAGTGGATTCAATACAACAACGTTTGTTGAAATAAATAATGATTACAATGAAGTAAGTCAGTAAAGATCATAGAAAAATTTATATTACATACAGATACGATAATGTTGTATATATAGTGGGATTAGAAGGGTATCGTATACTAAGAGCTACTGTTACTAAATTAAAGTAATAATTCCACTAAGTACTGTTTGCAATTCAATAATACAAATCGATAGGAAGAGAACAAAGAGAGTAGATTAAAAGGCATCGTGTTTCACTAAGACAATGCTATAGATGCTTGATAAAATGTGTTACTATTTAATTGGGATGTTTTAAAGCATTCAGCATGCAACTAAATGCCTGCACTACAGTCTCTAGAAGTTGTCCGAACCGAAGTTACGACTTCGAGTAAGCTACCACACTGCCGGAAATTTCATATGCCGTCCGGACGGCGGCTTCTGTCACGTACAGCTGGCATATTTGCGCGCGATCGAAAAATGTGCCAAATAATCGCAATTTTTAAATTGTCATATTATCAAAATTACATAAAAGTTTGTGTGGGCGCTCATTAATACAATATCAGTGAAAACTTTTCGGTCGTAAATATTCAATTTACGCAAAATCTTTGTCGGCTTTTGCAAAATGCCATAATGCATAAAAATGATACTTCAGGATACGAACACCACGTCTGTGACTATCCTAGAATTTGTCGCCATCGATTCTAAATAAGAATTCGTTATGGTGTGACATTTATATTAACTGATCTAGAAAAATACACAAGGATATTCGAAACGATTTTTTTTAACAAAAGCAAGTACAACTAATTATTTAATTTTATATGAAAAAAAATATAATAACGATATCTGTTAGAAGAATATACTATCAAAAATATAAGTAATCCCCTTTGGTGCCCTAAAATATTCAAAGATGTCAGTAAGAGTCTGTTGAAGTCCCCGATAAACATGTGGTATTATAGCTTGATCACGTGACCACGATGCAGCGCTCGACATGCGCGTTAACAACGCATGGCGCATAATATAATACATAATATTTCTATCTTATTTCTTTACTTATAATAAAATACATAAAATTATTATATGTCTACCAGTGTTTCAAAAAAAAAAAAATACTCATCTGCCATGAGAGCAACTCTGAGTAAGATTTTTTTATAGATATTTTATATATTTATTTATTCCTTTTTAATTAAATAAATCATGCACTATTAAAATTTATAGAAACGATCTAGATCAGCTCCTCACAGCTGACATTAAATAGATCACTGTATAATGACAGTTTATTAAGCTCGAAAAATGTTTTTAATAACAATATAAGCCGCAAACGGATCATATCAAATTGTTTACTTTGAATGTAAACTATATTATGATTGCATTGAATATTTGAAAGTTATATTTCTAATAATAAAACCATTAAACCGATTCGCTTCGGACGATTACTGTAATTTCTAAAACAAGTTTAGTTCACCGGCGCTGTTGCTAAACGTCAACTTAAATGAGACAGTTAAATTTAACCGCGCTCTCTGGCCGCAACAAATTCGTTTTTATTTCGCAAAAAAGCATCGCACCAAAACAATATTTTTTATATTAATTCTATACATTCTCGAAAGCACGTCGTGCATTATTTCGCCGCCGGCTACCAATAAAGCATTCCGTTCATAAAATAAATATTATTTATTAGACGTTACGCGATAACCGTAGGCGGTCCCGGAGCGCGATTATAAATCCCCCCATAATAGCGCCACCTACCGTTTCACAGAATTGATAGAAACGAGTATTATATGATAATAAATTCCCCTTTGTATCGGTGTGCACAAATGTGTATGTGTGTGACCCTGTGACCTAATTTAATACGTTCGCTAATTAGGTAGGAATTTTCGCGGATTTCGTCCGATGGGCCATAATTAATTATGCAAATGAACGCACGACTATAAATTATTTGTGTGTATGGGGGCGTTGTATATTTTGTCGTGTATTATATTACTCACAGTGTTATTATATTTATGAATATGTGGAAATTTACATTGAAATGTCAACGACTACGCTCGCTCTCGCCTCTTCGCAGAGCTTCGCCGTAAATAAACGTGAAATTTTAACTTACAAATTTTTATTTTCCCCTCGTGATGAGTTTTATTTATGTTTAATATGTATGAGAGAAGATAATATAATTTCTTAACTGACTCTTGACAATACTTAAAATTATATAAAAGTATATATTAGTATCATATTATTTGGAATTAGTATAAATAAACGATTTTTTTATATTTTATTACCAATACAGAATATATATTATTTAATAGCTGCTAATACCCAATTTTACTTTAGCTCTAAATATACACAATATTTTTTTATATTAATTTTACAAACTTCACGTGTAAATGCTAGTCATTACAATTTAAGCAAAAAAATTAAAAAATCTTTTACAATTTAAATGAAAAGAAAAAGAAAAAGAAACAACGAATTAAGTGCTAATTTTATTATATTTATCTAAAAATCTGGAACTATTTCAATTTCTAAAGCATTTGTACTTCGACTTTTTATATTTATATTTAAATTTATGGTTGTTTCTATCATAATCTGCGATACATGAGATTAGTGGATTAGCGTGGTTACTCAAAATATTTTAATAGTATTTTCTGGTATGAAACTATCTATAAAAATATTTATTCAGATTAGTAAAAAAATGTGTATTATATACTATATGTATAAATATATTTTTTTTGCATAAATTTAAATTTATAAAAATTGGTATTGCTGGTGTTACTCCACACCAAGCAATCATATGTTAAAATAGATCTGAAAAATTATTGGTCTATTAAGATTTTATTTATTATTTTACATATTAGTCTGAGAGCCGCAATGGTAACAAGCTTCTTAGAGCAAAGTTGCAAAATTTTAGCACAAATTACAAACGCTAGATTTCAGTGGCAAAGTTTGTCTACATTTTGTAAATAAAATTGTTTTTTTCCATGATTCTACCTCTCGAATATACAACGTTAAATAATAAACAAAATATTTATCGATTCTTAGTATTTCGTAAGCCTTAATAAATAACAATGTAGGAAAAAATTGGTTTAACGTGGTGAAACTATATAGATGTAAAGGGTAATTAAACAAAATTTAATTGATTTCAGTCAAAGGGTATATAAATAATAAACATATTTTACTAACACTTTATATTACTTTAAATTTTTATTGTGTTTAAATGCAATATAAAATTTACAGGATAATTGCGGTATTCGAATATTTTAGATTTTGGATTAAAGTTTCTGTTATTAACCTATTAAAAAATCCTTTTAACATACATATAAAAACTTTTACAAATACAATAAAGATATCTAGAATGAAATAATATAATATAAATAAACTCAATATGTATTTCCAAGGCAAATCAAAAACTAATTTTAAATAAAGTAAAGATCAAATAAATAAATAAATGTAGACTAAAATAAATAGTTTTAAGGTAAATAATATAGAGCTGAAATAAATATTAGGTCAGTTGTATTTTGGTAGTTGATATTCTGTTCCAGAACTTCCTCTTTTCACTACTATTTATTTCAATTATCTGGAGAAAAAAAATCAAAATTCTAAGTCGGAATATTTTGCATCATAGCTTCCAACGTTTTATGCCAATGGAATTAATAAAATTGACTTTTTGATATTATGAGTGAGTATTTTGTATCAATAATATAAAAAAAGACATGATTTTTTAATTTCCTTAAATTACCAAATAATGCCTTTTCACTCCCATTGTTATGATACATATAGAACTGGAAATCTATGAGAAAAGAACTAAATATATTTTAGCACATTTTTCATCCGTTCTTAAAGTTAATTATTATTTTTTTTTTTACAACTAAATATTAGGTTATTTTTTCACTACTTTGCCTACACTCATTTTATCTGCAGTATTTCAGTCATGTCATCACCAATTATGTGTTACTTAATTATTTTCAAAATCCACCCTCATCTTCAGCTCATTAGAACGAAGATCGACTTTTTAAGTCGTTCCCTTTCTACCAGTAAAAATAATAAAGTACCCTCTTTTCTTTCGAAAATAACCCAGACGTAACATAATCATCGCGCCAGTTCTCCCGCAAAGTTGAATCCCGAAGCCATAAGTAATACGTTTCAAAACCGAAATGACAGGAGATTGGTAATACGATACGCACCACGGCAAGGGGGATCGAAATCGCAGCATCGCGAGCACACACACACACACACACACACACATTAAAGGACTTCTCTCATATACACATACAAACACGTGTCGTTATCAGGGCAGCAGCCATACGTTACTGACGCATCTCATTAACTCTGGCGTGGCTAATGTATGGCCCCCGGTGTGTCTGAAGCACCATCATGCCACATGCTCCTAGTTTGTTCAGCGATACTGACTGTTTGCCATCGTAGGACCTGCGGCTACATTGCACGATGGGGATGTTATGTGATAGGGTGGCTTTAATTGATTTTTGAACGCTTAACCTCATTCAAACTGAGACTAGTTTAGTGAGATTTGTTTAATAGTCCATTTCGTGGACTTATAATAAATTAACTATTGTCATATTATATAATAGAATTATTATTTTTTCTATACTCCAAATTGATTAATTCCTCAGCAATTTTCTTCCATGAAGTTTGTGATGTTTAACGAAAAAATCACATTATCAGATATCAAAAACAAGTTTTCAAAATTAATATTTGAATATTCATATATAATATAGGAAATGTAATAAAATGTATCAATGTTTATATTAATTTTGACAATATTAACTCTTATAATACTTATCTACATTTGGCCAACTGCCAACCATTAAATTGTACCACTTGATGGCAACACGAGCAGTTCGACGATTAATGAAAACATACTTTTCTTTGTACATAAATCCTTGACTATTTATAAAAAAACTTGTGTGTAGCTAGAGAAGAATTTTAGTGACATCTAGATTGAAAATGCATTTTTTTGATTAGCGATACAGATTTTTTAAACGCTATTTTAAAATTACATTATTACAGTTATTAATAAAAAATATTGCTTGTATTTTTTTTTATTGTAATTATACAATATGATTAAAACAGTTATAAATAATAAAATAAAGAAAATATTACGGTATATCTTATATAATATAATATTCACTTTGTTGTGTATTAAAATAAGCTCGAAAAGCACATATTATACTCGAGCTTTCGTCTCATAATCTCAAACTTTACTTCGTGCAAATTAATCTGTAACTGAAAATGCTCTATCTGAGTTTACATTTGTTAGGCTTAAATATGTTACTTATATTTAAATACAAATATACAAATTCCCGATGTTTTCTACAAACTTATTTTCAAACATAATATTTAGAGCCCATAAAGATGAATGAAACAATAAAATAATTGTGGTGGTTTTACCCACCTGCACAATTTATCATAATTATAGGTCATTTATTAAGTCAGACACAGTTTTTCAAACAATAAAAGAGCGATAACGTGACCATACAATCGCATTTATAATTGCAATATTGCACGGACCACCTAATATCACATCTATCTCAAGTTAATTACATATATGTACCGTTGATAAACTTATCTTTGTTTGAATAGGATGCGCGATGGACAGTACGTTCTACCCTGCGCATAATACTATTGTTATTATACACTTTGATTGCCTATCACCGGAGTGGCCATCTGAACCGTATTTATTTTAAGGCGTAAACATATTTCGTGGGTGTGTTTAAAAAGCGATGCATAAACCAGCATTATAAAATTAGTACCACTTGGTCACATTTAGACGCCATGGAGAATACGGAAGACATAAGCGGATCGTTCTGAGAGCATCACGATAACACATTATGACTGAATCTAGCTGCTCCACCAAAATCACAGCAGATAATAATATAATACAACATGAGACGCCAAACATCATAGGTGTCTCTAAGAAGCGATGCAATTGCCCATCTGTGATTCGCCATAGCTGTCTCGAATTAACATTATAAATAATTTGACACTTGGTCACAGAGGAAGAGACACATTGAGAGACGCTCCAAGAAAGACACTATGAAGTCACACTACGATATATACTATGTATGTTTATAAAATTTAAATAAACTTTTACTAGCTTTTGCCTGCTCAGCTACCTTCGGCTTTAATACCCGAAAAAGTCATTCTCTTTTCTTTAATGCATTTTTTTCTTTTTTTTCCAGAATGTACTATCATAACGTTAACCTTAATATGACTGAAATATTTTACTTTTATTTAAATTTTTTTATGTTTTTTTATAAAATAAGAATAATATTAAATAATTCGTAAAATGTTATAAAATAACACTCCTACTCTTGAACCGCACCCTGAATGCAAATTTGATCAGGTTTTCCGATTAATTAGGCGCGCGCGCGCAATTTGGGAACCGCTGGTCGATCCCTGGGGCCGCTGTGGTATTTACGCAACTAGAAAACAAATAAAGCACACATTTATTCGGGACAATGTTTGTGCGCCATTGTTTACCACCGGCGCTCCTCCAAAATGAAATATGACAAATATTGCACGGAACGGAGACCGCGGGCTTTTCATAACCGGGTGTTTACAAAGCCACGTTACAGGCCATTCCCGGAACAGGTGTTCTGTAACGTGCTAAATTAGTAAAAATATACGCGGGTAGCTGCTTTAAGCCGAACAAAACATTTTATTCTATAGTATATGCAGAGACGAAAAAAATAATAAACTTTTAGGGGGCTTCCTTATGTATGTTGCTTTTTTTGGTTTTAATGGATTTATTTATAAATATTATTAGGTAAAACTATATATAAATGTTTGAGATGTGTACATAGATTTTATATACATATTTGCATTATATAACCTTTATAGGAATAATTATATATTTCCTGAAAGACAAAGGGGTGTATATGTTACCTCAGCCTTGCAGCCTTGGCCCTCAGTTCCCCTCAGGGCCGAGTCCTTTAGCCCTGCTTGCGTTACTCTGCTATGCTTTGTTTATAATCAGTAGTGCCTCGCGCCCTACCTCAGACGGCCAACGCCAGATCACTTCCAGGATTTGGGTTTTAACTTCAATAGTGGTCCCTCGCTTTTCCACACTATAAACGGCAAACTCAAGCGTGTGGTCGACTGGCGCCGGACCAAATATAAACAGTCCATATGCTCACTTCCGCGATTGATAACCAAGGGTAAAATAACAATAGTATTATACGCAGGGTATATTGTCTTGCGCAAGTCTTGCCTATACTTAACACAAATGTTTGATCTCAAGATCTCTCTTTCATTGTAATGAGTATATTGTGTGTGTCTCGACTGTCAAGACTTTTTCTTTCTCTTTTCATTTGTTTGCAATGGTCATTATAATGACCTTTAAATTTAAAAAAAATGCGCTTCGCTGGTGTCTTTCATGTCAATTCAATCTCTTAGCTCGTCTCTGCTGTTATGACTCCCTAGCGACCCACTTCGTGTCTTTTGTGTTTCTCTGTATCTGTGAACAAGTGTCATATATATTATATAATACTAAAATGAGACAACTCTGGCGAATAGCAGATAAAGATGTTTGTGAGACAATTGCATCGCTTTTATACACATCCACGAAATGTTTTTACGCTCTAAATTAGTAACAAATCGAATGATGACTCCAACCAAATTTTGCAAGAGCAATAGTACTATGCGCAGAGAAGTCCTTTCCAAGCAAAGAGTACTCTTTTAGCTCATACTATTCATGATTAATGTTTTTTCCGATGCATAATATTTTTGGGTTAATGCAGTTACACGAAATATTTATTTTATTATTTATATAGATATATTTTGTATATTATTTATATATAAATATTTTGAATGATCTGTAAGTAACAAATATAAGTACTGTTGTTACTCCACCCCAAGCAATCATATGTTTAAGTGAGTCTTAAAAATAATTTGTGTACTAAGATATTTTAAGTTAGCGCGCTCTTATTATTAAATATTGGTATAAGGGCTGCAATGGCAGCAATCCTCTTAGAGTAAAGTAAAAAATGTTTATCAAATATAAACTTGGAGTCAAAGTCTAGATATTTAATGATTAATTTACATTCTATGTTACTGCCATGTTCACATTGGAAAGGCAGTGGTAAAGTTTGTTTACGTGTTTCATAAATATAATCAATTCTGTTTAATTTTAATTTACACCTCTCAATAACGGTTCTTCTTAATCAACATCTTTATTTGTATATGCAATATTGATTTAAATAAAACAATTGGAATCTACTATCAGTGACTTTTAGCAGAATCTTTTTTACATATTACATAAGAATTTTTATTTGAGGACGATTTTCACATGAGTGTACAACTTTAGGGTCAATATATAATTTTACATTTTCAATAAATTGCCTTGATAGTAAACCTACAAAATAGTAAATCAGGTATCCTCAGAAATCATACAAAATAATATTCGCTTATTAAAAATATTATGTAAGAACCAACCTTGATTTATTATATGATATTATTTTAGTTTTAATAGTACTTCTAATATTAAAAGATAAAATAAAATAAGCTCGTTACATGTTGTGAAATTAAAATATTTTTTTTATTATTTATACAAATTTTAAGTATTTTATTTATATTACAGAAACCGCACAAGTCTTTTCGTTTACCCAATATTTTATATTATAAGAAATAACATTTTTTCTCAACGTTTCAAAATTGCCTACAATAGAGAACGAACCATTTAAACGACGAAAACTGTCCAACGTTTCAATAAAAGACCGAACGAGGAAAATCGACGTTCGCTTTGCCGATTTTCCCCTTCTTATATAGTTTTTTTTCTTTTTCTCCCCCGTTTAAAACCTTCATAACGATTTTTACGACAGCCAGTTATACGAAGGCTTCAAAAATAACGACAAACGTTATTTTCAATACATTTAATAAAATTAAAAAAATCATTAATCAAACTCTCGTTTTTATCGTGTTCACAAAATTTAACAATAATTTTGTGTAAAAAAAGGTTGTATCAACCTTCGACGGCAAGGATTTTCTGTGATTGAAATTTACGTTTTTATAAAAAATATAAAATAATGGTTGTTCGTTGAAATCGTCGGATTTGAACCGTTCAAGGGCGTGAAATTGGATTTGTTGCATTCGAATCGCGAGCCGTGAAGGTATTCCAAGTTGAAAATAATATCTTATTATCTACTATGTCAGGATTATACAATAAATTAATTCTAAATCTTGACAAAGTAGACAGACGTTAAGTCCTTGAGGCGGTTCACCTTCCTTCCTCCAGTCGAGCGAGTCTAAACAAGGAGACAAGACAATTGTTTGTTTTCCTCTAGTAGCAGTCCCACTCTCTAAATCTGAGTTTACATTTCACGTATATGTATTATACGATCCGTAGAACAAGCACAGTACAATTTACTCAGAATGTGTTTACTCAACAAGCATAGGTATACACAGTAAAAAATGTGTTTGTACCCAGTAACGAGTACTCGAAGCAAATGGACATAATGGAAATTTGAATTACTAAATATTGAAAAATAAATTCTTAGTTAAATGTGTATTTAAATAAATATTTTAAGCTACCCTATATACAGTATGTATTTACTGACGTAAAAAATTGGCACTGTGCCACGGTGGGCATCGGTACCCATAAAAATTTCGTTGCAGGTCACTTCAATAACGGGATTTAACACCATACGTACCCGACCCGCCTTCCTTAATTACATTTATACCACAAAAATTTAACTACGTATAAAAATATATAATGGTATAGATGGACATTACAGCGCCATGGGGGACACCGGTGACCGACACCTTACCGACTACAACTAATTAATTATCTTTACTATATTTTCGTTGAAAAGTTTTGTATTCTTAATTCTTTGCAACATGCCATCGCGCAATTTCGCAATGCCGTTCGGCGACTTTGTACTCTCTTATTATTATTATCATTGAAAAGGTAAACTTTGCAGGAAGCTGTCAATTTTTCACGCGCGACAGCTGACAGCAGACCATCTGTCAAAATAATCGCGAAGAGCGTCGCTTCTCAATCTTCTCCGCTTCTCTCTCTCTCAATACTCTTGGCATTCCGTTCGAGACGCGTTGACCCCTTTTCTCTTTCACCGCACAGTCATTCATATTCTCAAAGATTGAGGGTCACGATCTTCGCCGTTTATATAATAAGACTTGTCGAACAAATTATGCATGGTTTTCCTCTACTCAGAACTCAAGTGATCGAGAGTCTCTCAATATATTGAATAGCACTACTAAGTTTGATTTAAAAAGAAAAAGTGAATAACTAGCAGTTATTGTAAATCAACTCGAAGTTTGAAACAATTCATTACTAGATATGATTTAAAAACGTAAATATTTTTTATACTATATATACCAGGCCTACCGAGAGGGGGGAGAAAATGTAACAAAAATCATAATAAGAATATATTTATAAAAAGAAAATTGACTTCAAATAATGATGTATGTACTGATGTATTTTAGAAATAAATTCCTTTAGCCCTATTAATACATACAAGAAATAAAAGGAGCGGAACATTGCCTTCAAAAGCACCCACTTTCTTGGTAGTACTTTCACATTAACATTATTATTCAAAGGAACAGATTTTTTGACGCGGCTCCGTTTGTATTATAATTTGTTTGCAAATTATTGTTAACTATATTGCTTTTTGAACGTTAAAAATTTTAGACATGAGAGGAAATATTCAACGAATGTAAATTAATAGCAGTAAATATAGGTATTCGATCTAAAAATTCAAACCGAATAAACAAAGAAATAACGAAAAATCAACAACAGCACCAGCTGAATTATATTAATTTAATGTTGTTGTATGGAGCAAAATATATAATGTAAATTATCTTAACTAAAAACAAATAGTGCTACTCTACCCCCAGCAAGCACATGTATGTTAAAATAAGATTTGAGTAATTAATTTTTATACTTAAAGTTTCTCATGAATATCGGTTTAAAGGCCAGATTAATGTCGGATAGCACTTTGGAGAAACGATTAAGTGTTGTTATTAAATTGTGTATTACGGTCACTAATCGACTTGTCAAAGCTGCTTAATTACAGGTACATAAATGTATATAAATTTGTAGTATATTAACAATATTCTCACGACTGCTACTAAAACCCTTAAGAATAACTTCAAATAGGTAACACTTTCAAATAACGAGGGCGCAACATTGATCTTTTGTGCGATTATTTCAATAGCCTTGCCATTTTTTTTCACTGTAGCTCCATTTTTTCACGTTAAAAAAATGTTGAGAATAGGCGATACGAATCGGTCCCAATTGTGCCACCGTGCCCACATGCCAGAGCACAAATTCCGTTTGATAACCGTAGATAATGGGCCCGCTTCGTACCCAAACTGGCTCACATATCGAACCAATTGATCACACTAACGGCCAATGATCCAAATTTACGAGCTAGCATCAAAAATGCATAAGTCATGCCCTCGGCCGCGTCCGAATTACTCCTTGACGACAGTTTTGGCTGACATAGTAAATAAATCGATTGTGCGAGAGATAAAAATCCATTGAAATCAACACATCGAATTTCGCGATAAAAGTGAAAGTCTTGAGATAACAAAATTGGTAAACATATGTTCAAATAAGTTTATATAAATTTATAGTTGAGTTCGTAACTTGATATTGAAAATTTGTATTTTTCCTCTTAAATATTAACCAAATTTTGTACAGCGACGTTTTAGCACTTTATTGCTTCGAGTGCAAGCGCATTTATTGCCTTTATCTCTATAAACTCTATAGTCCATACCTATCAATAGTTTTAGGCACAATATCAAAAATTCTTGTTGGATGAAATACGTTTACCATTTTATTATATTTGCAAAATTCATAAAACATTTTAATAATATTTATCATTTTGAAAAAAATACTATTCATTAAGGCAATACGTATAAAAAATTATGGTTAAATTTTTAGGTATACGTACATAAAAATAAATCCATAACAAATTAACAAGAAAAAAATAAAAGTCTCATTTAGTCCCTCAAAAGCTTAAATCTAACAAAAATTGTGAAGTGTTGCTTTTAGTGAAATATAAAAAGTATTTTTTTATTAAAAGCTTCTAAAATCCACCTGAACAATTATTAAATTAAGCACTGCCTTTTAGAAACCTAAATTTGTGTACTAAAAAAATGATTTTAAAAATACTAATAATAAAAATAATACATATAATAAACGATTTTCGAATTAAAACAGATGTTTAATTCACGTTGTGATAAAGTAGAATATTTCCATAAATAATTCACTAATTTTATTGGAATGGAATTTCGATTGAAATCGACTTATTTTAAGCAATAAATATTAGGTACATCGTTTATTAAATATTAATTACACGTTAATATGCCTAAAATAATAATTTATTTTAAAACACGATTTATTGCCATGTATTTCTCCTCGAGCTTATGTTGTCAATTTGCATTTTATTGTGATTAATACTAAATCTAATTTGGCTCTGGGCGCCGGTAAGGCTTCGGCTCGAAATAGAAAATAATTAATACATAAAATTAACAAAAACACAACGCCTATAAAAAAATCTTGTTTACCGAATAACAGTCTACTAATTTTAACCGTAGGGGTGTATTTATGTATATAAGTATATTTATAATGAATAAAAGTTTTTTGAGTGGCTTCTAACATGTGACTATCACTCCACGAATCGCTCGAGGCTTTACTATATATAGTTAGGTTAATTAAAACTTTCGATATGTATAGGCGCAATAATTGGCCAATTAAATTGATGAATATGCTCACGTTTATTATTTACAAATGTATGATCGATTGGTTGACTTTTACGATAGCGGTCAAGTGATTATGCCCTTTTTAATATAATTGCAATTTGAGCTAAAAATATTTATCGCAAAAAAAATGTTTTCATCTATCAACTTAACATTATATAATATAGGTAATAAATTAAAATCTTAAACCTTCCGTATTATATCAGAACAATGCTAAAATATTATACAAGATTCTGCACATTTTCTAAAAATTTGAATTTCATAAAAATGTAGTTATTGTAATTTATTTTGTCGTCCTGAACTTAGATCTAAGTTTAAATCGTAGGTTCAAGTTCAAGTTTAACGATAAAATTCAACAATAAACAGTTAGGGTAAAGTCATCAAATAAATAACCATTCGATTAAACTACTTTGAAACACAATGAAAAGTTGCTTAAGTTATATGTTTTTAGGGTTTGAAAACCCTAGGTGGTGATGACTTCGTAGCCAGTGAAACTCAGGGTGGAATCTAGTTAGAGATTTATTACATTATATTTATAATTGTTGTGACAGATGATAAATGGCGAGATGATTTCTCCGAGCGGTGGTGGAGAAGCTGGCGGAGGGATGTGTGAGTCTATGTTCGTATGTTGTCCGCGGGCTGCAAAGTTTTCTGACCAATCGCAATTAAGTAACAATCATCCAGCCAATCACTGCAGTCGCTTCTTTAAACGGCGAAATAGGTAAACGCCTTTAGAAAGCGACGTTCGCTTGATGGTCATTGTTCAAGGTCGTATTGCATTGCAACTTGAATGTTGTGGGTCCGGTGATTGATTATATGCATGACCGTTTCGCAAAAAAAATATTCTTTTAATGAGAATATTTACTTTTAAAACATAACTCGTGTTATTTATGAATTTTTTTCTGGTCGTAACGAGGGCTGTGTGGGGTCCCAATCGTTTACGCTATTGTCTTGTTTCCTTGTTGATGGATTATTATTTTGATCACAGTAAATTAACGCTGGTTTTATAACAAAGACCTTTTCAAACGTAGTAATCACTACAATTTTATTAAAATCAGACCATTTATGTCAAAAATATCATAAAAAAAATCAAACTGGTAATAGAGGAACTTACTATGTCATCAATTTGGCTTTAGAAATAAACATTCTACAATAGAGCATATGCATAGATTGGCAAAATATATTTATAATGACTTTCAAAATTAAAAATATAGCTCAGCTGTATTTTTAGATTTTCCTCAAAAGTTCAATCTTGGCTCTCTAAAGAACATATAAGAGCTAATGAAACTAATTAAATTATTGTTACATTAAAGCTAAACAAAGATAATAGTCCTCTAGTATTCATTAACGGGAAACGGGTATTACAAGGAACTTCGCAAAATATATTAAAATTCATCTCGACAGAAGACTAATTTAGAACTCATTTTTGGACTTCGCAGGTTGTATTCTCAAGTCTATTTTATGGAGCTAAACATTTTTTAGATATTCCAGAATAAATTCGGTTTATGCCTAACAATTACATATGCTGTCAGTGTAAAATAAATCATAAGTGAAGCATAATTTAACAGATTAAAAACTAACCCCAACATACCGATAAGTAATCTGCTAAAATATGTTATAACTGAATGTAGATGAAGCGTATAAATATGTTTAAACTAGTAGATAGATTTCATTAACATAAATAATATTATGACCACTTAAAAAAGTTATTTACTTATATATAACGAGAGAAAAATAAGACTATAATTTAATTTAAAAAAACATACTTTAGTTTTATGGCAATTATTTAAAATAAACCTCTAGTGGGAGACTTCCTAAAGTAATTTTTCTATTCTCTTCCCTACGTGCTTACTTGTTGGGAGAAAGGATAAAACAGGAAATATATTTAATGTAAGAATTTATTATTTTCCGAATAGACAGAAAAAAAATCTATAAATTACGTAGATTTATGTAATAAAAAAGCGATTTCACAAAGATTATTTTTGACTTGATAGACTTTATAAATATTTTTCATTATAATAAAACCTTAAATAATGAATACATTTTTTTTAACAAGTTAATTAGCATTTTTCCAACGCATATTTATTACATTATAACATGACACTCGGTAATGTCTCACGAACGAAAGCGAAACTGAGTAGTAACTTTCTCTCAGGTTATTATATTTTTTATCGCATTTTTATACTCACATTATAAATTTGCATATCGAAGCATTGTTTAATGTTTATTTTATACGTTTAACACATTGTTTATAAGCCGAGACGTATAATAAAGTGTTAAAATTTATAAGATATAACTTGAAGAAAAAATGCGTTTCTTCATCAGCCCACGCGCTTTCAACATTTTCGAAACAATTTTTTATTTGAAAAACACAAACACAGTTGCGATTCGATGTGGAAAATTCGTAAAAAATTTCCACGCCGAATCGCCATTTCCTCGCCGACTAAAATGAAATGGGCGATAAGTGGCGAAACCTTTCTGGCGAAATATTAATAAAAAAAAAGTGTGCTTGTATTATATTTTTAGAGGACATGCGTATTTTTTCTTATTTAAATATTTATTCAAGAAAGAGTAACTTTAAGTGTGGTTTTAATAATATATTAAATTAATGACCTCTATGACGTGTCTGGTGACTTAACGCGTTAAAAGACCAGGGAAGAAAAAATGTGCCGATGATAGATGGAACGGATACGAGCCATACTCGTTTATCAACCTTTCCAGTGCTTTTATATATGTTTTTATTTGTATGATTCAGATATAAATAGGACATAGAAAAGCATAATATTATAAATATAGACAATAGTAAGCAATGGGTTATGTTCAAAATAATATTAACATAAAAAAAGCTTTGTGTTAATATTCGTGTTAAATTAAAATAGATAACTAATTTTTTTTTAAAAACCAAATAATTTATAATAATGACACAATTTAACATAATATGATTTTTTTATTTTTAATATTAAATTAATTTATTCCCAAATATTTTTTTAATATTAATTAAAATTAAATTTTCTTATTAGCTAGTATTGATTAAATTTAATACAAGCTAATAAGAAAGTCCACAGCTACATACTATTGACTCGAAAATATGAGTAATTTCTTCAATTTCGGCAATTACAAAGTGTTTTTTTTTATTTGTATTCACTATTTTATTTGGTCAAAACTTTTTAAAATAACTGAAACTGCAGCAATACGTCAAGGAGAAAGAGTTGAATACCCGCGTTATAGAACTGTATGTGATTCAATACCATTACCAATAAAATTCAATATCAGCTGCTAAGAAATTCCATAGGTGCATAAGCAAATAAAGTGGGTTTTTTTCATTCTTTTGATTGTATTCGCCGATTGTTTGTCAGATTTTAGCTTGAATATAGATTTAATAAATAACTAATACTGCAGCGGTACATTGAGGAGAAAATTTGATTTTCTATATTTTTTAAATATTCCGTTACAAATGTAAACAAATACTTAACGAATAATTTAAATAACAAATAGATAAGAAACTGGTGAATATATTGGTCTCAACTTACTTAGTAGTTATAGATTTTGTTTACCGTGTTGAAAGGCATTGAGTTACCACCCGTCATATTGCAATTGAAGACATAATAAATAAATAAATATAGGTACGATCTACCGTTCGATTAAGATCGACTGTTTAGTTAACTTTATCCCATGATCTTTATGTAAATAAATAAAATATGGTCTCATTGACTACAAAAGCACATTTGTGCTACTAAAAATATTATCTTAGTTGTAATCGAGACATGAAATATTCACTATGTTATGTTAATATAAAAAGTAAAATAAAAATACAATTTAACTGTCTTTTACTTACTGTGGCGCAAAACTAATTTGAAAGCCCTATTGTAATAATACGCACGTCGAATCAACGTGTTTAAACCCAACTTTCAACGCTAATATAATTTATTTGTTATTTATAGCTCTCTGTGCACCACGATATCGTGTTCGTGGATGCTTTGGCGGTTTATGAAATTTCCAAAACCATTGCTTTTGACTCAACCGCTATAAATTTACGTTTATAGTGATATTACGACTTATGACTGTGCATAATACATGAGCACATTCAAAACGCCATTATAGACGCTATTACGATATAAAAATTTAATAATGCCACGAGTCAGCATCGATATATAATAATTTATTGTTAAATTGTGCTGTTCGTAGTATATAATCCGAGGATTATGCTTTTTTTAATACACTGAGTAAACTATAGATGGTTTCGACTAGCGACTTTCTATAGTCATTAGCGAGGGAAAAATGATCGTACAGGTAAGCCGATTATTTATTGCTTCGTTGCATAGCCGCCGTTTCATTAGTGCTAACTGCTAACGTTTGGATTTAACTGGTTTAATGAAATGCACGCTTCAGCGCTTTAAACGTGTGTAATCAAGATGATTGGTAAAATGTTAAGCTTACAATTAATTAGTAAAGAAACTAATAGCAATCATATGTGTTGTATACAATAAGACTGCTTAGTACTAAGTCAAGTATTTACATAGCCTTTTTAATTTTAAACCATAATTGATTAAACAAATTATTTACTTCTACGCTATCTAATAATACAAAAAGATATAATAATTAATTATAAACTAGACTGTAAAATTTGTCTTATCGATAAACTTATAAGATGTTAAAATCACCTGCGCTATTAGTCACAATTAATAGGTAACCATAACGACCACTTGAACAACGAAAAGTTAAACTTACTTACAAAAAAAAATAGATATTAGTACTTTAAAATAAATTTAGTTTCATGTGCTTATTCCTAAAAGGAAATCTAGAATAAACAGTCTCGAATCTATCCATAAAATATTTAATATAATATGTCATTTCATCAGTAGATTTATATTTTTACCAGTGAAAATATAAATTATCTGGCAGGTTCTAGTACAATTATATGATTTCAAATTTTCTTATTCTAATAGTTAAATCATGTGTCCGAAACCAGAAAGATAAAAGTATTACGGATGTATCTTAAATTCTAATGTCTCAAGGTAATCAAGGCATGTCATATTTTAGATAGATTTTTTAATTGAAACCTTTTAGTATAGTAAGCAAATGACTTACACAGCCAAGCTTAGGATTAAATTTTCCCCAAGACTTGATATCATATTGCGATCATACCGAAGCGGTGGCAGTGCTTTCAAAAGTGTGTTCCGCTTTGATAAACAATTTCTGCGTTTTTTCCCGGCGGCCGTCACGTAATACATTTTCCAACTTCTTTTCTTCTTCTTTTCAGTGTGTGAGTGCATATTTTTTTTCTTTATTTTCTTCAGTAGACACAGCGCCTCGCGGCGCCAGCCTATTTTTCTTCATTACGAGCCTGTTCCGTATAAAAGTCGAGCATGGCCCGCTAAGCAATTTATATTTTCTACGGTGAGAAAGAGAGAGAGAGAGAAAGAAGCAAAGAAAAAATCTAATACGATTAAAATGAAAACGACCGACTCATGCAAGCAGCGGAGACCTAAATAAGGGCGGCTCATTTAAAGGGCGTTGATGCGTACGGGCAATCAAATAAAAGTACGCATATATTTTGTATTATATTATATGTTAAGAGGCGATGTTTTTGCTTAACTTTTTACTTTTATGAATTCGTGAATAGCAAATGAAATTTTAAAATTAGCATTTAATCAATAAAAAAATGTTTTTAAGACATTTTAAAAAGCCTAGATGAATGAAGGCAGTGATAAATAAAAGGCCATAGTAATAAAATATACATTTAACAGTCGATAAGAATAAAGGTCATAACTTACAAAAGGCATTTAAAAGGTAGATAAAAAGCCGAAACTTGATTATTAAAAAGCTCATCAGCATATATACGAAGAACCCAAGACAGGCTCATATTAATGATTTAATTATAAAAATGAGTTATGGTATCCGCTAAAATTATTTCCGCTTGCATTGCTTCAAAGCTGCTAAAATATATAGAACAAGCAAGTTAAAATTTTTGTTTATCAGAGCTTCCTTTCTTACATAAAAAAATCTGGTTTCGAAAAAAATATGAAAAAATGTAGAATCTACATAGATTATATTTTAAAATTGCTTAACAGAGACGCGTCAATGAAATGGATTATGGGGAGATAGTCCAAACTATCAATATACAATAAAATTAAGATATACAATCAAATTCTGAAACTACTTTAAGTATATGGCATACAACTCTGGGAATGTGCCAGACAGTGCCACATTAGAATGATTATAAGATTCTAAAATAAAGTGCTACAAAACATTGTAAATGCTCTTTGATATGTTTGCGATTAAAACATACATCATGACCTAGGTTTTGATGACGTCACCAGTGCTATGAAATATTTTACTGTTAAATACAAAACAATGTTTCGACAGCACGTCAATATCGAGGCAGAAATTTCCTCATTGTAGACACTTTGAAAAGATGACTTAGCTATTCGAACTACTTTAGCGATCATAAATGGATCTTCATTAGTGCTAGTAATTGCGTAGTCTAATCAAAAAATTAAACGGAAATGTAGTATGTAGAAAGAACATTAATTAAATATAGAGTAAAAAAAAACACAGCAAACAAAAACCAGTATATTTTAAAGTCTAAGTCAACATCGAGGCAGCAATCTCCTCAATATGTACAATTTAATTTTTTTTAGCTAGTAACATTATTACTTTTATTTTAAATTAATTAAATAATTATATATTTTTTAGTTAGAAACATTATGACTTTTATTTAAAAACTAATAAACTTTAATTGTATTATATTAGGTATACCTAGGAAATATTATATAAATGCTGGATTCGCAAATTCCAAATAAGTTACGATACTTATAAATTATTGTATTAATAAACATTATTATAAAAATTTCGTGGTTGCCTTTTTGAAATAATCGGATTGGTATTTGATAAAATTTTAAATGTTTGATACGCCTGCACTTGTCACGTGCGGATTATCATAGCTAATAATTATTTTTTTAATTAAATAAAAATCAGAAATGTAAAAAATAAATGTTTTTTGTGTTACTCTTGAGTTCTTAATACATACATATCCATTTGAATGAAAACGGTATTCATATAATAAACTTTTTAATGTGCACAGCTATATCAATAACTGTCATACATAGTCGTACATAAATATTTTACTATCAAGTATATGTGAGAATTATTATTATTTTATTTGTTTGTATATTTCAGACGTACTTAACGTTTTATTTATATTGGTATTTTGTATGTACCAGAATTTGTTACGTTCAGTATTTTTCAATATTTTTTCATACCGGTAGTTTATCTATGTCGGTCTTATTAACGACTTTCTGTTATTTACCCATATTGAAAAAAATACGTTTATTACTAGTAAACCATGCGTGTGTTATTAATTTTTCAACAATTACGGCATTTCGCGTGATCCGATATGTGGAATTATATACTAGTATATTTTTTCATTACACTCCATTCACAGCCGTGAGATAAACGAGCATGAGAAACGCACAAAGTTGCTGCGATTCATAACATTTTTTCAACATAACCCATCATATGGATGCTTGGCACACTTAAGAGCCAGAGATGGATGTGATACAATCGCTATGCCGTCTAGTTTTTGTCCTTATACTCCATATAAATGTTGCTACGGGACATCTACCGCTTCTTAAAATGTTAATACACATGTCGCGTTTGTCATAGTTTTATTTTTTGCCTGCGATGACATTAAAACGTGAGACGTTTGAAAAACAGGATGTCACAGTTGAGGTCGTGGTAGGAAGATAGTCATATTTCAAAACGTCGCATTTAGCAATATGACATTATCTTATGGATGTTTACTTTTAAGTATCAAGTTGCGAATTATAAAGAACTACAAGAAAATATGACGAATGTAATAAAAAAAACAAGAATCGGAATAAAGTAATACAAGATAACTGTTAAATTAATATAGTTAAAATTAAATTTATTTACAATACTATATATAAATATGATTTTAATTTTATTCTTAAATCCATAATTAATATTGGTATTAAAAGTGCTACTCAAGAGTAAATAATAATATGAAACCGAATTACAGTTTTATAATATACTTTTTACGTTATCATAAAATATAAGTGATTTTCTCAATAGCATTTTTTTTAAAACGTTAAATATTTTTAATAAAAAAAATTACGTGAATTTTAAAATAAAGTATTATTGAACTTCTTATAAAATATTTAAAAATATGTTGGTAGCTGTTTGAAATAATATCAATAAACTTGGAAATATATATAAAAATACGAGAGCTCAGATTCTACATGTTACTATTATGTAAATATATTTATAGTTTTCTATAATAAGTTATCGCTCACAAGAAAAAATAGGCAAGAATACAAATATTAATGAGATTTTTTTATAAAACCATATCTCCAATTAATCTAATTATTCTAGAATACGAATGTGATAGTCTGTTTTAAATTTAGTTGTAAAAATTCTTCACCTCAAAAATCACGATTACGTATCGTTAAAGTTTACGAATGCATGATTATACGAATGCCTCACATTCTAAACCGAGAAAAATTTAAAGAAATTTCATATTGCATTATAAATTCACTCTATATTTTTTATAGCTTTAAATTTCATGATACCACCGAATACATAATACATATTTTTAACATACATTAACTATAAAAGTGTAATAAAACGCTCACGTTCTTAAATTTAATAACAACAATCGCGTGAACGCAATTGAGAATTATTTTCCAACGTAGTAATGGAAAATAAATT
Organism: Plectrocnemia conspersa; assembly: GCF_051122295.1. Lineage (NCBI taxonomy): Eukaryota > Metazoa > Arthropoda > Insecta > Trichoptera > Polycentropodidae > Plectrocnemia > Plectrocnemia conspersa. The sequence goes on from NW_028277165.1 coordinate 3,284,836, forward strand.
ATATATAATTTCATTTAACGTAGAAACATTAAAATCCACTGACACTGATTTGATGTCTGATATTACAATAGATATTTATTATTGCTATTCATATTATTAGGCTTTTGTGGAATTTTGTTTATGTCAATATAGAGGCTTTCAATATTTTTATAAATTTATTTCGTACTCCTTAATTTATTGGTATTATTTTCTATAGAAATCATTTACATTAATTCAAATTAACAAAAAATAATATGTTTTTTATTTAATAATTAATTAGTTATATATGTAAATATATAACTATTTAGTGTACCTCAAAACAGTGAAAGAACAACCGCCGTACATGTACGGCGATACTGTTTTAAGACATGTGCGGTCCCATTTCAAGTTGGTTCTCTTTTGTTATGGTTTCTCTATGATCCCTAAGCTTTGTATTTAAGGTATAAAAATATGACAGTAATAGCGACAATGTAGAGTACGCTCGGGATAAAGATTCCGGTTTGTTATTGTGTGCGTGAACTGTGTGGCTCAAAACAATTTCGCTCAGAATATTTTATTTTTTTATTTTAAAAGAAAATATATGTTTATTTAACATACATACATCTGAGCTAAGTTGGAAATTTCAACGGACAATTAAAAATATATTATATAATCGAAGAAACCAGACATTGATGTCATTAATTAAATATTTGCAAAATTCAAAATCTTTCACTATTCAAAAAAATAATGAAGTCTTTAGCTATTCTTCAAAAGCAAAAATATATAAAATGGGGAAAGAAATAATTCGCAGATTGTTTAATGGCTCGACGACTCTATTAAATCATTAGAATCCATTGAATAAATTAAAAAATTATCATTGGCGCAACGATAAGAATAATAACTTTTTTAAGCCTTACAGAGAATAGTGTAAAAAAAACAACAGCGTACGGATTAATGGAAAAATAATTAAAATATTTTAATCCACGGGTAAGAGAACGAATAACTTACAGTGTATATTTGAAGCCTTGATATCAATTAATCCAGATATGCACAAGAAATTTTGTTCTCTTAAAATTTCATTTATAAATAAAAAACAGTGGCACGAGTTTAGTGACCTATCCATGGGACAGTGGGCATATCTGGGTTAAACCAATATCAACACAAAATTATTTAAAATAAATCACTAGAGAAGATCGAACTTCTGTGCCACACTGCACTTTTATGACGAATGCCAGCGTTGACGAATCAGCGACTGTCCTTAAAAGAGAAAGCGAGACAACGAAGTACACGTTACGTCGCTTCTCCCTCTCATATACATGTACACGCATACAATAACAAACTGGCATCCTTATCCCGAGCGTACTCTAAATTTCTCACACGTATGTGTCAACATCCGAGAATGGATGTCTCTTTTGAGCGGATATGGTTTTTTCAATATAGAGTTTCAAACGCATTGGTATGTGCACCCGAAATGGCACACAATGTTTTGATATATACATATGTATATATAATATCAACAAAATATAGTGATCCATTAGTTCTACAGAAATATATACTTTAAATACCATAACGTAATACGAAACAAATCCGCACAACTATGAAAATAATCGGTCAAAGTTACTGAAATAAGCTGTTAGATAAAAATAGTTATTGCATTAATTTGGGAAATAAAATAAGAAAAAAAATATAATAAAAGGATCTATCTTTAGAAATAAATCTTTTAAAATAGACAAATATTTTATCACATATAATTAACAAATTATAAATTATCTAAAACATAAAAATGTGTGATACTTTTTGAACGTATGTATCATCTATTTTATTAGCCTTAAAATTATACATCTACAGAAATTGCATGATATGTAAAAAAAATGTATATATATATTTTATATAGGATATTAAAAATTGTGTTAAAGTTTTTTTATATATTATTTTATTAGCAATCTATGTATTTTTAATAAGTTATAAATATATCCATAGTATATTCATATCATAATATTTAAATGTCACTTGACCTATAACTTTATTTCGATAGTTCTAAAATTATACATTAACAAAAAAGACATGATAATTATACTCCTTTTTTAAAGGTGTACATATATTTTTTTTCATAGGATATAAATTGTGTTATAGTTGCTTTTATGTATTTTTAATAATGAATGAATATATCTATGGTATATTGTAATATTTTAAAAGTCTAATTTAAATGTCACTTGACCAATAAAATAAATCAGGTAAATAGTATATTTTTGCATGATTTTTTTTGCTGTATAATCAACAATTTATAAATTATCTAAAACATTTGCTACTTTATTTTAACTCGTTTTGTATATGTGTATATTTTTTCTATGCTTTTAACAGTTCATATTCTATTAGAATTGTGTTTAGATACTTTCATATTATTTTTTACTATCCATGTATTTTTAATAAATAATAAATATATCCATGGTAAATTGAAATATTATAAAAGTCGAATTTAAATGTCACCTAACCTATAAAAAATATCAGATAAATAGTATTTTTTCTGTATAAACAACAATTCATTAGTTATCTAAAAATCTAAAACATGAAACTGTGTAATACTTTTTTAATGTCTGTATTCCACATTTTAATGGTCTTAAAATTATATATCCACTACATGATAAGTACAATCTTTGCGTATATAATTTTTCTATGCCATTAATGGTTCAAAATATATTGTGTTTAAGCTACTTTCATCTTTATTTTTTTAATAAAAAATACATACATGGTTTATTTTTTAATATTATAAAAGTCTAATTTAATATATCGTTACTTAATGTTTATAATGAATAATATTTTCCTAACTTTAAACAACGTATTCTATAGTATAAATTATTAAAATTAAAATTACTATAAATTATTAAAAGATTCACGATAGATAAAAAATATTTATAAAAAATATATAAAAAAAAATTATATATATAATCTGGAGATAATCTTTGAGAGTATATTTTTTTCTCAAATATTATTATCAGCTAACATTACTGAATACATTACATTTATCTACGTGCATGCGTGTTGAATCAGATTTCATCTTGAATGTAGTCAAAGTTTGATTTGAAAAGATATTCTCAAGAAATTATATAGATGCTGTAGCGATAGTTATGGTGAATATGTTGAATGAGATATTATATTGCATCCGTACTAAAATTTAATAGGGTCGTTTCGATAGTTTAACTTTTTACACATAAAAAAGTATCTTCGCTCTCGTCGCCTTTCACGCTTTCCATTCCATCGCTCCCTTCTATTCCAGTACGCCCAACTGTTTTATTTGTTTTTATTATAAACTCAGTTTTTCTTATTCTTATTGTATATTATATTATTATAGAGATAGGTGTTTCCATCGCGTGTATCGAGCAGACACGACAGTCTGCGTCAGATAGTGTATCGTTTTACAGACAGTTCGTTGTTTGATTTTTATCGTTGACAATAGGACTCATCCGTGGATACACAATGGGAGACCACTTTTTTTGTGCTCGTATAATAACTGTCGCTCGTTGGGAACTACATAAATAAATTTATTGTAATTTTGTATAAATTCGTGACTGCGTGTCGAAAGAACGATTGGTGGAACTGTGAGCGGAGCAGATACGTGAAAAAAGATAAAAGGAGTGAATGTGAACGAGAAATAAAAAAAAAAAAACACACCAACAACAACGCAACATTGTTTCGCTAAAGTCGAGAAAGAAAATCTCTATTGTGTATTGTTTGAGATCAAAAGTACAAAAATATGGAAATGATTAAGAAATACTAATTAAGATTTTGTCTAACTCTGTTAAAGTTTGCCCAACTTTCAAAGATCTTTGAGATAATAATGGTTACGCTCGATTATGTGTTATTTATTATCTCGCTAATAAGATAGGGAGTAAAGCACGTTTATTACAAGTAACAGTGAAAGGCCTGAAGATTGAGAAAGTCCGGAATTTATAATAACTAGAGCAGCGAAATGTGTCATTGTTTTTAATATGCACTAATTTGTGGTCTTGCGTAATATTTAGTGAAATTAATTTCGTTCGGTTTTAGCTTTTTATAGGAAGGAGCGTTTAGGGAATTTTCACCAAAAAGACACATTTTCGCGTTGGACCCTGCAATTTGTACAAATGTCGAATTAATTGGGGTGTCGAATCGAGTTTTACAAATCCTCATTTCGGCTTATCGGCCGTTCGAAACGCTTTATGCAAATTAAGCGCACCGGTTAACCCTCTTCAAGCGAGAAAAGGCGTGAAGATACGGAAGATCGTTTCATCTATACATAAAATGCAAATTTACATTTATAAATATCCATTCTTTCAAGTGGAGATTTTTTAATTATAATGGATTTTATTTTCAGATCCTATTAACTAATAAATAAAAAGTTGCTTACTAAAGCGTTCAATTTTTACTATTGTGTCTTGACTGGTTTTCCCAATGTAACATGATGGCATTTATACAAAATATTATAAACACTATATACCAGGTAAAGCATGGACTCATATAATACGCGCTGGGAAAATAATGATTCCGGGCCTCATGACAAAAATGGCTTTTTATATATTTTTTAACAAATGCATTGAATATTATCTTAAGGATTTTTTATAGCTGTTCCATTCTGAGGTACTTCATCACGAGCAAAATATCCATATCTGAAACGAGCAGTATAACTCACATACAAACAACAACCAAATAAGTCACTCGAGAAACCTAACTTATTTAACTTTCGAAAAAGAAGATTATGACAAACTTTATCAAATTCTTTTTAAAATTTAGAATAGACTTTGCCACTGTCTTTCATATGCATAAGAGTTGGTGATCGTAGATTGATGCGCCAAAAACCAGATTGCTGGTCAACTAGAACCTTTCAGTGATTTTTTAAAGAATTAAATCAATAGCGACCGATCTAAAATTTTCTATTATCGAACTTTATCACCCTTTTTGATGATTTGGGTGTCTTTTGTAAATCTCTAAAAATCATAAAATGGTTTAAAGAGACATATGCAATATATTAAAGAAGAGTAAGAAAGTCAGCTTTTGAAAAAATTGTATTGATACTAAAATATCTCATAAATCAAGAAAAGCATAGAATCAAATGGTAATTTATATAAAGAACTTGGAGCTTATACAAAAAATTAAAATTAAATTTAAATGATTTTTTTTCACATTGTGTCAACGATTTTTAAAGCTTAGAGTATATAAGACCTGTTAAATTTTCATTTTCTCCATTTTATTTTACAATAATTGTATAATATACTAACTGCATAATATTTATAAAGAAAATACATTTTCAAATTAACGGTACATACTACCTATTAGATTTCTTACAATCAATACCACATATTTGCTAAAAGTGAGCAGATGATATTGCTCAGCGATCGAGAGTGGGGCCCGCGAGTATAATCTCACTTACATATGTATTATATATAACCTGTTGATTTTTAATACTTAAGAGACATAGGTTCTAATCCTATATGAACCCTAGTGTTTTTTATTTCTTATCGTACCTGGGAAATCAAAATTAGTGATTATAATATATTTATAATTTCGATCGATCATTACAGATTAGGTTTTCCTAGATTTTGCTGATCTCGCTTGATTAATTATCAAAATACAGCGAGTTGCGTCTAATTCATTGTGAGCTCTAATAATTTTATTCTAGTGTCTCACTATATGCTTAGTAGTATAATATAATAAATCTCGTTATAAGACTCCATTTGGTGTCAAATATTTTTTGTGTTAAAAGTTTACACCTTATTCGTGAAAGTTACCACAATCACTGACTTATGAGTTTTTAACCTAATTTAAATGTTGCTGAGTCTTAATGTAGATATTATGAATACATTAATCAGTCAAATTCTATAAATAAAACATATTGCTATTTAAAATTTAATTAATGGTTTATTTTTAACTCACTGCACTTCAACAGTAAAAAAAGGTAAATTTTAATTTTACTAAAATATTAACAAATTAAAATAGTATAAATAATATTTCAACTTGTTATTCTGTTTTATAAAGAAAGTGAGAGAGAAGGTACGCCAATTGTTAATTTTTTGATAAATCAGGTGTGTAAATTAATATCTTCATTGCGTGATGTGTTGTGCGTGTTCATTACATGAACATAAACAGTTTTATTTGTACAGAATTAGAATAGAAACTGTATAATAAGAGCTTTATACAAGGCACTATATTTCTATATATTTATAAATACATTATATTTTACCTAAGGACTTAATCAAGTCACAACTATCTTCAAATTTTATCAATAATTTTATAATATTAACATAGCTTGTATTTATGTATTTTAAAAATCTACAGTCCAATTATGATCCTTCTGGCAAAATTTAACAACGAATAACCAAAAATTTAAATTATGATTTTGTCAATTCACGGAATCAAAAATGTATCGTTAAAGAATAGTGAAAGTGACGCAGTTAAAAATATCGATTATTTTTTATGTTACAATCTAACAAGTTTTAAAGCTTGTCTCATAAAACGTTGATATATTACGTTTTATTATCTGCAAGTAATTTATTGCCAGATGTAATTTATTAATTAATTCACGTAGTTTATATCGGCGAACATTTCACGTTGTACATAATATACCTATACGGATTTGTCAGATAAAAAAGTATTAATTTATCAGCGGTTTAGTGTGACGCAAAACCGAATGTTTATTAATAATAGCGTTAGATTCATTTTAACACACGGCCAGGCGATACTTTGACAGTTTTATTGGTTCATTACGAGTTTTATTACGAGCCGCAAGACACGTTTATACATTTCGAATTCCATAGCGATAATTACCTTAAGGTCGAATCGATTTTTTTTTATTATAGTCCGATTCATGAATATTCGCTGAAAATTTCATAAGTATGTATGCAAACGTGGCTGGATTTGATTCGAGGCAGATTAGGTGCACGGGTCATAAGTCCCATATTTATATTAGACAGGTGGTTTGAATCTAATTCACCTTCAAAATCGTGATAAATAGATCTTACAGTAGTACCTACTAAACGTCGGGTACGTTCAGGTGCTAGATCTGTCGCAATCTGATTAATAATTTGAATAGTAAGATTTATCATGTGACTTGTTAATGGCAATGTTGGTTTATCTTAGTAAATGTATAAATTATCAGAATCATCTAAAAGTTACGGAACTGGTTTAAATTTGACTAACATGAGTTCTTCCTACATGCACATTATAATTACAAGAAGATTTATATTAATTAAGTCAAATAATAAGTAAGTGTGAAAATTGATAAGTATTTCTAAAATTATTCAAATTAAGAATAACAGATTCAAAGAAAGGTTTTTGCCGACTTTAAGATAATAATTTTAAAGAAACTGAAAATGTTGTAGATTAAGGTAATAACTTAATATTATAAATAAATAATATATCAAATAAAAACCTTTTTTTTAATAGTCAAATATATTAAAATCTCGAAGGAAATTCCAATATCCTGTAAGTTGACGAACGATAAGGTCAATAAGCGAAAGGTCAAGTCAACAAGGAGTTCAATCGTTTTTTATTATTCTGAATAGAAATGAACGAACTAATTATAAAAATACAATTAGCAAAAATTATAAAAATAATGTACCAAAAAATTAAAGATAATTCATAAAAAATAAAGTTTTGCAAAGCTAAAGATTAAATATAAAAAGGCTAATCAAAGTATTTTCAAACCGAATTTTGGTCAATAGGAGAGCGCAAAAACAATTATCACTTCTCAGAAGGCAAAAATTCACGTCAAAAGCAATAAAATCGTGTCGGCGCCGTCGCAGTGCGACGGCGACGGCACGATTTTATTGCTTTTGACGTGGATTTTTGACTTCTGAGAAGTGATAATTGTTTTTTGCGCTCTCCTATTGGTCAAAATTTGGTTTAGATGTACTTTATTCGATTCTCATTAGTAATATTTTTATAAAAAGTATTAATATAAATGCTTGATAATCGAGCGTTTTCACCGCGATGACATGATTTTATTGCTTTTGACCTAGACTAAAAATTCACTATTTGGCAACACTGAGCAGCACAATAAAAACACGTCTTATTTTCTGTTACATATTATTAGTAGATATGCTTAAACATTTTTAATGCTTAATTATAATTTATAAAAAAATTATAACTATAAAGTTTAATATTAAAAAAGACACCGGCATGGCTCTCTTGGACATCGAGAAGGCATTTGATACGGTCTGGCATGATGGCTTACTTTACAAACTTCTTGAAGCAGACGTTCCGTTTCAGCTCGTCCGCATAGTTGATAACTATTTGCGTGACAGATCCTTTCAAGTGGTAGTAAAAGATGAAAAATCCTCACCGAGGAAAGTCCCAATGGGAGTCCCGCAGGGAAGTATCCTTGGCCCTCATCTCTTCTCTATGTTCATCAATGACATACCAACCCCAAAGAATTGTCACCTTGCACTATATGCTGATGATTTAGCGTTATACACCTGCTCAGCAAGCAGGAACATAATCGCCCGAAGATTACAGTGTGGCTTGCGGGAGCTACGAAACTTCTACTGCAAGTGGAAAATTAAAATCAACGATGCCAAGACTGAAACAATCATGTTCTCTCGTAGAACAAGAAGGGCCCTTCCCCCTCAAATAAAAATGAACCAAGAAGCCGTCCCCTGGTCCAATTCAGTAAAATATCTCGGAATTCACCTAGACTCCCGCTTAAATTGGAAAAAACAGATGGATTCAATTAGACGAAAAGGACTTTCAGCTATTTCAGCGTTAGCTCCAATTTTTAGAAGAAGAAGTGGCCTCCACAGTAAAAATAAACTTCTGTTGTATAAATCCCTTATACGACCTCTGCTAACATACGGAGCCCTGGTATGGTCCAGCATATCCCATAGTTCATTTAGAAAAATTGGGGTTATTCAAAATAAGTGTTTACGAATAGCCCTCGGTGCTCACCCAAGGACTAGCGTAGACAAACTTCATAAGCGCTGCGGAGACCTGGAAACGGTCAGGAAGTTCTGCCACAGACTGACAGAAAGATTCTATAAAAGTATAAAAGAATCGAAGTGTTCAAACACATTTCTCACCAATCTTGGCAAATATAACTTATACGATCTACCTTTTAGGTACAAACATAGACTACCTAAGCATATCTTGAAAGACGAACCATCTGAGAAGTTTAACTATCTGCATCCAGGTGTCTATTGCTGTGACACCTGCCAGTCCCCGGAAAAAGTAGGGGCACCAAATGTTCGGTTTCAAATCCGCACAGGAGGTAGCCGCCGCTAGTTCTGGCACTCACAAACTAACGCATTTCATGACTACTGTAAACCAGCCTGGAAGAGTCAAATTAAAATTTGTTTTGTAAATATTGTTGTTAATTAGGTTTAAGACTTGATGACCCACCGAGCCTGGTATTAAAATAAATACATAATAGCATTATAATAATAATAAAAACTAAATCCCAATTTCGCAAAGAGGTTTTTTAACAACTTTTCCTCTATAAATAAAACAACTTACTAACAAACAGAATAAAATATCAAAAACTAAAATAGTAAATACATGTCTTAAAGTTAAGGAAATAACTTAGGTTAGGTACTTAATATTGTAAGATTTCTGACAAGTAAACCATATTGTAAATACATGAGAATAAAGAATTTGTAAAATTAAAAAAAAAAAATTTTTTAATGCTTAATTAAAATATTTCAGAAAAAATGTCGCAAAAGTGGCTAATTTTAATATTTATTTGTAGCATAGAAATAGTTAACTTGTACCTATTATTATTTATTCAAGAAAATAAATTACGATGGTCAAAAAATATAAAATGCCATTTTTGTCATGAGGCTCGGAATCATTGTTTTTCTCGGACCTAGGTTCGCTCTCAGCGGTCCTGGTTGTACTGAATCATTAATTATTATTGCAAGCAGATATAATACTGCTAATGTGTTGTCAAATAACAGTACAATAAAATATGTCTCATTATTAGAAAGCGTCCAAAAAAAATTTTATCACGACATTTTTATCTGGAAGAATTTTTTCCGACTGGATATCAAACTAAGTTTATCTTAAGATCGCATGAATATGATTTACTAAATTTCCACCATTTATTAAAAATAATATACTAATCAAATAGACGCGGTCCTGCTGTTTTTTTGTCATCTAATCAAATCCTCGTCCCTTTCCTTTTATTATACATTGTATATGTATATACTACCCGTATCTCACTCATTTCGTATGCATGTATAGTATATTTTTTCCTCAATCTCAGGTAACTGATTCTTTCCGGGGCTGTGCCCCTTGTCTAATCGATTCACGTATTTCGACGATTCGCTTTGCTTTATGCAAATGCAGCCGTCCCGAGGATAACTGTTACGTGCTGCAACGAATGCCATTTATTATCTTTTCATAGTGCATGTTTTTGATTCATTATTATTAAATTATAATATATGTACGAATGACTGTACATTTTTTATGTGCTCGTATATTTGTGAACAGATTTTGCTACGCGCAAGGACGACTTGGAGATTTTCCTTTGAATAAATCATAAAAATTTATGTAGGCTCATAAATACGCGTAGCGATTCTTTCATCTTGTACAAAGCGTATAATTGATTCTGTTATGTATTTATTTCGGTGAAACCAATAAAATTTAATATATTTTTCAATGTATATTTTATGTTTACGTCATACTTTCATCTAAATAATTTATATGTAAATATTTCAATGTTATTTTGCTATAGTAATTTCAAAATATGAATAACTTTACTTCGCTGTTGTTCAGTTACTCAATTAATGCCGAACCATTGTTGTGGTAAATATCAATCACTATTTTTGATATTGAGGCGAATTACGACCATAATTATTACATTTTCATTATAATATACAGTTACGCCAGAAATTAAGAACAATTAAATACCCTCAATTAGTGGTCGGAAAACTATTTTTTTTTGGAGGGCCAGATCATAAATATTTTATATATAGGCTCGGCGGACAAGAAAAAAAAATTGAAGGGAGCTTTAAAAATGTAATTTCTTTAAAAAAAATTAAAGCATCGTTTTACTTGCAGTTTTAATTTGGATTCGATTAGAAATTCCTTGATATTTGCAGTAAGTATTTTTTTATTTTATTAGTTTTTTTAATTGCTTCTGTATAATAGAGCAAGAATATTCTGCTTCCATGTCTGGTACGTCTGATGACGTTCAAGTTCACGGAAGCAAATAAAGTTCACCGCTGACATAGCTGGTTCAATAACACATGCTATATTGACATGTTTTCCACAGAGTACCTGCTAGTGAATACAATGAATTATCAGAGGCTTTAAACACAGCTTGCCAAACACAAGGATGTTTTAGGCGATAGCTCTGAAGAGCTGGAGAAACATATGTAGGTTGGTGCTCATATATTTTAGGTGTGCACCATAACTGTATTTTTACATATTTTTTCTAAATGTTTAATTGTTTGTATAATTTACTTATTGCTATGAGATTTATAATATTTTTAAATAATTTTTATTTCGCAAAATTAAACTTGTTATAATTCAACATAGGGCGCTTTGGAAAAACCTAGATTCAGCAGAAACGCCAAAAGTCGAAAAAGCTTAAGAATCAAAAAATGAGGTTGAAAAAATGTTTTGCAAAAATTTATTTGCAATCTAATTGGCTATTGATGTTTCTCACAATGTGCTCAAGCTTTCTAGTAACTGATATCACTGAAAGAATGATAGATTGAAATAAATATATTTACCAGGGACACGTTTATTCGGCTGCAGTAATTAAACATTATTAAATGGCTTAACCTTTATTAATTATTAAATGAACTACACATAAACTGACTTTATTTGTAACGTAAATTCATTTTTAATTTTGCGAAAAAATGCGTTAAAATTATTTGCATTTCTATTAATTGTGTATTGATGTTACTCGCAATGTGCTCAAAATTTCTCACCTATGGATTGAAATAAGTTTGCAACAATCATAAACCACTTTAATAATTAATAATCCGTAAATTATTTTATTATGTAATACGTGAGCTATTAATGAACTGACTTTAGTTATAGCCGCATTTTCCTTATTTTATTTTTGCGAAAACAATGCGTTGAAATAAATATTTCGTGTTAGTTATTTGCTTTATTAATTGGCTGTTGATGTTACGCACAATGTGCTCAAAATAGTCTTTCTTTGCAGATATTGGTTCATAACCGGACTATTTTTGCTAATGACATAATGCAAAGACGCATTGAAATAGTATGTGAAACAATGCAATAATTTATTTCTAGAGTTTGGAAAGATTGGAAAGACTATGTTTGATGCACATTATTATTATTATTTATGTACACCGTATAGCAGTTTCTTTGAAAAGATAGAAAAGAGGGGACTAATACAGACTCGCGTCTGTATAATCCAAGCATCTTACTTATCTTCGCTTCTAGGTGTAGGGCTAATTTTTAATAAAAAGTCAACTATCCTCGCCCCTTCCTGGGAATTCTCGGAGAATGCATGCCTCGAGTTGTTTTTGTGATGCAAACCGTCGCGTCGCGTCTTCCCCGTTGAGGTCAGATGCTTTGAATTACAATACATAAAAGCCGGCTTTTTTCCGCTTTCACATGCCGGCTCGGGGCCAAAAATGTCGAGGGCGAGGTCCGACAAAGTCGTTTTAACAATTCAAATCGGGTAAATTTTTCAAGATAGAAGCAACCTTTGGAAGCGGCGCAGTTCAATGGGTCGCCGAAGAGAATGAATGGTTAGAATGCGTCAGATGGCAGTAATGCGTGATCGATTGCTATGGTGGCTTTTGGATTGTTGCAGAAGTCTTGGGAAAAGTAAAAAAAAGATTCCTTGTCTAACGGTAGACTTTAATTTTTTGATATGTAATAACTTCAACCTTTGAATCTTTGCAAGTAACATCACATTTTTACTTTTATCATAATTTATACGTATCTTGATTGAGTAATTTTCAAATACATAAATGTGATCTTGTTCCGTTCTGTATGTTGCACTTTTCAATCTCCTGTTATATGTGATAAGCAATTTACAAAATAAAAATTACCATAAAGATAATTTAACATGATTTAAATATAGAGTAATATGCTGTATCTGAATTAACTCTGTAATTTAGACCTAGTCTAAAATTTATTATTTTTGCTGTAACATTTTTAGTATTATGCGTTTCCCAAACCGCTTCACACGCTTAACATTATTTTATTAAAAAAATATTATACATCCCGTCATAATATAGACATAATAGTCCGTAATTGTAACACAAAGTACAATGTTCAATTGAACGAAGTAAAATCGTACTTTATTGCTACCGATAATATCCAAGTATTAGAAAAACTCCTATTGAAAGGAATGACACTCATAATAGAGAAGAAAAATCAATTCCTGATCATCAGATTGGGTTTCAATATTCACATTCTATCATACAATCGCATCTCTGATTTAATAAAAAATGTATTCAAAGAAAAATAGATGTTGCTCAAGCTTATGCCAGAGTATGGCACAGATGCTTAATTTAAAAATTCAACAGTATACTACCGAAGCAATATATTATATATAGAAATTATTAGAACTGTACATTTCTAACAGATAATTTAGATTTAAACAAGAAAACGAATGTCCCGAATTAAATTAAATAAGTGCTGGAGTCCCAGAAGGAAGTGTCCTAGAGCCGACACTTGTTTTGCCACAATTTGTATTTTTTTAAATTTTTTTATTAAATCTTCCGATGTACACGCGTCACACACAGCCGTAAAATATGATAAAACCATCCATTAATGTAAGCATATAATAAAAGTAATACAAATATTAATTTTAAGCATTTTTGTAATAATTTATTTCTATAAAAATATTTTAAAATGTTGTACTTTAAACAATCCTAATTATAATTTTAAACCAAAATGCATAATCAAGATTATGGCACATATTACATACGATGCATAAATAGTATTATGTCGTAGCAAAAATGATGAATTTGCCAGAAAATGATATGTAAATTCGTCGTATTATATTATTATTAATAACGAAACTGCACTTACGAACGACGACATGAATGCCGCTAGGACGCGGGTGTTCGTTTTTAGTTTGGAATTTATTTTTGTAAAATTATGAAATATTTTTTTTCTAAATTTTTTGAACTTAAACTGGATTTAATTTTGTTCCTATATTGAATAGTGGTTCACACAAAAAAATGAATTTTTTTTTTAAATATATTTATAAAATCATCTATATATGCCAAAAAATGCTTAGCATGCGTAGCGTACACCGTTTAATATCGCTTGGCACTAAAAGGGTTAAGGCCTAAATGATATATAAAAAATAAAACAATGTGCCTAAATCTTATAAGAGTAAAACGAAAATATATCTAATTATGATATGGAAATATCAAGAAATTCATTATTGTTTAGAATGTTTTGTAACACTAATGGCATTTTTCTTTATCAATAAATTTTAATTATTGAACAAAAATATCCCTATTTTAATTTTATATTCATTAAAAATCTTCACAATTATGATAATTCATTATTATTCATAAATGCAGTCTATTATTGCATCACGCTTTAGAAATGATAATGAGACAAACCAGACATAATTGAACTATTAAAAAGCAATAAATTTGCGGTTAAACCGTCATAAATTTGTGGTTACTTTTTTTTACACGCACATTTATCCACCCATATACAATGTGGCGTGTATGCGTTTCGAGTTCCAAAAACTCCGAAAGATCCATTTATCTCGTGGTATTTTTTGTTCAAACACGAAAAGCCATCAGTAAAAACGGCTTAACGACCCTTTTCTCCTTTGCGTCTGCGCTTTTGAATGGCCAAAGAAAATATCCATCAGACTCTGACAACACAACAATGTACCGTTATTTCGCAGACTTGACCAAGACCAAAAACTGCATTCGCATTTAGATCCATAGAAATTATGGACACAACTTCCAGAAGCGTTATTTTTTATCTCTTTCCTCGTCTTCGTGAGAACTCAAATGAGAAAGTGCTAAGGTCACACTTTTAGACGTTCGACAATAGACCGGCGATTTTTTCCCAAAGATTCTATTGAATCTGAGCACACGAATTGTGATTTGTATGTACATGAATGCATGGAAGAATGGTTGCATTCAATCCGGTCCCCAGAGGTCCGTGCGCGGGTCTCTTTTGCATCACAATAAGCGCACGAAGGAGACCCGCGATATATTCACTCTTTACACACAAGATAGATTTGCTATTCAATGCGCATATATTTCCAAACGAAACCATAAAAAATACGAGTCGAAATTACACGGGATTAATAAGGGTGTATTATATGCGAAAGAGATGTGTGCATCATTGATTTTTTTATAGGGTACAAAGATACTTGGATATTGTCGAATTAGATTTTACAGGTTTCTTTTCAAATTGATTCACAACGCATTTGGTAAGTTTTGTTTGCGCTTTATTAAATTTAAAATAAGCAACTATCTATTAAATAAAGAAGCTCCCGACATTAAAATAATTTGTTTAAAATATTTCTTTCATATAGTTTAAAGTAATAAAAATACTATTATTCCACTTTTCATGACATCTAATCTGAAAATTATTCAAAGTTCGAACCTTGGCATTTTAGTCTATCATATCTTGAGTATATAATATTTATAAATATATACATATGGATGTATAAAGTGTATGCATGTTGTTTCAACGTTAGACCGTGACAAGCGTCTATTAATTTAATAACAGTTCTACTAATTTAGATATTGAATGCTTGTCGGTAACACAACCGCAACTATAGATGCATATGTTGTTGTTTTGTGATTCAAAGATTGTTGAATAGATATAAATAATTAAATGTGCTATATATACATAAAAACTTTGATATGAATTTATAGATAAGTTCGCTTGTAAGCAAACTGGTTTCTAAAAAGGTATTTGTATAAAAATACAATCAACTTTAAGGCAAATTGTAACTAATGTAAATAAACTTGCATTTTTTGAAACAAATATGTATTTTTATTTGTATTTAAATGCAATCTGTCTATTTGCAAAATAAGCCATTTTTATTATATTTATCGGCGGTGTCTACTATGACCGAAATTTGCAGAATTCGTTCGTTGAACAAAATAAAATGTTAAAAGGGCCCAGCCTTTATTTAATTTTAACGCTTATCTCAAAAACAGGTAGTCGTTTTTTCACTAAATATACCCGAATGACCAGAGATGCTCCAAAATACATGGTCCTTAATGAGCATTTTTTCAATGTATGAGATCTCAAAACAAAAAAATGGTTTAAAACCTTCGAAAATTATTTATGAACAAGATGTTTTTTGGCGGTATCTACTATGACGGAAATTTGCAGAATTCATTCATTAAACGAAACAATGTTTTAGAAGGACCCAGCATTTTTTATCGTTTAACTAGGTGTACAATCAGAGTAATTATAAATAAAAAAAATTTAATAGTTGTAAAAATATTTAAATTGTTTGGTATTCAAGAAATATTTAAACATATATTTATATTTTATTTAAATTTGAGTCTTAATTTGATAATATTTGTATCTTATTTTCCTTTACTCTTCCTGCTTTTATTTTCTCTTAGATATTTTTAGATTCTCATGGTGATTTCTATAAAAAATCTTTTTACTGCCCGAGTTTTGCTAGCATGAACATTCAATGAGCACAATGAGCTTTATATCCGATCCAGCCACCCAAATTATCGGGAGTCGCATTAGTCGTTCGCCACTGGTTGTAAACACGCGGCTCGCGATGTTTATCTGGATTCGCTTTCAGCGTTCGTTTCGGGTGATTGATTAACCGGCCGATTAAAGGTTCGGCACGGACGTTGATTAATCGCCGGCGGCCATTCGCGGCAAGATGGCCGCCGCCGTCGCGTTATAATTAGCGAATAAGCGATAATCACTAATTGGCCTAGGGCTGTGAGAGCATAATTACCCCAAGGGCCAAAGGTCTAGCCGCCGGGGGGTATAGACTAGCACCGGATATTTGAGTGGGCGTGCTTGATGTTGATAAACAGGCGTTGGCGATTTGAAAGCTAATAAACTACAAGATTTAGGAGAGAAGCATTCTTAGAAACACACCAGACAATCCAGTGGCGTAGCTAGAAAAAATATATCAATTCTTGACGATGTGGAACTTAAATATTATATAACACAAGAGCCTCCGCCAAATTTTCATCAGCATATGAAAGCAACACTTTGCACTCCATAGGTTTTTCAAGTGTTCCAGCAACTCCAAATCAATTACATTATGTGTACGAAATAATAGTTTGAAAATAGGTTTTAATATATTTGAAGGAGTGTTTAAATTATAACTTTTTAATGTATATATTGGACATATATTATTGTCTTCTACCGCGGCTTTTGTATAACAAGTACTTAGAAAACTTGAAAAAACATTTAGAGGGAATAAAAGATTTACCCAGAAAAATAATTTTGGAATGATAGGCTAATAACCAAAAGGCTTTCATATTTGGAACATAAATTATTTTTAAATTTAATATTATTATTATTATTATAAACTAAAGATTATAGGTACAGTTGTGGTGAATTGAAAGTTGACATGGCGGTTGATTATTTTATCAACTTATTAAATGCATTTTTTACCCTTTTTCGAATTTATAATAGATAATCTATTCTATAAGTAAAAGAAACATTAAAAATGTCATTATATGTCTCGATTAACACGGTTTCGATTCAAGCAATACTTCCTGAAACGTGTAAATCGAAGGATAAGTGAATATTATATGGCATTTGTTACTATAGTTTAGTTTGCACTTATCTTTTCATACACTTATTATTTTTTCAGTGCTTAATCAATATTCAAAAACCGACATTTATCTTCTGAATATTTTTTAGAAGGCGTGTGTATATTGATTTTTTCAATATAACACTGACTACACAAATATTGTTTATTTGCAAGTAAATAGTTGGCATTCGCTGCAAGCAGCGAATTCACCAAGGAATGCATGTTTGCTTTTAAAGCGTGTATCTGATAAATTTCCTCGAATGCGACTGCAAATTTCGCTTAATCTCGTATTAAACACTTAATTCTCAAACTTTCACATGCACTGTTCACATAAAAACAAGTATCGCTCAAGATATAATTTTCTTTTCAGAAAATAAAATCGATGCAGAAAAAAAATCGAAAACATCAATTTTCCATTAAAATCTTTGATCGCTCTTGAATTATTTTTTAATGTCGAAAAAATAACATAGAATTAATTCAATTTTAAACTCACATCGAGGCTATTTTCTCAACCGTTGTTGTATGGTTTGAAACATTTATTAACTGTTTTACTCCGTACGTGTGCTCACTTTTCTCTCACATTTGCACAACAGCTGACTAATGGCTTTATAATCCGCAGGAGAATATAACGACTCGGCGCATCTCAAACTGTGGGAGTGATTGATATGTGTAATATTTTTTGTGTCGTAAAAAACTGATCCCATCCTACATTTTCACGAGGCAAAAAATTCTATTATGATCGAATCGACGCACAGCGTGATCAATAATATATTACGACGAGTAATTTTGGCTATGTCGTGCCAAGTACATTTTGAAATGTGTGATGAATTATTAAGTCACGTCTCGACGTGTAATTAATGTAAAAGCATAAATAAATAATAGTTTGAAACACTTTATTTAGAGAAATTTAAGGTAATACAGTAAAATTTACTGATGGAAGACCTATCATTATGTTTTTTTAATTTAAGTACTTATCAATTTTTTTTGTAATGTTTTTAAAGTTATGATAATCTTTTATTATATTATACATAATACATAATAAATTTATTTAATGTTGAATTTCAACTGCTTAATTAATATTATGGATTTTAAGAAAAATAAATAATATTATATTTGGTCCTTGGCCAACCTTGGCCAACTTTCAGAGAGTGTAGTGCAGGCATAAAAGCATTTAAAAATATTTGAATAACTAAATTACTTGGTATTATTATTAACCAGTAAACATTCACAGAAGACATTTAAAGAGATTTCATAAAAACAAAGTTAGTGAAAAAAATTTTTAAGTTATCAGAGTGTCTAAGTCAATCTAAAAGAAGTAAAATCTAGTATAAATCTATCTGTTAAAGCAAAATTTATCAAGATTATCAAAAATAAAACATTGATAATATACGACGCTAATAAAAGCTGTATATTAGCAAAAAATCCATAGAAACCCTATTAGTATTTGTACATAATACCTTCATTTATTAAACCGTAGAATATTGTCTTTACTCAAACGCCTATTATTTTGTAAATGTTATAAATATTTTTTTATAAAATATTTTTAATAAATTCAATTGATCGTTATCAATTTTTTATTTAATTTAAAAAAATATATTAAAATTATTTCGCATAGCCAGAAATTAATTCGCAAAAATTAAATAAAATAGTTAGGTCTTCAAAAAACTATTGTTCACGGACTACATAAGTTTGGTTAAACGGTATTTGGCTATTGACTATATAGTATATGGTATCGCAATTCCTAGAGTCGGTCATAAATCTATTGTAAAAAATGTTTTTGAAGTGTTAATCAGAAATACACTTTTCGTATTACCTGCTCTAAATATATTCTAATAATTCTAAATTTCAGAATCCAAATTTTTATTATTACGTCATTGGTAATTTAATGGCGTCAATGACACGCGTAATATTCGTTCAATGTATCTAAGTGTAGATAGTATCAAATTCAATTAAATTTTATCTCTGTTGTGTAATTATAAATTTGTATGTGTATGTGTGAAACATAAAATTTCAAGTGGCCGTTATGTGAGCTTAATGTAAAAACGTTTTGAGCGAAAATTCCCATTAAAGCGACCGCTAAATCGGAAAGTGCCGTGTTCGAACTTTGAGAAGCCGCGATCGACATTCCGTTCCTATGGTTTTCAAATATTTAATTCGCGCGCGTCGGGAATAATTAAGTCGGCCTAATCTCGTCGGACGCGCCGCAGAATTATCAAAATTTAACAGAAAGTAATTATTTCTGTTGAAATTCAACTAAACAATATTTTATTTTTAATATTTCGAGTAAATTGGATTTTTTTACATTTTTATATTAAATCCGTTTAATTGCCTCTGAGATTTGTGTCAGCGGCGAAACGTATCAAAAACCCGAAGTAATGAATATTATAATGCGATTTTTTCGATTGGAAATTTATTAAAAATATGCAAATTCCCAGCTGCGACGGGTGATATAAAAAATGGAAAATTTATGAGAAAATAAATACTTCAATAAAAATTGATGAATTTTCTTGGAATATTTACTCGTCGAATACACATACCTCTAAACAAACGCCGCCGTTTTATTTAACTCATAAATTCGCGAAAAAATATATTTATATTGAATAAACATCAATGGTGGCCAACAGCTGGCGGCCATCTTTGCCAATGGCCGCTAATCAATCAGCTGATTGGAAAACAATGGTGGCATGCTAACAGCTTGCTTATCAAGAGTGACATATCGATTGTCAAAATTAAATAAATCCACGTCCTTTCACTTGACTCATATATAAACTAAAAAACAGAGCAATAAATAATTGCGATACTAATATTGTACATAATAAAATATAAATGTTATCTATACAAAAATATTATTTTTATCAGCATCGTTATGTTTACATTATTAATGGCATAAATACGGCAGTTAAAAATTCAAGTGTTCTGTATTCTGTATTCTGTATGCAGATGTGCATTCGATCTGTTGCTGACTCTTTTTCTCTACAACGTGATTTATATTTTCAATGGAGATGGGCTTTCGTTAACCGTCTGCCTTTTAGTGTCAGAAAATGCCATACTATATCATTTTCTCGATCCAGTTCACCATCAGATTATTCCTACGATCTCGGTGGAAGCATTTTGGCAAGAGAAACTTCCACTAAAGATCTCAGAATCACTCTCGCTCTACACGTAAACGACGTCTATGATAAATCTTCCAAGATGCTCAGCATTGATATAAAAATCCCATTTCACATTGACGATCCGTTAATTCGTGTTCTCTATGACACTTCAGTTCACAGCATGCTTGAATCGTGATCTATAATTTAGAATCACCGAATAACCAAATCGAAAATGTTCAGAAAAGGTTCTTGAGATATCTTTATAAGAAAATATTTGGTTAATATCCGTTATTGTATCCCAGCACCTTTTTTTTAGAAGCGTGTGGATACGTTTCGAATAATCAAACTATTTTCGAGGAATTTTTTAGCATCTAAATTATGTTATAGATACTTAAATAATTGGTAATCTGATATATCGGAAGAATATGGAGAGTGAGCAACAGTTTTCCATTCGAGAGCATTCATTTTTTTCGCGTGATTCTCTCATTATGAGGCAGGCGCGTCGCCTTGTTCTCGTCGCTTAGTGCGTGTGGAACCTACACGCCGTGTTTCCACGCCTTCCCAATATTAATTTAAACTTCTTCGAATGCCATCCTGTATTATCCGTTCACTCTTGAATCGAAATCTCTGTATTGGCTTAAATTTCTGCATCTATCATCATCGATGATTTTTGATTTCCTACTTCTAAGCGTAAAAACACCATACTAGGAACCAAATCTTCCATTGAAACTTATGGTGTTTTTTGTTGTTTTTATGTGCGCAACGCACTCTTCAGGTGTTAATCCAAGCACTAGCAAAAGAAAGACATACGACCCGAACAAGAAATAATATTTTACATTAGTTTACTTTCTACTGATTTTTGTAAATAATATTATTAATTATCAAAACCAAAATTGAAGCAATGACGGGCTATCAATCAGCTGATTGAAAAACAATTGCAGCTTGTCAACAGCCAACTAATAAAGAGCGACAGATCGATCGTCAAACTTAAATAAATCCTCATGTGTCACATACAGATCTTAGATAAGCAAACTGGAATACCGGTTTTTTATGTATTGACTTAAGCAGAAAATGGGCATCGAGAGAATGTCGTCACTATAATAAGGAGCGTGTCTTTCGACTATCCTAATTAAGAATTAAATCTCATTTTGTGCTCAGTCAGGAGTTTGTAAGTTAATTTAATTAAATTTATTTTAATAAGCAAATTGAAAAAAATCATTTTATCAAAGCATTATTGGCTCACTAGATATAGGAATTTAACAATTCTGTATATTCTTAAAATATTTGAAATACTTGTGGTTATTTCCAATAAACATTTTCCATTTCGCTTGAAAGCTCTGGGGGCTAAAGAAGAATGTTGTAAAGCTATTACATAAAATACGATCTAATTTAAGGTTCAGACATGTCATTAATTTTCGTACTAAATTAACTATTTGTTTAATATACCTATAGATCAAAATAAAACTATTTTTTTATTATTTTTAAATTATTAAGCTATCGTTTTTTTAATACACAATAATTTATTCTGAAGTATACATTGCTTTGAATGGATTAAAACTCATCTCTGTAAAAATATATTTTCGCCCCCTAATTACAATTTGATAACTCAAAATCGCCTTTAAACCCAAAGTTTCTAAATCACAGTTTTTAAAGGAAGGATTATTGGGGCACGTCCCTTGGCGTCCTGGAGCGTCTAATTAATGGCTTGTTTTATCTCAAAGTTTAAAGAGTGTGGTGTCCCGTGGGTGAGGTGTAATTAGGAAACACCGATAAAGAGGTCGCTTCGTCTTCATCAATTATTCATTTTATTAACCCTTTTTACACGAGCCTGTGCGTAATCGAAGTACCATGGCGCCTTTTAGAGCTTATTGGAAAAAATAGGGATAAGTTTAAAGAAAATATACTTTACAATAGTCGTCAAAATATAAATAAAAAAATAAAAAATAATTTACACAAATCGTATCACCAGTTAGTAAAAAAATATATGTACAATTCTAAATTATTATGAGAAAAGCACCATTAATGATACTAATTAACTCGCGAGAGTCCCACATTATTTTGATATAAATTAATTTTCTAACTAACCAAATAACTTTATTAATTAAACTGCTTGTAACTAACAGTGTAATTAACGATATTATTGAAATTTGGGAATGCGTTTCATTCTAATTAAACAGTTTTTAATTAGCCATAATTTATTATGATTAATAAGAAAGTTTTACCAACGCTCAGATATCACGGTAATAATCTGTGATTTTTATCATTTTAATCAGAACAGTATGAACATAGTCTATTGTTTTAATTTGCATAGATTGAAGTTAATCTATTAACAAAAAAAATATTTATAAAATATACTTGCTAATTATATGAGTCAAATATAATGCAGTGTTTAATTAAAATAATTTTGCATATCAACGTGATTGTGTATCGTAATAAAAAAATCGTAAATATGTAATAAAAACGCTAAAGGATTTCCTATAAATAAGCATTAATAAATTATTGCAAAAAATCTAGGTTAATAGTTAATTTTAAAAGCATAATTTCCTTCCCACGTATATTATATCAATTAACTGTTAACTAAAATAATACACATCCGGGCATAAAAATAAAAAATCCAGCAATGCAAAAAATCAATTTCATTCCAACTCGTTAATTAATTTGTTCAATAACAATAATTTTAGGCAATATTAAATACATAAACTAAAAGTTAATACTTAATAATCCAATTCTAATTTTAAAATATATAATATTAGTCTAAAACAAAGCTATAAATATATAATATTTTACATTTACAATGTATCATAACTATTAATTTAAATAAATTGTAAAATTTTACTTGAAAATATTTATAGGATTTTCTCACAATGAAAACATCAAAAATAAAATCGATTACATCTGGAAAATGAATCCTTGTTATTTTTGAAGATCTTATTATGAGAAAATTAAATATGAAAGTAGTTTCATAACAATTAATTAAATATATTCATAACATAACATAACAAACTTAATTTTAATGTTTTATTAAATTTTAGATTTTTAACCTATTTTTTTAAACTATTTATAAATATTGCTATAATTTATTTTTATTTGTGTTTTTAAATACACAACAAAATACGATAACATAAATAATAAGATACATTTTTTTGTGAAGGTGTATATAAATTTTAACTTTATCTAAATTTAATGTAATTTATTTTGTACTTTTAAATTTATTGGTATTATTTTCTAAAGAAATAATTCACATTAATTCAAATTAAAAAATAATATAATATTATGTCTTTTATTTATTATTTCCTCAGTTATATACAACTATCTAGGGTACATCAAAACAGTGAAAGATCGACCGCCGTACATGTACGGCGATACACCTCAAAGGGTTAAGAAACCCCGTACGCTGTCCTCTGTGCTATTGTCAACGACCCAGGATTAGTGTTTCCTCTCGAAAAATATGCCAAATCAAGAACTCTCATTTTTTACAAAAATTTTCTGATTTCTTAAAAAAATCAGAGCTTTTTTTTGTTAAAAATTATATTTATATGAGTATTTTTAAATGTTTTAAAACCATTGAATTTTTTATAGTGATGCGTAAGAGAAGTTAAAAATTATTCCGTGCCAGATGTTTGAAAATATGCATACTTTCTTGAAGCTGTATTTGCATAATAATTTTTTTTTTAAACCAATCCGATTGACCCTATCTTTGCTTTGGTAATCTAAGAACTACATTAATAAATCAAACAGATAATACGAAACTGCTTCGTGTAAGAATGGTCAGATTGCAAAAATGTATGGGGACTTTCCAGAGCTTCCGAAAAAAAAATGTCTGGTTTTACTTTAGATGATACGTTTTTTTAAATAAATATTTTAAGAATAACGTGTAATAAGATACCTACTAATATGTTTTATTAAATGATAAATGTTTTACTGTACTTCAAGTTCTTTTATATTTTATTACTAGAAATGATATAATTCACAAATTGTCAAAAAAAGTATTGAAAAATAGAAACAGTAAAGATATTCACATATTTCTTTATCAAAAGCGAAAATAAGAGTTCTTATTTCTTGAGAAATAAAAAACATCGATATAACAGAATGTCTAATCATAACCGCTTGGACTAGATACGCCACTAATATGGCTCAGGAATTCATTCGAATTAATACAAATACTATATACTAGTACAATTTATATTTCAACATGAATTCTGAAATCACAAGTGCCAACTGTTCTCGAAACTGTTTCAGTACCTTTCGATGTCGTAACTGAGAAGAGGATAATACAAAAATGCTTGTCCATTCAATCCTTCCGAACACGTGTGGTGTAATTCGACGACCATCGGCGGACTTTTCCTGAAAGTAGATTATGCCGGGCACCGGTACCCAGCATGGCGTAGTGCCAAACTTTTATAAACACACCCAAGTTTTAAACGTGTAATTTTTTTCATATAAAAAGTGGGCGATTTTAGAATTAAGCAATTAAAATTTGAATATATTGGATTTAGTTAGACAGATCTAAATAATACATATTATTAATAAAGTAGACAGAACAAAGACTCAAAATCAGCATTACGTAGCTGTATCCATTATCAAAAATATAAAATATCCACACATCACACACGACCAAACAAAGAGCGCGCATTGACACAATCTACGAATGGAAAACGCACGTTAATGATTTCCTACACACATACACACCCATCATTCATCGATAACGTATGTATAGAAAACAATTTCAGTAATCAATTTCAGCATTCCATTACACAAACACACCATGCAAATTGATTATCGTCGTAAACAGCCAGTCGCATGTATGACCGAGTATATCGTAAAAAGCGATTGCGACACGCGTGCCTTTCATACACGTGTATACTTTATTATAATAAATAATATGCGGGTGCAAAGTAAAAGTCTATACGTGTATAATCTAAAACTAGTTTTGGTAAATTCTAAAAGATAGTATTATATAAATTATAAACCAGAGGCGCGCTTTATATATGGAATAAGTTCAAAGCCCTGGGGTACGAAAGGTCTGTTATCAGACGCGTAAGATAAACGTTACCGTTACTACCGATCGGAATAAATTTCACGTTGGATTGTCCACACGATTTATTGGATTGTCACGAACTTTGTGTGTATGTGTTCATTATATAGCTGCGTATGTACGAAGTGGACAAATAAAGAAATTTAAGAATATTAAGTTAATGCAAATTTAACTTTTCATATACTAGTAATTATTATTCGCAATTAATTAATTGGAAAAATAACTAAGAAAGCAATTCAGAATTGATTATTGTGCGAGTAAATTCATTATTTATTTACTAATTTTAAATTATGGCCTAAAGTATTTACTAATTGAGCCAATATAAGAGAGCTCTATCTATTAGCTATTTATCAGTATAATTTATCAAATATACATTGTTCATGTTATTTTTTTAATTAAATTTTTAAAATATCTGTATTTGTAAAGATCTTGTTTACATGTAACACGCATTTAATCGTCATTGCTATGTCAATTTTATAAAAATTGTCATAAATGCACGTGATGTTCTCAATATGGAAAATCACGTGCCGTGACGTGTCCGTTTAAATTGATACGAATTAAACGCACACGTTTCAATAAACAACATTAATAAACGTATTTTGATATTAATTGCACATATTATTTCCCGGTTAAACTAACCAGCATATATTTACGTTTTTTTAATAACGCATCAGCAGGTTATCGATATTTAGATAAAAAGTCTACACTCTAATAAACATCGATTGTAAAATGTGATGTAAGATTTTATTATTACTAATAAATGTAATTTACACAATCTTTACCCATCTTATATATAATTGTTCTAAGCCGCTTCCGGACGCGCACAACTTTAAATGAAACATTCTCCGTTCAATCGTCTACTCTGTAAATCGTATCGCTTTGTATGAACGGTGTGTAACAATACACGTAAACAAAGGAATTATAATAATAAATCATAATAAAAATAAAAATTGAATTTGCTCCGATTGATTTTCGAGCCGCCGGTAATGCGTTCTGTTGTTTCGACCAATCAAAAATAAGCATTCAAATATTCAAATAGTTTCGACCAATGAAAAATAAGCATTCGAATTCAAATAGACAGTACCGTGACAACGCTTTTATTTAATAATAAAATTTTGCTACGCGACAATAATTTTCATTAATTTGTCATTTGACTGAATATAAATAATCGGATTGCAAATTAACTAGGTCTGTTATAACTATGTTAACTTAAATATATACATAATGTGTTGAGGATTAGAAGAATACATTGACTAAACTAGATAAACAATCTTCGTAATGAAATCTTCAAATTTTGAATTCCCAGCGACGGGCTCCGAGGCCGAAAAGTGAGTTTTTCCTTTTATAAATAATCGGATTGCAACTTAACTAGGTGTGTTATGACTATTAAAATTAAATATATACATAATGTGTATAGGATAAAAAGAATACATTGATTAAATTAGATAAAGAATGATAAAACTATCTTCGTAACGAAATCTTCAATTTTGAATTCACGTCACCGGGCTCCGAGGCCGAAAAATTAGTTTTTCCTTTTACAATACATAAAAATTATCGTTGTTTCTGATTTAATGCACATATTCGTCAGATTTTACGAATTGCAAATAAATCCTTAGTATGTATGAGGATTGAAAGTTAATGTCGATCAAATCGGCGCTGTCGGAACGCTATATCAGCCAACGGACAGCTTATAAATGTGTAGTTTCTTGGATGTTATCTAATAAACAACATTTTACAATGATTATAAATATGTAATTGCATACCTGGAATAATCGGTAGCCAAAATATCTAAGAGTGGGTTATTTTTAATTCCGATGTGGCAAAATATGTGCAATTTTTGTTCTGTGCCTTTATTCCTCTTTCGGAATAGCCAAATTCAAGATATTCAGTTACATCAAACTTATGTAGTATGTTCTTTATAAAAAGATAATACTTGCTGACAGTGACTTCAACATGAAGATTCACTCTTTGTTTATATATACAAATTCTACGTTATAGGCATATAGGTCATCAAATTGCTCCATCATTGCTTCTGAAAAGTAATTAAAAAACAATAAGAGTAAACATTAAACACATTATTACTACTAATATAATCCATAAATTAAATTTGAACGACAACCGAAGAACAAAATTAACGGAAATTACTGTAGAGGATTAAACACGTAGATTGACATATCTTCATCTTCTTCAAAATAGTCGCAATATGTCATACATTAATTGTTTGCCATACGTAAATGTTATTAGATCTCTCATTGATTCTGGAAATTGACTGTAAACGATACTATATATGGGTAAAAAGTAACTTTTTGTTTACACTAATATGAGATTTTTCATTATTACTACCATTGTAATATGTTTAATTAACTTTGGCATGTATATCTTAAATTGCCAAATCACTGCTGTTTGTCGTTTAATATTAGATCCTAGAAAGTCAATAGTAATTTTGTTAGAATAACCGTGATATAGTATTCATATAACCAAACACTTACTGGCACTCATAATTTATATTTCGATATAGTCTATAATTCCAATGGTAAATCACTTTGAATCATCTTCAATTGTAACTTTAATTAACATATTTTACTGTTTATTGAATCGCACTAAGCTGTATACCGGCGCGCGCTTGACTGATGACAGAACTGTCAAATGTAAGCAACTGAGGGGATATCCCGATACATGATCGGGATATCACCGCGCGCTTAAGAACGAACTACGAAATTGATTTTAACGATTTAAATTGTAAAACACTTATCAATATATGTTTAAAAATCATCAAATTCTAAAAAAAATATTTTTTAAAATATTTTTAGTTTATACGGTATTTAAAATATAATATAAATAATGTGGATTTTTATTAGCTTCTCTTAACAAAAAAAAATATGTACTTGAATTTTGGCGAACGTTGGCA
This sequence comes from Plectrocnemia conspersa, assembly GCF_051122295.1. NCBI lineage: Eukaryota > Metazoa > Arthropoda > Insecta > Trichoptera > Polycentropodidae > Plectrocnemia > Plectrocnemia conspersa. The sequence goes on from NW_028277165.1 coordinate 3,313,521, forward strand.
ATTTAAATTAATAGTTTTTGGAGAATTTTTAAAATTTCGCTTGAAAAAACATTTAAAAAAAAAAGGGGGAAAATTTCAAAATAAGTACTATTCATTACCAACCAACTACTAAACACATAGTGTTGCAAGAATCTCTCTTACTGACCCCTTTGAAAGGAAACTACACAAAATTGTAAAATATTTTATAACTAATTTAATTTTTTTAACTTATTTAAATATTTTTTAAATTATTAAGTTTTAAAATAAATTTTCAAGATTTATTCAAAATATTTTTTTCAACCTTAAAAATATTTTTTATTTTATTATGGATTTTAAATATTTATAATTTATTATAGATTTTAAATATGTTTAGTTTATTATTAATTTTAAATAATGTAAAATTTTTTTGCACTTATTAATTATTAAAATTAATAATGCTGCGCAGATAAATCATTTACTTTAAAAAATATATAAATATAAATATTTTTTAATAAAAATTGACAAAGGTCTCAAAATTATTATTATTTTTAAAGCGCACTTTTGGTCTAAAGTAACAGATTAAGTGCTTGATATTTTCAGTTTATTATTTCTTTCTAATTGGCTTTTATATTTACACATAAAACATATAAACAACTTTTTTAAATTATAAATCAACTTATGGTGTAACTAAAAAAAGTTCTTATTGCTAAGATTTAAATTTATGATAAAATTGTGTTATATGCAATTTATTTATTGGTTCCGTAAGCTTCGCTGTATTGAGATTTCACTGTACAATTTTTAATTTATTATTATCTAGCCAAGTTCTAAACCTATTTATAAATGATATGCAATATTTAGATTTATCATTAAATATCTAATTTCAAATATAACGATAAAATTTAACGTTTCAAATCTAATAAATAATATAAAATGTTTTCTTCTGGAAATATTTAGTCAAGTTGTAAACCTATTTTCAAATGAATTGAAAATGTTAGTAGTTTTTTATAGATTAAACCATTTTGTCTATTATTGAAAATCCTAAATAATAATGTCCAATTTGAACCATTCATTTTTTTTAAATATTTAAAAAAATCAGAACGAAGCAAAAATTATATTTAAAACCCAAAAAGTTGAGGGTCCGGTATACGCACACTCGCTAGCTTTCGGTACCTCACGATAGTGAGGTACCGACAGCTAGTTATATTAAATTACATTTCAATGATTCTTCCACTAATAATATTCACATTTACGTGACTCTCATCACGTAGCACTATAAGCTTTTTATACATTAACTTATCATTTAAATGCTTTTTAGCGGAGATGAAAAACTTATTATGAAAACTATAGAAAATTATTATTATGGAACCGATAGATTATTGAACCGTGTTTTTTTAACATCTTGTATAAGAATTGATATTTTTATATGACTTTGCAGATAACGACACAAACGATGATTTCTTACACAAAGAATATAAAAAAATACATTCTACCTACGTTTTCATTTTATTTTTGTACTTCTAGAATAAATCTTAATAATTTAAAAGTATTTATACGCATTGTTTTTGTGTTTTTTTTTGTACTTATTCTTATTGATTTAAGCTAATTTTGTATTTAATTTTGTACTTGGTATTATTAATTTAAATTTATTTATTAGCACTTATCTCAAAAAATCCTAAGCCAAAAACTATGCTACATACATTATATATCAATGTTTTTCACAAAAATAATTTAACTGTATCTATTTACAAAAACTATTTCTAATAAAAATATTTTTTTTAATGCCTGCACTACACCTTGGAAGTTGTCCGAACCGAAGTTACAACTGAAGTCGGCCGAGATCTACGACTTCGAGTAAGCACCACACTGTTGCAAATTTTATATGCAGTCCGGACGGCGGCTTCTGTCACGTACATCCGGCATATTTGCGCGCGATCGAAAAAGGTGCCAAATAATCGCAATTTTTAAATTGTCATATTATTAAAATTACATAAAAGTTTGTGTGGGCACTCACTAATACAATATCAATGAAAACTTTTCGGTCGTAAATATTCAATTTACGCAAAATCTTTGTCGGCTTTTGCAAAATGCCATAAGGCATAAAAATGATACTTCAGAATACGAACACCACATCTGTGACTATCCTAGAATTTGTCGCCATCGATTCTAAATAAGAATTCGTTATGGTGTGACATTTATATAAACCGATCTAGGAAAATACATAAGGATATTCGAAATGATTTTTTTTAACAAAATCAAGTACCACTAATTATTTTTTAATTATTTAATTTCATATGAAAAAAATATATTAACGATATCTGTTAGAAGAATATACTATCAAAAATATAATTAATCCCTTTTAGTGCCATAAAATATTTTAAGATGTCAGTAAGAGTCTGTTGAAGTCCCCGATAAGCATGTGATATTATAACTTGACCACGTGACTACGATGCAGCGCTCGATATGCGTGTTAACCATAGGACGCCTACGCGCATACTGAAATTTAATCGAGTTACTCGTTATATCTCAGTTTGCGAAACACCATATCATTATCTTCCTAACTCTCGTCGCTTAACACGCGAGAGAGCGAAAGGGGAAGTATCTCACTGCTCGCGCTCGAAAGAGCAGCTCCGACTTCGGTCCCTTTGACTCGGAAAATAATGCCGATAATGTTCGGAAGCGCTCAAAGCTGGCAAAGTCGACTGAATCACCCCCACTTTACCTCCCGTTCTCGGTAACTTTGGCCAACTTCCAGAGAGTGTAGTGCAGGCATAAGAAATAATTTTAGTGGTATTTTATAATTCATTATGATTATGGTATAATTTGTCGGCGCCGTCACAGTAAAGACACTCGTTATTGCTTTACACAATTTTATTGCTTTTGACGTGAATTTTTGACTTCTGAGAAGTGATAATTGTTTTTGCGAATTAATTGCATTCTAGATTATATTTTAAAACGTTGACTAATAAGAAAAGTAAGGATTGTTTTAAAAAATTGTATACTAATTATCGCCAGTAAGTCCCTAAATTTATATGCTAAATATGGATTCTTCACTTCAGACAACATAATGAAAACAAGAGAAGAGCTATAGATCAAAATAAAAATTAAAGTCCTGTTTTGGAAAAATCTCTAAATGTACTGATCATATCTTAGCCTAGATTACGAAACTCAACGCCTAAACACAAGGATTGACGCTGCTTTGTTTCTCATAGATTTGCAAAAGATTCCGTGTCCTTATTTGGCTAATCGTTATTCGATGGCCTTCCCTTTGATAGTATGTCACGAGTCACGACACCCATTTGGAAAAGCGCTGAATTATAGCTTCATCATGTACAAAAGTTAGGGTCATGCGCAAGTGACGACCTCGCTTGATTGGCGCAATAAATGCGCCATCACTCTGGCGTGCACAAGACGAGCTGAAGAAGAAGGTCCCCCTCGTTATTTATTTTGCCATGGGTATTATATTAATATAACATTGAGGCGGTTCGCTTAAAATATTTCGCCGCTCGTATAATTTTACAGCCCGTAGGTGGTCGCCCCCCGCGAATCTGCTTCGAAATTCCAATTTCGCCGACACGTAACGTCCTTCGGTCGCATATTTCACGGAAATTTAATTACGCTAAACGATTTCGCACATGTTCTTCAGCCGATCTAGATGTATCCGAATGAGTATAATCACATATGCTCTTTAGGAACTGAATAAAAATATATTGAAGGATTATGTAGATATTATGAAGCATTGTGTTCCTTACTAAGAAGTTTGTATTATGCAATATATACCTTATTTTATTATAATAAATAGATTCAAGAATGCTTCGAACTAATATGTCATAGAGAAAACGAATAATTTATGCTTCGTCAAAATAAAACGCTTTACTCATTTTGGAAGATTTTTTGCAGATGTAGTTACGCGTAGAAAGAACATTTACTTGCTCTCAAAAGTGATCTGAGATCTTTCATGAAAGTTTCTAGTCAAAACATATCCACTAAGATCTTAAAAATAATCTTATGGCGAACGAGATCAAGAAATTGACACATTATGGCACTTTTCGATAGTAAAAAACACACGGTTGCCCATTTCCATAGAGAATCTTTATCATCTAGGAGTCACAATACCGGTATTACTAAGACTAAAAACAGTCAATACCGGTATTAACAATATTATTATTAATATTTTTAATATAAAAATAATAAAATGGTAATAAAAAAATACATAAAAAAGTTATGATATTATAATATATGTTTAATGTTAATATATGCTTGCGAATTTTTTGAAAAACTTTAAGAATTCATGAGTCGGAACATTTTCTTTTAAGGTATTAAATGAAAAAGTATGTTGGACTCGTAGGACCCAAGTACTAGTAACGGCAGTGGTGCACGAAACGGATACCAAAGTAGCTTTACTCCTCTAACTAAAGCTAATGGTGGTCCTACTAAATATTAAAAATAATCTTAAAATAAACACTTGAAACAACTTATATTTTTACGATTTTTTGAAGATATAACAAATTTATTGGAGTGTCCTATTATTATGACCAAACCAGAACCGTTGAAGTAAAACATTTATTTTCTTGAAAATTGTTTACATGCAGAAAACGATGGATATACAGATTCAAACCTTGAGGTTCGATCATGTATTGGTATACGCATTTCACAAATTTCTAAGGAAAAAATATTTCTGGTATAACTATTCCGTTTTTATAGTCGAATCTAATGAAGTTAGATACATGTACATCTAACGTATATACATACATTTAACCTTTCTGCTTTGCTCTTTTGTTCTCCGACATTCGTACCATTGCAAACCAGAATAACAGCGTTGTATTATTATACAACAGATTAGTATCGAACACATTAATAATACTTATTAAGTATATTTAACTATAAGGAACATGAATTCCATATAGCGATTTCATTGTTTAATTTTTGTATCGCAAATGTTTGTTTTATACAACCAGCCAGCGTCACGATTTAAAAAACTTTTATGATATAAACTTAGCTATTTCAAATTGATTTTATAATCGAACCGAATGATTTACATTTTCAGCCCCGTATTAAATTGCGTACATTATACGCATTTTTCACTTCGCCTATATCGAATTTATTATAACCGTGTACACACAGCTCGCGTAATTTATTTATATTACTAACATGATTTATCGACCTTTTAAAACGCTGACACGTCAGCTTAACGAGTTTGAAAATATTTTCGCATCGTTCGATATTAATTCGACGACTCGCGAACGCGCATTTCGCGAGAAAGCTAAACCATATTTTCCGACTCTGGGAAAACGTGATTAATATGCTTGGACTTTTGATCGATTCTACCATTTACAATAGGTACACATTCATGCACACAGAATGATAAAAAAAAAACAATAATTGAATAAATACTGATGAACCGTTCTATCTAAAAGAATTCATTTTGAACTATGAGCTTTCAACGTCGCAATTGCGCTTGAAAACAAGCCATTCAGATTCTCGACGAGGTTGCTAGGAACAATTATGTGTTCGGCGATAGCTATAATGAACTAAAATAAAAATCACGCTTGTGATACAATAAAAAGTACATGATTAACATTGCAACGTTTACAAAAACCAGCAAACATTGTGGGGTGGGGGGCGATTTATTCGGTTGGCCACGATTACTGTGGTAATACTGGCAACACTGTGATTCTTTGGCGATCGCCTTTCGTTACAATAACATCTAACTACATCAAAAAATTATCAATAAAAACTACTGTAGCGATCCAATCTGTGTTAAGTTGCCACAAACTTTAACCTTTTGCACTCGTACTAAGTATGTCGCCAGCTCGAGAAAAATGAAAAATGTTAAATTATTTTTAAAAATTAGAATTATATATTATATGTAAAGCATAAATATGAATAAACTAATACCAAAAACGAAGAAATCAGAACAAATACTTGCATTTCTCTAAATTACATTTTAATTTTTTTTTGTTCTCTCAAGTACCATTGGTTGACAATACATAACAATAAATTAACACAATAGGGCGACGACCCATTTTATTTATTTATTAAAATTATAACCATCGTGACCTGACAAGCAAACCTAATGCGTCACGATAGTCAAAAGTACTAATACATCATAATACATACAAATATAAACAAGACAAAACAACACAAATCACAAATCACAAATCACCTCAACAGTTGTGCATTGTCCCATACGAACTGAACCAAAACTCCATATGTGCAAGAGAAAATGTCAATATTACTATGGACAGAATTGAGCAGATAAATAGCATTGGCCAGAGAAGAGTTGGCAAGTGCTCCAGTTCTACACTTAACAGGCAAGAATAGTGGACGCGACCGAGAACTATAACCACCTTCAGGAGCCCACATTTGAAGCTGCTCGAGCACTGAAGGATTGTCTACGATGCCCTTGAGCAATTTCCAGAAGTGTTTAATTACATAAACACTTCTGCGAGTCGACAAAGAAACGTATCCCAGGGCTTCCAAAATAAAAGCACTGGGAAACAAGAACGGATAATACCCGTATTCCTTCAAGTATAAATATCGAAGAAATTTACGTTGTACTTTTTCCAACTTCAATTCATTACATTGATTCATTACGCCTGGGATCCAAATGATGGAGCTAGTTTCTAGTATGCTGCGGACTAGAGTATCATAAAGAGTGCGCAATACTAAAGTATTCCTGAAGTAACGCGCATTTCTCAAGATAAAACCGAGCATTTTTAAGGATTTGCTATGAGTCTCTGCAATGTGCTGGCTAAATTTCCAACGTTCTTCGAAAGTCACTCCTAAATCCTTAGTTGAAGAAAACCTTTCCAGAAAATATCCGCCTAGATGGTATGAATATTTTGCCGGCGTTAATGACCTTGAAAATGAAATTGTGTGACATTTCTTTACACTGAAAGGCAATTGGTTATAGCAAGCCCATTTCCATATATAGTTGAGATCCTCCTGTAGGTCGAGGGAATCAGAAATCGAATGCATTTTCTTGTAAATTTTCAAGTCATCTGCATATAATAAAAAATCGGAATGCTCTATTGCTGTTTCTATGTCATTAATGAACAATAAAAACAACAATGGACCCAAATTGGATCCTTGAGGTACTCTAGTAGGGGTCTTATATCGTTCTGAAAAGGAGTTATTATACTTGACGAATTTATATCTATTGGTCAAGTAATTTGAGAATAGATTTATTAGATCTTCAGAAAACCCGAAATTAGATAACTTTTTTACAAGTAAAGCATGGTTAACTTTATCAAATGCTTTTTCAAAATCTGTGTATACGACGTCCACTTGTACACCAGAGTCCAATGATTTTGAAACATAGTTAGACAAAACCATTAGATTAGTGACAGTGGATCGAGATTTACGGAAACCATGTTGTTGGTCGAGAAGCATACACCTGCAATGATTAAAAATGTATTTATGCAAAACAATTTCAAATAATTTTGCAGGTGATGAGATCAAAGCTATTGGCCTGTAATTGTCAATCTGAGATTTGGGACCCTTTTTATGAATCGGAGTGACTTTTGAATATCCAGAATTGTGGAAAACAAGAGGATCTCAAAATTAAATTAAATATAAATTTTAGAGGCTGTAAAATACCAGACTTGCATCCTTTCAGAATGTAGTCTGGAATAAAATCTGGTCCCGAGGTAAAAATGGACTTTAGTCTGCTAAATCCATATTCCATATCAACCAAACTAAAGGTTTTGATTGATAACAAAGATGACCATGAACATCGTAATTAGAATTAAAATCTAAATGTGACCCATTATTATGGTATACGGTTTGAAAATACCTAGCAAATCCATCTGCAATCTCTTCAGAACCTTCAAAATTGATGTTGTTCCAACTCATCGATGACAGTAAGGATTGGCCATCGCGTTTTGAGTTAACGGATTTCCAAAAATTTTTCGGATCTAAAATTATCGACTTTTCACAGTCTCCAATATAGTTCCGATGGCAATTGGAAATCATCAATTTTGCACGCGATCGAAAAATTTTAAAATATTGATTTTAAAATATTTATGGGACCAAAAAATGTTTTTCCCATAAATAAATAAATATACACAAATAACAAAGACATGCCGCTTAGTTTTAGATATCTCTACCTGCGAACGAAGAAAGCTTACATCGCTTGCAGAAATACAAAATTGTACCGTTTTACAACAATTTAAAAATCCACAAGTTATATCTATGTTTATATAAACTGATGTTAGGTATATTTTTAAAAACTAAAATATGTCCCACCGATGGTCAAATAAAACGTTGCAGGTAATATCATATTATTTAATATATTTCTTAATTAAAATAGGCAAAACTTTTAATAAGTAGCTTTATGGTACATATTTGTTTGTGATTTTATATATTCGAGCTAATAATGCTTAAATAGCATATTTTTATATACAAATAAGCAAAGTTATGCACGAAAAAGGGCATTACGTTTAATAATATGTGGGATGTTGATTTATTATAAATTAAAGAAACAAATTTGGAAAAATCATCAGTGTAAAACAATTGAAAATAATCAATAGGTTGTATACAGTTTGCGGGAACTTGGGGCCCATTTGCTGGAAATATTGCTATTTATAAGCTACATTGTCATTACTAGTTATTATTCTCTAATTTTCTGATGTGGTGCGATTTGTTTGAGGTACCGTTTCTTCCTCGCTATTATTTTAATTGCCAGTATTCGATTCAAGGCAACAGACCTAATTTCGACGTTACTTTCTTTACTATCATCATTGGAAGATGAAAAATCAAACATGAAATCCTCCCCATCACTATCATTACAATCACTAAATTCAGCGATAGCAATGTTATTTTTTTTTTAATAATTTTACAGTAAAATTAAAAAAAATGAAAACAAAATTATTAATTACTATAGTCTTTGATAAGATATGCTTCTTTAAACTCTTGTCTACAACACTGCAAAAACGCCATTCAAAACATGCACAGGAAATACCCAAAAATCGACGTTATATTTCATTAATTTAAATGGTGCGCCTGGCGCACCCTACGAGTAATATAAAGCCAAGCGCTGGTGCGTCTCACGCACCTTACGAGTAGAAAGAGTTAATAATAATTACGTGATTCATTTTATTATAAATAATGTTTTGAAGTAATGCTTTGAAATAAATAATAATGTTTTGAAGTCGGAAAATCAGAAAGTAGTGAAGTGAAAATCTTAAAACACTGGAGTGTCAAATCGTATTATTGTCGACTGTGATTTCGTAGAGCAGATGAGATCTATCGTGCTGGACGATTTGCTCATGTGTATCTTTAACCGCGTCTTTGGATCGTGTCTTATAGTACTGATTCGAGACAGCACTAGCGAATCGCAGATCAGGATGTTTTTTTGCACACAGCAACAAAATGTGTTTACGCATTAAAATAGAAATGGTAAACCAGGGTAAAATTACAATAGTATTTTGCGCAAGGTGGAACGTATTGTATTATTAGGTGATTAACTATTAAGTGGTAAACGAAATATTTCTAATTATTAACGCAGTTGTTTAGTCACGTGATATATTTTCCATTAGTGTGAAAATATTGTGTGTAACCCTACTATCTAAACATTTGATCTCTCTTTCCGTTTGTTCAAATGGTCGTTAGAATGACTTCCAAAGTATAATTTTGCAGCTGGTTGAAACCACCACAACATTACCAAAATAAAAACAATTTGAAGAAGCCGTGCTTTTTAGTAAAAAATTTTTTTTTTAATTTTGCCAACGGATGGCCTTCCTGATTTAATGTATTATATTATACAATAATATTTATTTTATATTAGCATTATAAAAATATAAAAAAAATGTTTCTCCTTTTATACTAAATAAATTTAAATGAATTAGGAATTGCCACGATTATTCTAAAAACTTTCTACAAACACATCTTCACTGCAATTGAGAATTGTCAAAATAAACTATTTAAAATAGAAATGTTACCTAAGCTATTTTTTTACAAAATATAAATAAATGAGTTTCTTTATATGTACTAAATACATACAATATTTTATTTTAGTTTTTAATGCATATAAAATTAGATATTATTATTTTTATCCTTATACCTGGCAACCCTAACTATATGTATATAAATTCGCTGCGTCCAAAAGTTTGCATATTTCTCATCTCAATTGCGGCTTTCGGAGAACATGTTCCGAAACCAAGATCCTGATAAGGTATCCGAAAGTCCGATAAGGCTGCCTTTTTTATTTCACTCTCAAGCATTCGAAATTCTCGTCGCTCTGGGAATAGCCGAGATTGCTAATCGATCGAGCCGCAAAAAGTCGACAATTTTCACATGAACGAATAACTCCGTGCGAAAATTTATTCAAACAAGTTGAACGTATCGAAACGGAGTGACTTAATAATATGCGGAGATAGAATGAATTCAGTCACGTCTTGTCGAGTATCTTTACTTATGCCATATCTACACCGATGAATGACCCACTGGATTTAATATAGACAAACGACCGGGTCTAAATTTAATTCTCGAGCGACGAAGAAAGACTTTTAGGTACGCCTTTGCCGTTTTGTCAAGTGTGTAGTGGCGGAAGGACGGTGTATTTCAAAAGCACTCGAAATATCCGAGATACGGTACACTGAAGTACCCGTATTTGCATGGAAATCAATACCATTGTTCTCGTGTAATAACTTTGGCTTTGTGTGATAATTATGCAGATTCAATTATGTCGACGCTTTTCTAATTATAAAACAATAATAGCATTGAATTGCGAATACGTCATTCAAACATAGACGATATTAATATACAATAGTATACATTCTAAACTAGAAAATCATGCAGCAATAAAAAATAATTAAATATATACATAATTACAATCGTATAGGTAATGGTCCTCCTGATAGTTCTTTGACTTTTAACGATTCGAATAACCGAACACATTCCTAAATGTTCGAATTGATGCAAATTGACGATTCATTAGCGCTTAGCCTTTATGGCATATTGATTCAAGCTTGACGGCTGAACAAGGTTTATTTTATATTCTAAAGATGGAAATATAAAATAATAAAATATCCGGAACGAACGTGCAAAAATATATTCGTACACATAATTTTGCCAGCGGGTGGTCCGAGCGTTCCAAGTCCATTTTTCATACGTATAATATTAAAACTGACAGTACGACGACTGTCCTTTCTTTCGGTCAGAATTGACGTTAATTAATAATGATGAAACTTGCACCTGCTGCAAAAAATCTCGATTGTGATTTTCGAACAAGTGCTTATGAGAACAGGGACCAGATAAAGTAAGATAAGATTGCCCGTTACAATCAATATAAAGTTATCATTTACGAATCGGTTTATGAACAGACTTTTAAAGAATAAAAATTCATTGATTAAAAACGTATGTGGAATATTTTTTATTTTTTTATAACAAATCTGATCTTAATGACTTGACAGGTGTTCCCAATGCGTCATTAATTATTTAATACTAACGAAAAATAAAGCTTTAAATATTAAAATATTAAAAGAGAACTTGAATATGTAACAATGTGACACTTAGTGATGTTGAAAGGTACTCGATTGTTGATTGACCGCCTCCACAGTGATTCAATATCTTTCTTTATATTTTTTTATAATTAGTAGGAAGGAGCAATTATATTGATAAAGATATTACAAATCTTTCCTTGCAACGTGACAAGTGTTAACCCAATGTGTCAACAACTACCAAGTAAGTAGTGATATACTAGACTGAAATCAAAGTCTGTAAATCAGTACATTTATTTAATTAAATTTGAACTTTGATTACAACTTATAATTAGCATACGTTACTATGCACAAACTAGCTCATTTTTTTTAATATTCATCCTTGAGATTAGGAAAATCTGAGAAAACCTAATCTGTAATAATCAATAATTTTGGGCAAAACATACAATATTATAAAAATATTTTGGGCAAAAATAAAATGATGACGAAAACAACATTAAAAAATATTTAGCTATTTTTACTCTTCTACTTGATTCCCATGTAAGTTTAAGTGATACAAAACTGGAATTTTTCTCTGAATTTCTCCTCTGCTGCTTATGAGAGATTCAATATAATATTTTATGTAAAAACATGCGCAACAAAGCAAAGCACAACGAGAAGTTAATACGCTAAATACATGTTTTTATTTTGCTCTCTAATAAATTTTGTATTTTATGACATGTCTGATTTTTAAAACGATGTCTTCATTTATATTCAAATAGGATTTCAACAACAATTTTTTTCCAGAATTATGTTAATTCGACTCTGTCCGAAAATAGCCGTAAACTTTTCAAGATCCCTCTTTTGGACATCGGTTATAAGACCAGACACTTCCCCTCGGTCCCTCGAGAGTTACCGAGAGACAAAGTAGAAGCAACATCGTGTCAGGTCGAAATATTGCACAAAGCCACCTCTAGAAACCACAAACATACATACAGACACACGCGTGTGTCCAAAAGTGTATATTTGTGGACACATCGAACATAGGAGCAGTTGGATGCGTTGGATGTTTACCACCACCTTCAGCAAACAACACAGTTCACTTTCAGGTTTTGGGCGCCGAAACGAGTTTAATGTTTGCCATTGGCATATGCATTATATTACTGGTGTGTGCTACGTGTGTGGCGTGTATGTTTGATAAATAACTCGTGGAAACTCGTTTCTGAAACTGGGTTGTTTGATATAACATAATATGTATAATACAATGATGTGTAAAAAATCGACTATTGTTATTTCCGATCCGACGAGAAACACTTTGAACGTGTTTTAGACTCAATTAAGCGAAATGATTGTAGAGTGGCTATGCGAAGATGTCGTAATTAATTATAGTGTAATTGTTAACTTGGCTGTAAAACTCGGTAATTGTAACGTTGTCGCTTGACTTGCTACTCGAGTTGCTGGAAAAATATATACCATTGACGTTATAATTTGTGTCTTATAATAACACTACACGATATTTTTTTTAATAAATTATAAAATATATCTTGTACATGATGTACTTAATTAAAGATGCATTTTGTATTTTTGATTATTATTATATATTTTAAAGAAACACTGAAATGTTCATAATAAAAATATCTATCTCAGTTCTATAGCTTTGTTATTGTTTTTAATTTTTTTGCGATTTTATTTGAAGCTAAATTTAATAATGCATACGTTTCTGTGGCGATTTTTATACTAAAAATTTCACTTCTATATTTTAAAAATTCATTTATTTTTCAGGAACTTTAAAAATGGCCATCTGAAAAGTGAGACCAAAAAGATTTGCCTAAGCAAAATCTGTGAAATCGTAATTCCAATAGTCGCAGATTTTTTAGAGCCATCAATAAGTTATTCCAATGCGTTGCCATTGTTATACGTATCCTTTATAATTATCGGATGATCACCCACAAAAGGCTTTCATCAAGAAGTGTAATAGAGGTGGAGCTAAGCAGTTACACGATTGGTTATAAATTTGCCTTTTTTCAATTCATCCAAACTTTATCTAAAGACCAGTATAAATTATGTAACACCACATAAGTATATACTCAACAACTCGTCTCGGCTCATCATGAGGATCCAGAATCCAGAGAGACTCGATGTGTAATAAACTGTGTATCAAACAGCTGTTTGTTATACGTATAATATAGCAAAATAAATCACAAAAATGTTATTCAAAATTATTTTAACCAATTTATCAAATCGATGATATTAAACGTGGTGATTTGAACGACCTGCGAAATTTGGATTAATTTAAAAGTCATTCTAATGACTATTTCTAACAACCGAAAATGGAGATAAACCTATATCGAAAGTCAGGCTAAAAAAATACTCTTTGTTTGGAAAGGATGCACGCTATACCCTGACTCGACTCTGCTTGTTGATGGCTTGTATGACCATTTATGTGTGAACACATTTCGGGGAAGGGTTGTCCAAGAAGCAATGCAATTGGCTCGCAAACATCCTCATCTGCGATTCACCAGAGCTTTTAGGATTGGTCGGTTTTATGCGTTTTTAGAAAATATTTTTTTTTCACTACAAATATAAACGAGTAATTGAATAAAAAACGGGAGAGTATATTCATTATTTGAATATACGTAAATTTATATTTTCACTTCGATTTTTTTTATTATATTACAAGATATTTCACTTTACTGATGTGGCGAGCGAGCAATACTATTGTCGGCTGTGAATTTGGTGGAACAACTAGAATCTGCCGTCTCCCTCTGGTCGATTCGCTAATGTCTCTTGTGTCTTGACCAATAGGAGAGCGCAAAAAAATAATTATCCCTTCTCAGAAGTCAAAAATTCATGTCAAAATTCCAACTGCGACGAAATCTTATATATGTATGAAATATATGAATCATTTTCTATAACAAAAATACATTCCTTCATACGGTATATATCATCTCATAGTGCAAATTAGTCAGACAGGCAGTTGTGGTGTTATAGCAATAGAACAAACACAGTTCGATGCTGATAAAGAGGGCACGTTTTCGTTCTGCCGTACGTGTGTTAAACATAAATGTTTGCTACACTGTCATAACGAAACGCGAGCCATAGAACATTTTACTAAGGTGTGAATGCGCGTCGTGTTTGGTCAGTTGTTTTAACCCGCGGGTTTCGTAAGTCGAAGCAGGCGTTCAACTCGTATTTACGGAATACGAATTAACTTCGGTCGACGCGTTCCACTTACGAAGAGACGCGTGAAACGCCGCAATTAGTACTGATAAGAAGAAGAGCCAGTAATGGAAGACGCGAGAAGAAGTGGCCATACGTGTCGTACGATACTAGTAAAGATCTTGACGATGATTAGGACTGAGAACGACGTCGGAATTGAGGATTAGCAACATTATCCACAGTCGGTTGAGACATGCTAACAATCGGTATGGTTGTTGACTTCTAATTGTATAAGCTCATAATTGACTATACTTATCATGTTATGTCTTATTTTGCGTACGTATGTATATGTTGGATTTCTATTGAAACGAAGCAATAAGCGAATTTATATTAATTTTAATCAGTTAATAATATTCATAATATTCCAATTTTCCGATCCAATTTATTTCTTATTAGACAATGAAGTGTTTGATATATAGACTAAATCAAGTTGTAACGCTTTAAATAAGTGATTGTCTTGAAAATATGGTTGTGGAAAATAATATATTTTGTTGTGACTTTGTGGGGACCGATTTAAGCTAGCTAAAATGGGGCTATGCGCTACACTGGCAACATACAAAGCGTCACGAAGTGGCGGATAACAACTTGGATTCGTGATGCGACGAAAAGTTATGGAAGTTTCATTAGATCAAGTCTAAAATACAAATTAAGCCAACTCATCTGTCAGGATGGGGAAAGCGGAAGAATAATTACAGACAGGCGTTACATCTCGCATTTTGCTCTATATATATAAAAGTTAGTCAAAGTATATTCAAACCGAATTTTGGTCAATAGGAGGGCGCAAAAACAATTATCACTTCTCAGAAGTCAAAAATTCACGTCAAAGGCACGATTTTATTGCTTTTGACGTGGGTTTTTGACTTCTGAGAAGGGATAATTGTTTTTTGCGCTCTACTGGGCAAAGCTCGGTTTAGATATGCTTTATTCGACTTTCACTTATTTTAAACTGCAATATTGTTAAAAAATACTTCATATACGTGAGGCGGCGGCGCGATTTTATTGCTTTTGTGGCGACCACACACAAGCCCTCGTTATGTTTAGAAAAAAAAAACATAAATAGCACGCAATGATTATTCAGTGCATTGAAAACATATTTCTTTGTTGCGAAACGGTCACGGATATAATAAATCACCTGATCTACAAGAGTCCTGTTGCCGTATACGACCTTGGACAATGCCCATCAAGCTAATGTCGCTTTCTAACCTATTTTGGTGTTCTAAGAAACCGATCGCTGCATGGTTGTGATTTTAAGATTCCGATGAGGAGAGGGCCTGCTGTCCGCGGACAACATACTGTCATGGGCGCTCACATCCTGAGAAGGGTTCATCCATACGAGCACCACCATAGCAGAGGAGGATCATCCTCTGCTATACTGTCACAGCCATGCCATCTACAAGACCTTTGAGGACCTCCCACGGACATCATCCCTGCGCCAGCTTCTCCACCACCACTCACCACTGGCGAGAAAACATCTCGCCATTAAAACTAGATTCTACCAAGCGTCTCACTGGCTACAAAGTCATACACCCCTAGGATTCTCAAAACCTTAAGCTTTAAACGTGGATTCTAAACCTTGAATTTGGTCAGAAAAATATATATCATTTAATGAAATACTATGAATTTTAACCCTTTAAGCGGAATCGTCGTACATGTATGGGGGTCGATATTTCACTGTTTTAATGTACCCCAGATATTTATAAATTATTTTTTTATAAATTAAAGAGTACGTAAAAGAGCATAACAAAAAATACGTTGTATTAATTTTATAAGAAAATATTGAAAGCCTCTGTATTATTATAAAAAAAAATCCACAAAATCCGAAAAATATATTAAAAATATGTAAAATAAATTAACGATATTTAATATTAGAGAAATGTTAAAATAAATTATTAAAACATACTAGAAAAGTAGTAAAATCAATCAAAGCAATTAAACGATTTTTTCTATAATTTACTATAAATACAATATAAATAATAATAAATAAATAACAACTAAAATAATTGTTCAACCCAATCATGTGTATACCAACAATTAAAAAATGTGTTTAAATTAACCTACTTCTCAAAGGGTTAATGGAATCGAAATATTAAAAAAACGACCACTGACTGTTCAACTTATGCCACCATCTGAAAAAAGCTGAACTGACGTCCCTGTTGAACGGCAATTCTTGATTTTCCAAAAATTTTCAATTTGTATATTAAATATTTCAGCTTTTATGAAAATTGCTGATACGAAAAAACCAAACTAAACCATCGTTGAAAAAATAAATAAAAGCAAATTATTGCAATGTATTTAATTATTATATCAAAAATATGTTTTTTCAACTCTGGTTATAATTTTCAATTATTCTGAAAAGAATATATTAATAAATGAACGATCGATTTGTAACCAATAGTCTGTTCACCCTAGATTCATAACGATGCAATAAGATACTAATCAAAACTATATATTATTTATTTGTTTAACTTTCAACCCTTTCTACACACAATGCTATACTATATAATACGTAATGATAAGACTATATACCTTCTACAATATATAACAATGATGGATGTAAAAAGTAAATATGATGAACGATGTGCTCTGTATCAAAAAGTCAACAACCCCATACGTACATGTTGGTAATTGGAAAAGAAAAAAAGATCGTGTCTGCACATAAGAAAATTGTTACGAATCGAATGGCAATTTGTTCGGAACGTATCGTAAATTTTACGGCAGAGTTTAAACCTTTTTCGCTCGTATCGAATCCAAGACGGTGAAAATAGAATTGAAGAGTTTATGGATTGCGAAGAAATCGATCTAATATATTAGGATATAATTTTTAAATCATGCTAAATTTACATAAAGCTATTTTATTTTGTCTACGCAACTCGTGAGCGTGTTTTTCTCTCATCTCTCTTAGTTAATTAACTTTGTCAAACGCCAGCTATATATACGTATTATATGTATATATACGAACGACGGAATCGGATAATTTTCTCCGCCATTTTAATTACCAGACATTGTTTTTCTTCAGTATAAAAAAACAAACAACATCCGCTTCCTGAGATTTTCGTACACAGTCGTGCCAAGACCTTGTTTTTCGTCCACAAACCAAATAACTTTTAACAGTGCTTCAAGACGCTACATCATCACTAAAACTTATTAGCAATGAATGGTAGGCGATAAAGTTATGTTAATGGCCCATCGCGAAACATCTAATGTTCTAAATATGAAATGAACATCTGTTGTGTGTGTATGAACGAATCCTTTCACAAGATCTGAAAACATGAAAAGACTTATGTCATAATAATAAACATTAAGGAATATGGAATAAAAAAGTTAACCACATGCAGGCGGAAAACGCAGCTGCAGCTTTTACACTAACAAGCCACAACTCCGTTGCATTTATTTTGTATTCTCTTTTAGGTATTTTATGCTTAGCTTAATCCAGGCATGAACAACCTACTTTCATTTGGCCTGTCGGACATTAAATGTTTAAACCTATGTATATATATATATATTATACTTTTTAAAACTAAACTAAATTTGGACTACAATTCAAATTAAATACCAAAGAAGCTTATAATGTTGAAAAATGTGCTTATTTCTTTATACCTAAGCTGATTAGTGTTCAATATAATAAAAACTGGGTTATGATTGAAATAATATATATATATATACAAACATATAAACATAAAATAAATGCATATTTGTGGCTCATGTAAAAGGAGCGTTCTTGAGCGCTGATATTTTGGCATCCTATATGATTTGAGGCGGAATCTCTATATTTATTCTATAAACATATTATGTCTCTATATTTATTCTATAAACATATTATAGCTGTTTAGAAAATGTATGCGTCTTGGGTTGCATAAATCCTGCAACAATAAAATTCTGTGGTTTTACTTAATACTCTGATAAACACTATCTCACTAATTCCTTCCTTCTTAATTGAACAGTTATTTATATAGATATAGATATGATAATACATCTCAGTTGAACATAAATTATTTTTAAATATTCCTATTATCTAGGCCACTAAAATGCCACTAAAAACTCTTTGAATGAATTTTGTATGCGCAGTGGGGGGCGGAGGGGGCGGGCCGCCCTGGGCGGCACTTGCTTGGGGGCGGCATATTCGCGATGGGATCGTCTAATGTGGTTCTTAACCCTGAATGCACTAAAACATGTATAAATCCACGAATAACAAGAGCTTAATAATAACCAATTTATTATTTTAATAAATATATAAATATATTTGGAGGGGGGCGGCAATTTTAAGGATCGCCCTGGGCGGCACATACCCTAGCTACGCCATTGTGTACGCGTTTGTGAATGATCGCTAGAATACTATTTTTGCAAGAAAATATTAAATTCTAATAAAGCATTTAATATTAAAATAATTAATTAAAATATTTCATTGCAAATTAATTCAGAATTATTAATAATGATCATATCTATAAATATAATTTATTCGTTTATGGTAAATAATTTATTGCAATTGACTATTAAACGTTTATTGGTAATAATAATGTATATTTTATATAGCTATAGCCCAGATAAAGGTATAATTAACTCCTTTATTGTCCCTTTTATTAAGTGATATTTCCGCTTAGTGAGAATATACGACGTCGGTCACGAAGCCGGATATTTACATGAACATTTCTAATTGTCAATTAAAATACTAATTACATGAATATGATTATAATATTTTTGTGTAATCAAACTAGTGTTAATCAAATAAAAATATGGCAATTGTGAGAAATTTTCCAAAATAAATTTAAATTTTCAATATGTTACAGTATTTAATTTGCATATGAGATATTGATTATTATTATCGTGTTTTATTAAGCGCCTGTTTCTCTGATCTGCCATGTATTAATTAATTATTAATTTCATTGTATTATATGAGGAAAACTCATATGGGTAGATAAGAGACAATGTGCCCAAGTCGCTTGGGAAATTCGCTCAAGAACGACGCTACGGACGGCGGACACGTCTCAAACTTTGAGAAGCGCTGCTCTAAACTACACACACAATGGGACGGTGAACGCATTTATCTCCAAGTTGTTAAATCGATCCGCATTGTGCTTCGTCTCACAATATTCACACTCGGCTAGCCGGGCCGCGACTACACATAGCGTTTGCACTACAATGGCTTCCCAATCTTGTCGGTGGCCATTTTGTTACAGCAGACACGTCCCAAAATGGCCGCCACGAATATTCAAAACAAATATTTGATGTAACATTCGAAATGTCTGCCCTAACAAGGATTCCTTCCCCATTCCGTGCGCTCCGCGACGCAAATGTTTGGTAAACATCACCCGTGATCCGTCTGCTGTGTAAATTTACATTCACGGGAAAAATTCACAGGGGTTCTAAAACTTTTCGTTGGGTTTAACGACGCGAGTTGCGTCGCTTTATCGCGCGTTAAAAGTAACGCTTTTTCGATAACGATCCATTAAAATGTTGACTTGAGGCCACGCTTCGGAATTTCTCCATAACAGTCTTTCGTTTTGCTCTAAAATATACAAATAAAAAATTATCTCTAGCAACTGAAACGTAATTACACAACTTGGTCGTTAAACGTTGAAATTCTTCAAAGATAGTTACTAGCTTTAAAAACATGCATTATAAATATATATTTCATAAGAAAATACAGCGAAAACTCTCAGTTAAAACTATAAATTCCAATCCCATGTGACGCCATTAAATTATTGAACAGGATTGTAATTATGGGTTATTCGTTTTCACCTTATGAAAGAACTTGAACCAATATGTAGTTTATAACTAACGGCAAACTTTGTAACGTTAAACTTTTCGACGATTTGCCAAGACTTCAAATTACTACAATAGATTTTTTCAATCTAGTTTATAATACCTATTCCTATATATTAGGTTGCTAGAAAAATAACTGCAATGTATAACCTATAAGTTCAAATTTATTTATCTTAGCTAATAATTAACTTTATCAATCGAAATAAGCACTAATAAAATCGCGATATGTTTAATGATTAGATAATACAATATTTCATATTTCAATCGTGCGTTGTGTGATTTAATATATTTTATTAAATATCTTCAGAAAATCCAGAAGTAAAAATAATAATTTTAATTTTTCAAGAAATAAAAAACATCGAGAGACAATAATGCCACTTAGAAACGTATGTGTGGCTATTGTGCAGAGCTGGGTGTTCTACCGTTCTTTAATGTTAGGCAAACCTTTGTCTAATACAGATTTCTAATTGACATTTTTAATGGTTATAAACTAAAATTGATAAAACCAGTATTAATTCATCAAAAACAGTTTGCGTTGAAAAGGCATTTTTTTTATTATGATTTAAAAGAACAAGTTATATTGTATTTAAGCGATTATTATTACTATTTATAACAATAATACTGTATAACAAAAAAATGACAGAAAAATTCGGTTCATATATAAAATTATAAACTAAGTTTAATTGTGTCTTAGATTTTTTCTATTATAAAATGACTCATTTTTTAGATATAGAAAATTTACGAAAAAATTAATGTTTTTTCTTTGACAAAATACATGATTTTTTTATTATTATTATCGATTTGATACACAATATATATATATTTAAGAATAATGATTGTAACTAGAAGCTTGAATTTGACTAAAAACACATTATATACTATCATAATCAACTAAAATTTTGATTTCAATTTTTTGCTTTAAAGATTTAATATTATAATTTATAATTAAATTGTTTGTTAATTTTAGATTCATCATTGTATTTCCATAATGTTTTTAATAAAATTGATGACAGTAAAAACGCTCTAAAAGAATAAAACATTTTTTATCAGCGCTTAATTTTACATATAAATCTGATAATCGAATCTTTGAACCAAAATAATATTATGAAGTAAAATCCTAGCAAAAAAAAATGCATATAATTGCTATGCTTCATGAATAATTGTAAAAATAATAAAAGACTTTTACAAAAAACTTCTAGCAAAAACTGATTACATACATACATCGCTAAGAAAAATATTAAAACTTTGTGATTAGATAATAAACAATGTTATACTATAAATAAATTAAGTATATAATTTGTTTAAATAAAGAATTGCTACAAAAACATTAAATTTCCTTCCTTTTCATATTTATATGATAATTACACTTGCAGGAAGTCTATAGTGGCTATTATGATGCTTTTAATTTATTCCATCTATTGTCACGTACGGTCCACACTGGCCGGCACAATAAATGATGAAAGGATTTATATCGCTCTTAATGAATACGACATTGTGTTCTAATGGTCAGTGCGTCAATTTTAATAAAGGCTTTAAAATTGCTACACAATTAACAATTATTACACGTTTATATGTTATCATCGTCGGATAATAGATATTTTTTATAATAAGAATAGCTTCACTTAATAATTTCATCACAACACCGGATATTAGTCTAGGCATTTAATGAACATACTATTTAATAGGATGAAAATTAAATGATTTTTTAATAAATACAAAAATTGTAATTATATTAAAATCTTTTCGCGGAACACTAAAATCTCTCGAAAACCATCGCAAACAGTTACTGTCCGGTGACACAAACCCTGTGCCATTTTTAATAATTCCTTAAACAAGTTTCTGATTAATTTAACTCGCGTGGCCTCTATGATGGTACTGTATAAAGGACTTATTTTTATAGCATCTTTAAATTATATTATCAAATAAAATAATAACATTATTTTAGTAAATATTTATGTTGTGTAATACATAAATATTTTGACAAACAAAAAGGCAATAGTCGATTTATCTTTGTGACTTGGTCCATTATCCAAATTACCGGCACAAATATTGTAATTTTTTACACTATTTTGCGCGCATAAAACGTCCCAATTGTGACGTTAATACCGTTCGTTGTGCAACGCTGACCCATTTTGTGTTTTTGTGACCCACATCGTGTATGTTTGTGACCCAAGACGTGATTCACGGCCGCGGCTATCTACTCTATTGACCATAAATTAAGAGGTCCGTATTGCATCAGAGGTAGACACGCTAATGGGCCCATTCGGACCCCGACTTGACTTATGGACCCCGTTCAATTTAGCGGGAGTGTAAAACGGCATTGAGATATACTCTTTTTTCCATATTTATTTTTTTATTTATATTTAGAAATTCTAGTCTACGGGGTATGGTAAAAAAATATTGCTAATTTTTTTTGGATAAGCTCATATTTTTTGTCACATTTGTACCATAGTACAAATGGCGATTTATTTATTATTGTATTCCAAAACAGCACTGTAAATAAATTTCTTAACAAAAATTAAATGAAGTCACTTGCGATTACAATTGCTACAATTGCTAAGATTTTTTTCTGGTACATCAGATATAATTTTAAATTACAAACAAGAGGTTCGCGTTGGATAAGAGGTAGACAAGCTAATGGACTTTTTCGGACCCCTACTTGACTTATGGCCTCCGTTCAATTTGGCTGAAGCGTAAAATGTCTTCGGACTTTACTACATTTTTTTTCTTGTCCTCCTCTTTGGTTGTTTATTGGCGCCGGTGCCGTTTTACTGCCGGCAGTATAAATTCACATCAAATACCATACTACATATTAAATTTGTACATCCGTACGTGAACCATACGAACGGATGTGGACCTTGTCTAGGAATTGAGTGTTTATGTATAACGTTCAAAGGAGACGCTTCCCATGGTGAATGTGTATTTGGGGAATTCCTAATGGTTAAAGCCTATATTCACATAAGCATATATCCAATACTATGCATATAATATAAATAAACGTATTCAAGATAATAAAAAAAGATAATGTGTTATTTATCTTATTTCCTAAAACAAATTCTGAAATATCATAAGTCAGATTGAAGGAAATCCCATTATTATAAATATGTTGTATATATTTTCCTTTACGTATATTATAATAACAATGTATACACCAATTCTAAACTTTTTTTATCACATGTTAATTTTTTCCTTGTAAAATCTCGTTTATTAGATTATGAAAAAATTCGATGTAATCCATTGTTTTTTAGTGCTTGTTTTGATACGATAATCAAAAACAACCGTTTTTATTACATTTTAATGATAAAATATATTACATGTTTAATTTTAGTTTTATGCTCTAGATTGTGTTTTAATATTATTTTTCTCGTTTTTATCAATTTTTAACCATTGCATAATTTAGTTTTAAGATTTCACACTTACATAACATAACATGACAATTATCATATATAGTTATGTGTTGTGTTGATACAAAATTTATTTTTATTTCTCTAGTATATATAATTAAATCGGTCAATAACTAAAAAGCATTGATTAAAAAGATAATGATATATTTTAAAGTACAGTTTACCTATAAATTAGATTATTAAATCTTTGTAGCAAAAAAATATAATCAATTTTAATCACCGTTGAATATTAAATAAATCAATAAAAATTGTTACTTGTTAACTTTAAACTAATTATAGCATTACACTCGATACATCACTAATAGAAAAATAGCAGTTTTAACTATATTTGTAGTAAAGATTTATATTATATGTAATAGCTTAGCTTTGCCCCAATACAGAAAAAAAAATTTAAGACTTAACGAATTACCAGAATCTAACAATAAAAAAATTTTCCCCAATAAATTTCTATAATATCAACATTAGTTTATGTTGAGATATTGATTAATATAAGTCTATATGTTTATGTAATAATTATTATATATCTAATCTTGTTATATTTGTTGATACATTTAAATGAAATAACGTTATATAAACTAAACGATAAAATATTAAATTCAATAAATAAATAATAATAAAAAATATTTTACTGTTAATATTACATAGTACACAATAAATCAATTTAAAGCTCAATTTGAGCTTTTTCTAGAAATCATCAATCACTCTTTACTAAAATAGAGAAATTTTCAACAAATATTTTTTTTTAACTATTAGTCTGCAAAAACTTGATTTAATTATGATAAAATTGCTTTTTGTTGTATTTTTATATCGAACGTTTTAAAAACCTTGTATTTTATAGATATTTTGCAAGCACGAGCGTCCCACTTATTCGGCTGGATTTTGCACGGTTAACCAATTTTTTATTAACCATGTAGAAAGAAAAAGTGCTTCGCTGGTCTTTCAACCCCAATAAGATAACTTTCTTGCTAGTATGCGTATAAAAAAGTGTTTTAGCAATAGAGGGAAGCTTTATTTGTTATAAGGAGCAATATCATTTTATTTTTTATTAAATCTTCCGTTGTAACCTGACAGGCGTAAGCCCAATGCATTACAACGGGGTAAATCTGTAGCAACTGAGTAAGTCAATCAGATATAATGAATACCTACAAGTAAGTATTAACCACCAGACTGAAAATCTGATAATCGGTGACATCTATATTATTAATTATAAAGTACTATGTGCTATACAATTTGTAATCAATTGTAAGGCCGGATTTTTTTTAATAATAGCGCATTTTTCATAAATAAAAATTCGAACCCACAACGTCACAGTTACTAGTCTGAGACGTTACGGACTACGCTATTCCGTCCTTAACAAACTGTACCGTTCGGTCTGTTAGGACACTGATAGTATCGATCTTTACCCGTAACGCAGTTAGCTCGTAGCACAATCACTCTATGTCGTGTCAATAAAGATGGAAACTGGATTTATTAAAGTTAATTAGTAGGGTTTAAACCCTCTTTGAAACTTAGAATATACGCTGAGTTACATCGAAAACTTCAGACCCTCCATGAAACCTTCACAACCACGGAATACGCTAAATAATGCCATAAAATTGGTGGCATTGATGAGCTTCATTAAGACCTGTAAATTTATAACAATAAGTGATAATTATTGACTGTAATGTATTATATGACACTTTTAAAGTTATAGGGGATAAAATAATAATAAAAAAATGTTTTATCTTTGTGTAGTGAATACAATGTCATATCTCTTGAAGACAAGTAATAAAACATATTTTATGTATGATTTCAAGAATGTGTCATACATCTCATGGGTGTGTAAAAGTACACAAAAATGAAAAAAAAGCATACATCTCTCGTTTATATTTTAAATTGAGTGTTATCGCATTCCTTTCTAATGGAGTATTTCGGTACTTGTCACTCAAAAAATTTTGAGTTGGGCCGAACATGAGAAAAAAAACATCTCTCATCTTTCGAGGAGAGCTCTCGAGAGGCTTTCGCGAATGCCTTTCCGAAATCATAAAACAAATAATAATTCTTCGAGAGAGAGAAGGAGAGGTCTTTGTTCTATAGAGAGAGAGAGGTTTGAGGCAATTCTAAAAACGCTTAACGGTGACAAGCGTAAAATAATTCTGCTACAAAACCGCAATGTAATTTCTGCAAAGTTTAATTGCGACGGCGGCTTTGCGAAATCCAACGGGACCGACGTTTATTATAATGCAAATTTAGCAAAATTGGGAATGACTGATTAAGCGGCGGATGAATCCCAAATTGGAAAACATGCATATCTAGTGTATCGTTAATCATATACAATAATAATTTGTTTTATAATGTACGTTTATAAACTGACTACACTTACTCAAATATATATTTTAGGTTAATCTAAAATTGATCTTTAATGGAAGCTTTAACATTAAAATGTTTATGTTCAACGTTGACAACCTGTTAATGG
This sequence comes from Plectrocnemia conspersa, assembly GCF_051122295.1. Classification (NCBI taxonomy): domain Eukaryota; kingdom Metazoa; phylum Arthropoda; class Insecta; order Trichoptera; family Polycentropodidae; genus Plectrocnemia; species Plectrocnemia conspersa. Next base: position 3,339,737 of record NW_028277165.1, read on the forward strand.
ACTTCATCGCCATAATTTCACTTATCTCTCGAATGAAAATGAGAGAAAGAATTGCGTCGGCTGTATCCACATTTCCTGCACACTTGGAGAAAATAGAAATGGTTATATAAAGAGCAAACTTAATTGAATAACATTATCTGTACGCGACGATCAAAACTCAATTCCCAGACAAGGGTTTTTAAACTCGCCATGTACGAAAAGGTCAGACGGAATTTAATTATTTTTCTCGACTCTCGAGAGTCTCGGAAAACTCCATCGGAGTTTTCAGGAAAATTCTCAGACTTTCCCGTGTGTAAAACATAATTTTCCGACGCTCGGAATTTTTCTCGGAAAAAACTAAAAATACATCTGACTGAAAAACGTATTTTGTGACAATCCAGTTCGATAATGAAACGATTTATATATTATAATAATGGCAATGGTAACTATTCATTTATAATCTCATAAAATACAAAAAGCCGTAAAGTCGAGCTGGTTATGACTGTATGTATTTTTATGAGAGTGTTTATTTTTTAATTTATTTACTCAGCGATGAGTCGAGTTTTATTTGCTTCTTGTATATGCAGAGCGTTTGAAGCTGTGCAACGAATGCACACGTTCTGTAAATTTATGTATTTTATGGATCATCCTGTATTTTCTGTTTTTCGTATGCGCGCGCCTAAAGTAAGTATATAAATTTAACGTTCCTCAGACATAAATAAAACATGAGATTCACTCTAGTTAAATTCGAATTGATTGTTTTTTCTCTAGGAAGATGGATATAAATTAAGTATCCAGACACGATGCTTTAGTCTGAGACAAATAACAAATAGAATAAGCTGTCTTAAAAAATATAAAAATAGTACATATAATTAGCTTTCTAGAACATTTTTTACTTAATTCAAAAATCTATATATTGTAGATAAAAATAAAACTTTTCCATTGAATATTAAAGCTACATTATAAATTGGTTTTTATCATGTTATTTCTTAAATAAATCAACGAAACTTTTCACAAGTATATAAATTACAACTAATACTTTAGTATAATATTATAAGTGCCATTTAATATACATATTTTTCAAGTTAATATGAAAAATTTACATTTTTATTGTGTAT